>NC_054551.1:19901555-20242805 GCF_017654505.1 Polyodon spathula | reverse complement strand
CAGTGTGAAATGACGACAAAACAAATAATATATATATATATATTAATATATAATATATATATATATATATATATATATTGTTATACATATGTATAACATGTTACAAATTAGCTCTTTTTCAGGGAATTAAAAAGGAAATGTGTGATTTGTGGGCCAGCCTATGGAACACACAAATGTAGAGATAATTCTTAAAATAAAATTTAAGATCCAGTTTGTGAATTCCAGCACAAAATAATTGTGAATCATCATTTGCGATTGCTAAAACCAGCAAATTAGAATTCAAATTAAATGTGTTTTTTTGTAATGTTATTTGCATTTTGATGACAATACTCACATAATGCTGTGCTTCAGTAGATGACTTACAGGAGGTTTTATTTTACTGCACACTTTTTATGTTATTAAATATTAGCAAATGTTTATTTTTAACCTATAAAAAGGGTGTAATGAAATTAAACCTGATCAAAACGTTACTGCAGTAACATTTTTAAAAGTCCCAGTCAAGCAAATGTATCTGAACCCTTTTTGATTAATATTGTCTGGATCTGATGTTTGCTAAACTGTTTTATTAATTCTTAAATAGGTTACCATATATTAACTAACAGGTAACAAAAAATGAGCAACACTGTTGTAAGTTGTTGTGAACAATTAATAAACAAAAGTTGCTGCTTAAAATAAAGTGTGACCAAACTTTGTTACAGTACAAGGGCTGTGAGATATACAGTACTTTTCTGACATGTTTGAGAGTACATTCAAATAAATGAATATCTGTGCCTGGAATGAATTTTGACAAATTCATCAGTCAGTGATTGTCTGAGCCACAGCTCTGTGGCAGTTGGCTCAGTTTTCCTCTCAGCATTGCTGCAATGCCTTTTCAGTATTTATTGAGTCCAGCTGGAGAAAAAAGGGATTTGCTCTGTTTTTTTTTTTCTTCTGTAGCACTCTAGTGTTACTGTAAGAATAGGTCTTCAATCATTGGTTGAGCAGGGTGGACTGCCTACTGTGAGAGAGATTGAGCCGCTCAAGCCCAAAAATCAGGGCATGTGGCAGTTGAAATGGAGTGGGAAATGGCCAGTAGTGGCATATATTTATAGATAATCTGCTTCGCTTTTGTGCTCTGTTGTCTGTAATCTTCTTTTTGCGACAGCCTGAGCTAAAAAGCAGCTAAGATTTAGTCTTGATGTACATGGTGATGTTTATATGATTAGTTGCTTTTGGAGCTTGAGAAGGGAGACTCCAGTCCAGTGCTGGTGGGAGATCTCTGTCAGGTCTTGGCTGCAACTCATTCAAAGCTCACTCATGCAGAAGGGGAGCCTGCATACAATTCACTCAGCTTTTTTTTTTGTTCTGCACTGGCACTGTTTACCGGCCGCTTGCTTCGTCTCTAGCCATTCTCAGATCCTTGTGAAGAGGGGCTTCTTAAATGTTAGGAGTTGAAACTATCATGCTTAAGGCCTCACTGTCATCCAGGGAAGTACAGACTGGATTCACAACAGCAGAGTGAAAGGCAGGGGAAAGGGCTTTCATTTAACAAATTGAGCTTATCGTAGCTCCTTTTCGCTGCTGTTTCTCCAGCAGTTTTTTTTTTTCATTTGGCAGTAAGAGAAAGCCAGAATAAGGACTGTTCTTCGTTCTAGATTCACTAGTACCTGGAGCACTGTATTCAAACTGCGGGAATGTGTGGACTTGAAGAGAAACCTGCTGCCTGATAAAAGCACTATCTGTCCCAGATAACTGGAGCATGCAACAGAGCTGCAGAGCTTCGCTTTCATACTTCATGCTGTGTATTGAGCTGCATTGGAGTTCCTATTACAAGCTTGCCTGCCTTCTACTTTGCTTGATTGTCTGACTGAATCTGCCTTTCATATTTTTTTTTTATTTTTTTTTTTTTATTTTTTACCATTTTCAAAAAGGTAAGAATCAAAACAAGAGCATGTATTTATTTATTTTTTTTTTTGTGGTGGTGGTGGTTGTCTTTTTTTTTTTTTTTTTTTGGTTAGCTTTTGTGTGTGTCTAAAATGCTTTAACCAAGTGAAGGGGTCTAGCCGTGGTATTGGAACCTAACTTTGTGGGAGACTTAAAAACTGAGGAATACTGTCGAATTTCTTGCTCAGTTTAGATAGCTGCAAGCTCCTTTTTACTGACATTTGTAGTCTTTAAACCATTCATCATTTTCTGAAGGTATATGTGGAAATAGTCCTGGTACTAAACAAGTCAGACAGGCACTGGACAACTTTAAGGATTCTAACAGATAAAAAAAGAAACAATAAGCATGTTTCAACATGAATTATGTTTTAAAAAAGAACAGAACCGGACTGTTCCAAGTAATTAAAATGATCCAAGGGGTGCCATGCTTAATTGAAAAAATGGTTAATCAAAACACAACCAGATGTGGACTGATTTGGTAGGCAGCCCTCTTTCACAGAGTCTGAATGAATGGAAACGATTAGGATGGGGGGGATATCACTTTCATATGAACCAGAATAAGTAAAGCACCATTTAATTGGAATTCATGCTTTTAAAGTTATGGCAAGAAAAGGTCTGTGGAATAATTGTTGATTTTCTAAATATTATAGTGTGTCAGGGGAAGATGCAGGAGACACTGTGTTTGTCTGTGTGTATGTTTAAAAGAGAAAAATAGCTCAAAAGGCCAGCTATTTGAGATCATCTGACTATCCAAGGCCTATACCTAAATATTATATACTCTAAGGGAAACTCTGCATATGATATATCACCAGCTATATGGTGTGTGTTTTTTTTTCATTTTTTTGTGTCTGCTAAGCTTGGTGTTTAAAATGAGCAGTTCCCCATCCACCTTTTAAATACGCGGTCTAAATAACACATAGGTCAGCGCATGAAAGAGCTATAATATACAGTAACGCAGAGCAGTAGTACAAATTAGATCTTGTCACTGGACATGTATTGTTTACAAATATGCAAATACTTCACGGCAGCGATGTGTAAACCGATGCAGAGGCATATTATTTATGAAAATGCTATCTTGAAGTGTACATGATTGTAAATTTAGTAGCGAAACTGCTGATTTTGATGTAAAAGTCCAGCTCAAATCCATATATTCCTTTACGCCTTGTGGCATAAATGCACACAATGACACTTAGGCCTGTGTAATATGTACTAGTTGATGTGAAAACAGTCAGGTATACTTTCGACATTCATTCTGGATGAAAGCAGCTGCATATACGTTTTAGGTTTATTAGACTTACATTGTTATATCCAAGGGTAACTGATTTTCTGTAAATTTACCAAATAATGTAATATTTCTTTTAAATGTTGTGTTTCACAAATTTAATGATTATCAGTAAAACAATCCATACGTATATCCATTTTTAGTTAAGATAAATTTAAAGAAAGTCCAAAACAAAGTAAAGATTTGGATTTGCAATTGATAGAAACTACACAGCCCATTGTTGTTTAAATATGAAGAGTATAGAAAATATATATATAATTAAGTTGTGTTAACTAGAGCTGGAATAACATAGTTTGTATAACCTTAAAATGTTATTTTTTTTTTTTTTTAATAAAATAAAAAGGATAAAGCACTGATATTTTAAAACAATTTAAAATTACCTTAAAAGCAACACATTTGCTAAATATAATGGGTTTAATATACATTAGCTTACTCTAAAACAAAACTCCTATTTGTAAAATTTCTTCGAACTTTGTATCTTTTTTCTTTATTTGTTATATATTTTTTACAGAGCACAGTGTCTGCATTTTTTAAATAGCAGAATTAAAAAAAAAAATAACATTTTAAAACGTGACTTGCCGTGAAACGTTTTTATTTGTTCTTTTATCAAATGTTACAGTTGCTTTCATAATTGTACTCCACAGATGACTTGATAAAATAAAAGATTTTGAGGTTCTGTGGCTCCCAGATAAAATGGTGGCACATTTATTTTAAATTTGTGCAGCACAACAGACATTTAAAAGAAAAGAAAGAAAAAAACAGTGCAGTATTTGATTGAAGGGAGGAATTCAGCAGAACAAATGTTCTGTTGTTTGATTTCTTTGGCCACACTGTGATTCACTCCCTTTGTTCTGTTTCCCTTAAAAAGAGGTGCCATTTCACATCATTCTGCGCAAATTGTTTGAATTAATGCAAGTGCGAATTCTTACTGTTTGAAGGAATCGATTAGCATATCAAAGTAGTCACAGATCCAGCTCAATTGAGAAGACTTCAGCCTGTCTTCCATTTGCAATGAAGCTTAGGCCGAAAGGGCAAGGGAGATTGTAAAAAGATAAAATAGGGAGGTAGACTGGCTCTGTTTCTACACTTTAACTATTTTGTAATAATGTGTGGGGACAATTAATTTATGCTGAGGGTTCCTTATTTAATTTATGCTGAGGATCCCTTATAAGCAGTTTTTTGAAAATGTGTGACTTTTTTTAATTAGTGTGGGTTGTATTTTTATTTTTTTACTTTGACTTTGTGGGAAAGCAAATAATTAACAGAGTTACAGTAATTTGTACACTTTGTCGTTGAAATGTTGAAAAGAAAAACATATTAAGTCCATTTGAAGTGGTTTAGCTAAAGAAGTCTAATGTGTCTTCTTTTATTTTCAAGATCTTGAACTGTGTGACAGTCATCTTAAAATTGCTCATCATTTTCAGAAAAAACAGTCTTTTCTTTTCCTACTAGTACAACAAGATCCTGGGTGTGGGTTTGTGTTTTTTTTTTTCAGAGGATTAGAGGTCTTAACTGATTAACTTTAAAAAATATATATATATTCTGTAGTTAGGTACAGATAAACCACTGCAAATTTTCACCAGGGAATGACTTTTATTTTAGTCAAAGGTTTCAAATAAAACAGGGATCCAAAATGACATTCCATGCAGTTTTTGTAGCCCTGCTGTGATTCTTGCATTCCCGACCTAAACTCAATCCGGTTTGAATAAAGCAGTGCTTTTGAACCTGTTTCTATGAGTTAACAATGTGTATTCCTGTAGACACATATATGATTTTTTTGTTATTTGGTTCAGCCACATATATTACCTTTAGCCATAAGCTTTTGAATGCAGATTGATAACGCATTTATTTGCCTCAAACTGCAGCTGCTGAATATCTTTGGGTAAGAAGGATATCTATTTTTATTCCTTTTAAACATCAATACTCCAATCTGGCTTGGGTAGGATTTACCAATTAATGAAGATATTCTTTAATAATGTGGGTGTTAATAAGCAGATGGCGCATCCTACAGTATGTTCAGTGTCTGTGGAAGTTTAATAATATATTCTAGCAGTCATTGTCTGAAATTGTCTAGATTTTGACTGACACATGAGGTAGTATTATTTAATTATTTACTATATAAGTATCTTGCAACTAAGGACACGTGTAAGGGACTTCAGAACTTGAATTATGGTGATGGATTCAGTTTCTTTTTTTTTTTTTTTTTTTTTCTGACGACCGGCTGCCTAATTCAGAATACTATAGCTTTAAGTTATTTCCCAGGACTTTATTTTACCAGTGTCATCAGTAGTCTAAATAAGATGCTTTTTGTGGTGTCAAAGGACCACATATCAGCGTAATTGCCATTATCACACTTAGGTCGCTGTTAACTAGGCTGTTCTGAATTCAGAGTGCTGTAAAAAAGCACATTAGCCATTGTGCTATTAGGGATAATCTGTAGATGCCTTGGAAGTGTAGCAGTTATATTCACAACATGCAGGACATGAATTTGGCACAAAAAAGGAAGGTATATAATGAGGTGAATCAACTATTTTTTGCATGTAGACAACATTGGACCACTTAAAGAAAAATTTAAGTGTTGCAGTTGGTGCTTCTAATATTTTCAATCACAGCAGGTTAATTTGTCAGCTGTGTTTTTCTCAACAACAGGAAACAAACTGGGAGGTGCAGATAGGTCTGGCTGGAGAGAAGGATTTTGTGGTTAGGCGGGGGAAATGTAAATCAATGATTTCTGTTTTAGTAGACAAAGTCTGCAGTCTAGATGCTTTCCTCTTTTACAGCAACTTTGGGAGCCACGCTGTGTAGATAACTGCCCGCCATCACAGCGAGAAAACAAGCCTTTTAAAGTAGCGACGGCAAATTTGAGGCAACACATCCTCCGTGTTGAGCTTGCTCCAGAATGTCTTTTTTATGACTTTCACAATTAGCAATCAGTAAACACAGGGGGGTTGGATGTTTCCTCACTCTTGAATTGGACCACAAGAGCCTTTTCATCAAACATGTGTTTCCATTCCATTGCCAAATCATTCCTCAGCAGTAGGGAGATCACCACCCCTATCAAACTACCTAAATCTTCCTGCATGCTTTATTACTCTCCAATTGCAACATTAATGCCCTGAGACAGGGATAAAAGAGGTTAGTCTTTGGGTTGTGTGGCAAACAATTGCAACCCAGGGGGTTATTTGGTGTGTGGCAGGCAGACAAAATCATTTCATGTAGCTGAAGGGCCCATTGTATACATTATTTAGTTAGTATTTTTCATTGCAGCACAATTTAATTTAAAACTAGCCTTTATTTTTATTATTTAAAAAAAAAAAATGAAATGGTAGTGTATGGAAGAAACATATTTCCAAGAGCACACTTTTTTATGTATATAAGTTAGAGGTGTCTATTTAAATAAACAGTGCAATATTACAGCCAGTGGAAATGTGAGCACTCTGTTTTAAATACATACCGTGTGACATTCAAGACACAAGCATTAATGCAAACCTAAATTTTACGTCAATTTAACTGGAAACATTTTGTTGGAAGTTAACCAAAACAACAAATAGTACCCGGTACAAGCGTTGGTTGTGCAGATTCGTATAAGTTTCATTATCAGAAAAGCAGACTTCATTTATAATAGGTTACCGTGGTAAATGGTGGTAAATATCGCTTGCAGAGCCAGGTGAAGCATTGGCAAGGACATTAATCTCATCTGGTGGATAGTTTACATATTTTAGAAGATTAAGATTCAATTATGAAATTTCCAGAATCCCCTCAAACCATGTTTAGCAGCAGATGACTGTCATTATCATCTGTTGTATCTAGCCACGTCTCTTTCATAAGGAAGGTAGCTATTCACTGTAGGAGTTTAATGTTCAGCATTAACAACAAAGGCAGATGGAAGGCACTCTTTTTCAAGGAAATCATACCCGATAAACAAAGACGCTACAAACAAAAGATCCTGTAAATGTACCCCAAGCTGTAATCCTGTAAACCACTGACTGCTGTGTGTAATATTAAATCGCCAATACTATTTAGACTACACTGATTCAGAGGTTATTTTTTGACATATTTTCCACTACTTGGATGTATTTCTTTGATTATGTATCAGGTGTGTTTCAATGACTCACAGTCTGGTATTTTACGTTTAGGCCTGAAGTCTTTTTAGATCTCTGTCAGGTTCAGCCTGCCAACTTCACAGCATTTGAACAATTAAAATAATTGAATGAATCATACTAAAATAACTGTGTGTGGTATATAAACATAATAAATAACTAGTTATTGGCTTACATGTCAACTATGATTATCACAAATAGAACAGTATAGTAAGTTTTTATGGTTAACTTGTGGAAGAATTTAATACACCAAATAGGTTAATTTACATCTCCTCATACCTGGAAAAATAACACTGATCTGTATTTATTTATTTATTTATTTATTACATATTCATTTATTCATTCATGTTAAGAAAAATGATTGACATTTTCAAGTATTTCCTTCTGTTATGACGCACTGCGCCAATATCAACACTATGTAACACAATGTTATGAGGAGTTAGAATGAAGTTTGCCAAGATACATGAAAAGCATCTCAATAGCCAGAATAAATCTGCTGTACAATCCTATATGCCTTTACGGTAGATGCTCTTCCCTCCAAAAGAAATCAGCTAGAAGTATGTGAAATATATTTGACAATACCTGAGCATTAAAGGCACTAAGTTGCCTTCATGTGGCGGTGGGAATGGATAATGTTTATTCATTAGACAATACTCATGTCTGCTGTGCCACAATACATTCAGATTTTTTGATAAACAAGATATGGATTCTCACTGTTGAGCTGCATCTGTGTTGTGAAACATTTTCCATTGAAGTGTCACATAAGTAAGCCTGCAAGGCAGAGCTTAAAATAAACACTTGTTACTGGGCACCAGTCATGACTGCCGAAAGTGTAGCCTGGCTCTCAGATACGAAGCCTGCAGCAGCCTGCCAAGGAAATATAGCATGATCGTTGCAAAGCTAAATGTGAGCTCCTTCTGTCTGTCGTTCAGACAACTTGCACCTCGTCTCTATTTTAAAACATGCAGGAGAGTCATTTACGGACGGTGCAGTGAGATTTTAGTTTTTGACTCCTCTTGGTTGTAAAGGTCACTGTCCTTGGCAAAATAATTGCAAGGCAGACTAAGAGGGAAAAATCTAAAAGTTTTTTTTTTTTTTTCTCCAACCCACATCGTTGGCAGTTTATCAAAAGTGGGAAGCAAGTAGAAATGGTGTGCTGTATTTCTCTTGGAAAGGATTGAAAACCAAGAGGAAGTTGACACTTAAAATATGAATTAATGAAAATACATGGACTGGGCAAACTATTTATTTATTCTTTTTTTTTTTATGTGTTATTTATTGTTGTTATTATTTTTTTATAATTAGTATTAACATATTATATGCCTGATACTCAGTAGGTTACACCGATTTCTTAATTTGTTTGTTTTAACTATTAATTAGTAGCTTTATTTAATAGGAACCCTTGACTCTATAAGGTAACAAATCCAACTCGTTGATGTAAATACGACGTTTACAAACTCAACAGACTTCTCAGAGATTCAATGCCGCAGTGAGAAAGTTATTTCTTTATTTGTTCTGTAACAGCTATGTTTAAACAAAATGTATAAAACCATATTTAGTACACAACCTTCCCTCACTTACTTTCTTGACTAAAACAAATATGGACTGCAGACCTCGGCTCATAGTGTGAAACTAAAGGCCCCTTGGGAAGAACTATAGTTGCCTCCAGGGTTTCGGCTTCTGGCATTATAGACCCCTGACTATAGTTCTTTCCTCAACGGGTCATAGTTTCCCACTATAAGCCTCCTCTCCAGTCCATAATATATATATATATATATATATATATATATATATATATATATATATATATATATATATATAGAGAGAGAGAGAGAGAGAGAGAGAGAGAGAGAGAGAGAGAGAGAGAGAGAGAGAGAGAGAGAGAGAGAGAGAGAGAGAGAGAGAGAGATATATATATCATCTGGCCCTTTATAAATAGGAAATATTTTATAATTTTGTTTATACAGTACACTGTTATGCAGTTCACTGGTCATGTGATAAATGTATTATTACCTAGACACTGAAGAATATTGTTTTCTACTAACTAACAAAAACAGTTAATTTCCTGAAAACGCATTTACATTTGAGTGTAGCTTCTTTTCTTTCCCTGCTTGACTGTGATCCTAATAACCTGCTCAGGTTCCCTGAAGTCAGACTGTGAGGCCTGCGTCTGTCTCTTAAATATATCCTTCATTACCACTATGTGAATAATGCAATATGATAGGTGTCCCCAGAAATACATCTGTGTATGTTAAAAAAAAAAAGAAACAAATTAGAAGCGGTGACATGCTGCTTAACAAATAATGATGGCCAGTTGGGCTATTTTGTTTTTTCATCAAGGTTTATTGCTTTGAGTCTGGAAGCAGAATCCACACTAGTCTGTTATTGACAAAATAATTATTTCCAATGCATAATAATAAAGAACGATACACACTATTAGAAATGCTCACAATGACTACCACATGCAGGTAAAGTGCAGCCTGCAGCCAAACTCCATTGATTTCTATGGAGGCCCATAGCAGACTTAAATACAATTTGCTTATAATTACAAAGAAATGCGGTTTGATAAACTAATGCATCCTATGTTCGTAGCTAGGTTTATGTGAAGAGTAGTGATTATGTCAGTCTCTGTGGATTTGTTTAATTACTTGGGTTGCTTAAGGAAAAACAACAACATAGTATTTTAATATAATTAAAAAAAAAAAAAAATCAGTAAGACTTGTTATTAAGATCATTCAAGATCCTTGGAATGTGCTTTCTATCTAAAGATAAGGAGGTTTAGGCCAACTGACATGAATATTTTCTTAATAACTTGTTAGGCAACTGTTTAAGAATGTAAGTGATATAACAAACAAGCTGACCTCTTTATCTGTCTGGCTTCTGTTCGTTGTGCAATAATTTTACCAGTGGTTTGTAATCTGAAAAAAAAGGTTGTTAACACAAAAGAAGCATTGTTGTAGTCAGTATATAAACCATTAACTTGTATTACCACATCTGTGATTTAATCTCGACTACTGAGAAGGCCGGTATCAACAACGCAACTGGGGGCTCAGCACCTGCTGCTGTCTCTGCAAGTGTGCTTCCCCGAAACATTCAGCAGCATCATACTCAATACAGTCAGTCCCACTGACTCAGCCAAGAGGATCGGAAATATGACAAGCCAAAAGCAATGGGCCGTTCGTGGGTCACGGAGTCAACTTACAGGAATTTCTGGGGAAACTGCTTGAAAACAAAGGACAAATGTCACTCCAAATAGAGACGTTTAAATCAGAATCCTGCCCTTGGGGTGAAATTTAGTTCTGTTGGAGTTGGATGTAATGTCTCCCTCTACAGAGCACAGCATTAATCACGGCCTGACAAGAGAACGCGTGCCGAACAAAACAGGCCCCTGTTGGTCTTGTCATTGATTTTCGCAATCTGTTAGGAGTACATTATTAACAGTAAAATTCACACTTAGGGACTCAGGCTTGCCCTCTTTATTTCAAAGCTGAGAGTAGGTATCTCAGAAATTGTCTGCTTCGTCTTAAAGGTCTACAGGGGTATCTGTCCGCACTGGTTGCTTCACTATACCATGTGAAAGGATGCTTCCCTTCCAAATTGCTGTTCATTTACCTCAGGTAATTGTGTAAATAACAATCTAAAGTCTAAGACCTGTTTTTTCTAAACTGCTCAGCTTTACACGCCTCACTCTAGGGAACTGCTTGGGAGAAAATATCTTTAAAATAACTTGGATGACAGGTGTAGCGCTGGCATGTCTGTCTAATCTTTTTTTTTTTTTTTTTGTCCTCAAGGTCACAGACTAAAGAGAGTTTCATAATAGTTTCCTAAACCCTTTTTCAACTTTATCTAAATTGTTCCGCATGCTTTATTCGGGGTAGAATCAATATTATTTAGGAGCGCCAGTCTGTTTTTATGGAATATGCAACCCAGACAAAAGAAGTACGAGTGTGCCATTGATATAATATAAATGTATTTCAAAGATTTCTTTGAGGTTTATTGACTAGTTGTATTTGCACTATTTAAAGTTATAATATTGTTTAAATTAAAATGCAAATGGTTTCTCTCAAATCAGTGTAAAAAAATATTATTTTGTTCTTTATGCAAACCCAAAGAAAATGTGAATATGTTGGTGATGCCAGCTAATACATGAGTCGATGCAAAAATTGTTGAGCATTTTTGGTCCTGCATGGCTGATTTGGGGATTTATGGTATTGAAAATTATCCAACATCTGACATTGATTGCTAGTTTGTCAGGTCGCAGCTAACAGGATACTACCCAGCACCCATCACCCTCCTTAAACTTTGTTTTAAGCTCCTAATAGTTGTTCTTTGTTGTGTCTGATAATAACTCTCAGGCACTTTTTTTTTTTTTACTTGCACACAAAATATCTTCCTGTTATTTGCCCCATAGCTCTAGTTCAATTAGTATAGACCGAGGCAGTTGCGCAAACATCAGATAACGTTCCCTGTTAGAGAAGCAGTGCTTCTGGAATATGGATCTCGTTGTGCAATGCATGTACTCTGGGTTTACTTTATTTACACCACTTGCTTACAGTTGAACTGTTTTGCCAGAACAGCTAACACATGTGCATTTATTGTTGTTTTTAATTGATTGTGTAACTGAAAAGGTTGTTCCCCAAGGGGAAAAAACACGCCGTTTAATTTCTACAGTAAATCCAGCTTCAGTGCTGGGATAATTTGTTTACTTTTGAGCTGGATAGATGAATCAGATTAGCAATATGTGATATGTTGCTTTGGGTGGTCTTTCCTTTCCGTCAGTTGGTATAGCATGTGGTAAGGTGTCTTTTTCTGTACTGCTGGAATGTGAAACATTCCCTTGGCTAAGTGTGACAAATGTCTGTATTGGATGACATACGGAATTTATATAAAACATAAGAATGACATTCTATTTTTTATCCTGCAACAGAATATAGTGGAGGCATCTACTCATCCAGTTTTGACGATACTTGGCTAAGACATCCTTTAGCACACATTATTGAGAGTATCAGAAGCTGGGGATAAATATATATATATATATATATATGGTGGTGGCTATCCTTTTTGAATGTCATGGATTCACACAAGCCTATTGATTTTCTTAACCTTTCCACCAGTCTAGGCCTGTAGGGGGAGCCTTTGAAATGAATGTAAGGCCATATTTTGCCCAGGTTTACAGACTTGACGAAGATACTATGTTTTGTTATATTATGTTGTGTATACGTACAGTTTTGACTTATCAAAGTATAATTTTTAATTGAATAATAAAATATTTTTTTATCGTATCTGTAAACCGATAATTAAATAGGAGCTCTGTTATTCAAAACTCATTGTAGGGATTTTGCATTTAAAAAATCAATAAGCAGCTTCAGATATACCTATTTCATTGGTATGTAAGCTGGTTAAAAATTCAGAAGATAAAGAAAAAAGGAAAGTGTGTGGTAGTTTTAATTTATATTTATAGGATTTTAAATGCATATTATTAAATATACTTTTTGCCTTGCAACGTTATTTTATAATTTAAATCATTAAGGCCTATAATAATTATTACTAATTATTATTATTATTATTATTATTATTATTATTATTATTATTATTATTATTATTATTATTATTAATAGTTGCCTTCAATTTGATTTGTACAATAACCCAAAGTACATCAACAGTGGTTCATATGTAACTGTTTAATACTCAATGTAAATTATGTAGTTAAACTAAAATATCATTGTGCAATGGTTTTGAATTAGAAGTGCTTCTCTATGTATTCAACATTGTTTTAAAGAATTTGACTATGTTTGTTTAAGTATTATTGCTACTTATTAGCTGTGGCTCTTCAGAAACCTTGATTAAGTCGAACTCATTTAACAAATTGCCTTTGCTAAAGACACTCACGTCTTTAAACAGGATAATCCCAGCTAGTCTGGAAGTTGAGTATGCTTTTGTGACACTAAATAGCTTTTCAAGTCAAGAAACAGTTAAGTAGATATCTTTGGAAGAGACTGATGTCTAACACAGAGATTTACTTTACTGGCAATGGCTATTGTCTAAGAATGATCTTCTCACAGCATGTCCATGTATTATCTTAACTACTTAGATGCATATTGATATGAAGCATGTTTATAACGATAAGAACGTAAGCCTCAGCAATTACACTTCATAGGATTACTAGGTGCAGATTTACATGGAAATCTTGCTCAGAGTTTTAATGTATGTTTTCAAAATATCCAGACAGCCACCTTTCAGAATTAGCACCAGGGTTGTATTTCCTGAATGGAAAAAAAAAATACAGTAAAAAACGGTGTATAAGTTGCATCGGTGTATGAGTTGCATCCTGCATGACTACCATTGTGCCAGAATTGATTTTTTTAAACTAAAATGTCCCCTCTCTCTAACCTTGCAAAATATTAAGCCTGGAAATTGAAATTGGTTTGGAAATAACATCACGCCTTGCAAGAGAAAAGGAAAGAAAAAAAATCACAGACAGACAAATAGTTTTTGTATTTGATTTGCACAGAATTTACAACACCTTATACTTAAAGTGCAAGCCTTTCAAATGTTTTCTAATTTCCAGATGTTTTTTTTTTTTTTTTTTTTTTGAAGTCATATCTCATAACACTCTTCATTTAATTAGGCAAATGTTTTGCTTTTATCTAAAAAATATGTATTCAGTACAGGCTGTTTTTTCAGTCGGTTACTGAAGCATAACAATCTGTCCTAACATCTTCCTGTACTTCTTTTAACAAAAGACAAGATAGTATGTCTTATTACAGTGCACATTTGAATCATATAATGACTGCTTTTCATCACTGTCAACAAATGAAGCCGGTTGCGGCAGTAATTCATCCCAGTGCCCCTTTTCTTAAGCTTAACAGGCTTGCTAAATGAAGCAATTCAAATACATTCACATCACAATAATTCTGATAATGTTGGTCTTTAGCACGTGTTAATGGACAAGTAATGATGCTGACTGAGCCCTAAGCATCTGAGAGACTGCAGCATCAGATGCATAAAACAGGATCTAATTTAACTTGGTTTAGGGGACAGTGTTTTTCCTCGTTGCTATACCTTACTTTTGGCCTAAATAGCATTGCTGTTTCTGTATGTGTGCCAATAAGTTTTTATGCTGATAAAGGGATGGTTTGGTTTGCTAAACCAAAGTAGTGTAACTGAATAGTAAGTGTTTGTTTCATTCTATGGCCAGGAATAGGGGGTGACTGTTTAATGACACATTGGATGGACTTCTGAGAAATTACAGTTACTCATTCCATAAACTAGTTTCACAAGTGGTAAAAAAAAAAAAAAAATAATAATAATAATAATAATAATAAAAAACAAGGCAGGGATCAGAAATATAATCCAGTGCTTTAATGTTTTTATTTTGTCATGGTGTATTTTAAATGTCGTAAATACAATTCTGACTGTTAAAAGAGGGTGCTGGTTTCTTCAGGCCTCTAACCCACCAGGGGATATAAAGTGTTTGGAGTTAAACATAGATATCTATGTTGATCCTACTGTGATAAGGTCAGAATATATTTATATATATATATATATATATATTATATGATATAACTAGTATATATATGTCTATATTATATATATATATAATATATATAATCAAACACATAATAATTGTCTGTACTTTATACATTTACTTTCAGTAGCAGTCTTTCGGAAATGGCAACAAAATCGGTTCTTCACCAAAGTAAATGTTTTACTATATATACAATATACCGCCTTTCAATTGTCTGACAGACTACTGCAATTCATATCTCTGTTATTATTGTTTCTGAATAGGGGCCTAGATATGTCAATAGCACCGTGGTTTATTTATTTTCTGCCGCGGCTCTGTCACAAACTGTTGTTACGCTTATTGTTCTGTGGTGCTCTGCTTCTTGGTATGTGCTACCACATGTCATCTTAAAAATGAATCACCCTGTTGAATAATGCTTCCCAATCACACTGAATTATTGATGTCCTGGTTCTTGGTAGAGGGACAGAGCAAGCTCTTCATTCTTACAGCTGCTAGTTTTATTCTGTTTTAATGAGACGTACACATTTACACAGCAACCCGCTGAAACTATTTACTAAACAGCATTCCAAATTGTGGCTTTTAAATAATCATGTAATACACAGATTCTACTTGCGCTATTGAAAAGACAACTCTTTGGAAACTGGTCTCCTGGTAAAGCATTTGCTCGCATAGTCGCAGTTGCGTTGTGTGCATCGGCTGAAACAAAGCAACACTGATGCATTCTGCAGAAATCAAGACGAGCTTTAGTGAACTTGTCAGACCAACAGGGTTTTACGGTTTCTGACTAATTGAGTACTTCTGCAGAATCTTTCTTAATATGTCTTTTTTTATGTTACAAAGATAGTTGGATTAAAGTCTTGGTTTTGTCAGTGGCTGCTACAGCATTCAAAATCAATAACAACAATAACAAATTTCCATCCGGTCATTTGAATGATTTTACGGTAGTGATTTCTTCAGTGATCCCTCACGTATGACATGAAAGAGATGCAATGCCTGTTTCAGTCTCTTGGCGTGAGTGTTTAATGTTTGGTAAAGCCTTTTTTTTGTATAGCTGTTTACAAGATTATTTGTCTTATTTTATCTGGATGTCAGGATAGTTCTGCATTAAATGTTGATAAATGTTTTGCACAGAACAACCAATCTCATTAAATTAAGTATGACAGATATATTAAATGGTTTACATGGCTTGTTGGAACGGCCTGTTGAACTTTATCTTTTAATGTTTATTTGTGTATAAAGGAAAAACCAGCTGCTTTTGTTGTCAAGCTTGCATTTATTGTATCTAATAAGTTTAATTAGATTGACATTTCCAAATGCTACACCTAAGTAACCACTCATTTTTATTTGCTTTTTTAACATAGTGATTTAAAAAAAAAGCCTGAAGTACATTAAAAAAGGTTATTTTTTCTATACTAGTGTGAATATATATATACACACACACACACACACACACACACACACACATATATATATATATATATAAAATGTTAAATATTAAGAATAGTTACACAGTAAACCGTGTAGATGTTAATGTAACTGAAGTTTCTGTAAGCACATTTACTCTGTTATGTTTTAGTTCTTGCATCCTTGAATGGTATGTGATCAGTGTGCATAGCAATGCAGAATGAATAGGGGTATATTTGCATGTCATTAAAAGCTTCATATACTAGATGTTTAGCATAACAGTTTGCATAATTTGAAGCAAACACTCCAGCATATCTTTATTCTTTTTTGAAGCTTAACAACAGCTGAATTGGTCTCATCTGTTGAATGGCTCAGCAGCATAAATGTGTCCCAATAGTTTGTCTCTAACAGTAGATAACTGCTATTGTACATAATTCTTCACAAAAATAGGTTTACAACCCTAATTGTTTTTCATATTAATTTTGTATAATAATTCTGCTTTCCTTTTTATGCAAAGAGCGATTGCAAAAACTAAATACAATTCTTTTAATTTGTTTGATTCAGTACAACAAAACGAAGTACAGAGTTTTCCATAATCAAACACATTCTGTTTTATTTATATGTCATAGATTCTTACATAAATAAATGAAACATAGCTGTATGGTAAAAATATATATTTTGCATTGTATCGGTTTATGTGGTGTGCAAATTTACTAAATCTCAAGGACTAATATAAAAGTTAGCTGTAATTGATTGACAGGTGTTATCTCTCTTTTAGAGCTGCCTATGCAATCTGTTCCTTTTTTTAAACTTCTTATGTATCTGTTTGTATTAATGTCAGACCATTATTAATTCCTGGGATGGACTGGGTGAAGACACCATTTAAATCTGTGGTAAAATTACCCTTATCTTTCAAGACCTGAAAGGAATCATTTTGTGTTATCTGTAAATGGAAAAGACATTTTAAAATGTCATTTACGATAATCCACTTCACTTCTACTGAAACATCAGGATTATTGCTAAAATTGCATAACACCTGTATTCAAACTTTGTAACCTTTATAAATCATTCCTGTTATAAGAAATGTAGATAGACAGGTCTAGTCCTCTAACAGTTTAACAGGATTTCTACTGCGCGGTCTAAGCTATTCCTAGGAATTTCTGCCCATCTTCAAAATGACATTTTTAACACAGAACCTGTTTTTTCTCGTCTCATTAAGAATTTATATACATAGCCATTGCTTGTATTAAAAGATATACAAAATGTCATATACTTTGTGGGTGAGGGTGGGACATCTCTGATTTACTCACCATACATTTTTAATGCTGGCTTTCTTTGACTTTGAAACCTTGGCTGGCCTAAACTGATTTATGGAATAATTCCTAATAAGTTCAGGACTGAGCTAGGGCTTGCATTCATGAAAAGCTAAATATTTGTGAGTGGGACTTTGTCTAAGAAAATTATTTCAGAGCTTCATTTTATGTCAGATTTATGTTGTGAGTGATAGATGTTTTTCAATTATTCTGTGAATCCTTCATTTCAGTTTATTCACTCAGTCAGGGTAAAGAATTATTTTCATAAATGAATACTGGGATATACTGTAGGTTTGTGTGTAAAACAAAGTAATAAATACTCTTGAATCAGTCTTATGGTCTGGCTATGTGTCTCTTTGTTACCAATTTTCACAGCTAAAAATTAGCCATGTACTGTATTCAGGGATAGAATCATGTCATAAAAGGTAAGCAAGTCACATGATTTTAGTTTTATCAACTAAAATACTGTCCAGGTTTTATGCACACATTATGTAATTTTTTCACCACTTGTATATTATTATTGTTCATTTATTTATGAATGCTTTATGTAATTTTTTCACCAGTTTTCACACAGAATTTAGCCCTCTCAAGCTTGAAGATAAGTGATTTCTAAAGGTAATCATTGTTTTTTTTCACCATTTAAGTATTTAATTATTCTTAGGAAAGGGAAAGAGGTGACAGTACTTTCCTGTTTGTCGGAAGATCCTGTATTATTCTGATAAATGGCAAACAACCTTTTAAAACAAAAAAAAGTCTTTATACAGTAAAAAAAATTAGAACATATTGCTCTGATCTTTTGGAGTGGGTAGATCCTGTACAGTCCAACTATTTCATAATTAACCTGTTTCAGGAATATCCCTTGTTCATGCTTTCATTTTGGAAGGTTACTAGAAGTGTCAGTTAAGCGTTTGTATTTAGTGCTTGGTCAACTTGCAGTGTATTTATTTAGCTTCAATTCTCCCAGTTTTCTTTGAAAGCTTAATTAACATAGTCTCCCAAAAACCTGTCTTTAACCTTTACCCACCCCTTATTGATGGCCGAGTGTATGACAGATCGGGGGTCATTATTGTTTTATTTAGTAGCCATATGTTTGGTCCAAGAGGGAATGTGCGTATCGATTAATTAAATGGCTAGTAGCAGTGATTTATGAGGAGTGTATTTTGAGAAGTGAGCAAAATATATTTTGTTTAAATGTAGTCACTTTCTGGTTTGTAAATTGGATGTTAAAAAAATAAATAAATAAATCTAAGATCTTTAGCAAAAAATATATTGCTAATTTGATGTTTGTATCAAACTGTAAGTTTCTATATATATATTGAATCTAATGATTATCAGCTGTATTTTTACCAGTATTCTTTTTGAAGGTGTCAGGAAGAATATTGGTTGCTTAAACTTTAACGTGGTCACCCATTTTGTATCCTGCTTAAAATGGAAGGGCTAGAACAGAGTGTGCCACTTCTCTGAGTTCTCCAGATTGGTGATGACCTATGGTCCTGGTCATGTGCTGTACTCAAGACTGGATCAGTTTGTCAGCAGCAAGTGAGCCTTCACCTCCTTTACTGTACCATTCTGTTCTCTGTTGTTCTCTACGCCTATGCCAAGTGAAGAAAGGTCATACAACATGTCAGTAGTAAAAGCATAGCAAGTCAACTGCCCGCAGTTCAGTGCTGTATCTGTCCCCACAGAACAGGCACATCTGATCACTTGCGGCTGCCATCAGAAGTAAAAAATTAATTCTCTGCGAGCTGCTCACATTTTTTTAACTTTTGAAAAGCTGTGGAAATGACATACCATCCTACAGGAAAATAGATCTTCTTAAAGCCTTGTCAGGGCTGTCATTATATAATATGCCTCAGCTGCAAGGCAGGGTCCTTGGGTTGATATTAGAGTGACAGGGTGTGCAGTAAAAGTCACGCTGAGATTAGTAGAAATGGGGGCACTTTCCCATCTATAATCTGCATATTCACCTCAGGTGCCTTTAAAAAAGACGTTTTGGGATATGACTGTCAGGAATGTATGTTTATTTGAATTTAATTCAGGTGGAAATAGAATAAAATGAATTTTGTTTGGAATGTCCCTATTATATAGGGCTGATATAGAAGATAAGCATTTCCGAGCACTCTCTAATAACCTCCAAAGTGTGAAGCGGTATACACATTTAGGGATGGTAAGTGTTTTAGTGGAACTGTACATAATGTAATAGTGCTACACAATACATGCATGGATGCAAAACTACAATACATACGTCATAATATTGCAAAACATCTTGAAATTGTTTCGCCTTAACTTTTAGGCTGATCAAATCCTGTAAAGAAAAATGTTTAGATGATCATCAGGAGCTTTGCTGCCTTAGAAAAAAAAACTATCCAACTGAGAAGGGAGACCTAACAATGTTTAATGAGGAGAATGGCAGTCAAGCAGACTGCCTCAGACTTTGCCTTTGGTGTCTAAAACGATCAGCATGTTAAACATTCTCAGCATGATAAAAAGATATTACAGCTTATAATGATTATTGATTTACAGAACACCCATCTTCATGAAACAGTTTTTTTTTTTTTTTTGGGGGGGGGGGGGGGGGGGGGGGGGGGGGGGGGGGGGGGTGGTACCAACTGTTTCTTTGCCACAGTTGTACATAGTGGGACTGTAGGTATTTTGCTGGACTGTTGAGAACTTGCATGTGAGAATTAGTGCAACAGTGCCGAGTGAAATGAAACCAAGGACTAATGTAGCCAGGAGGAAGTGACCCTGGTAGTTTCTGAAGATTAAACAGGGTCAGAAAGAAGACAAGGTAAAAACCGGTGAAAGGAATAAGCCCGAAGCCATCAACCTCCAAGTTCTGAGGTCTTTCTTTCTTTTCCCAAGTAGGAAATGCTCAGAAAAGGAGAACAATTCCATATCAAATGTACTGGATATTATTATTATTATTATTATTATTATTATTATTATTATTATTATTATTGCTTCCAAGCCATATATCATCAGCATCCAAACTTGCTTCAAGGTGAATTTAGTTATTGTACAAAAGGTAGAATTGAGTCTGTAGATTGTAACCTATTAAAAGAAAAAAATGTAATCCCTTCAGATTTTATGTATCTCTTAAAATGATGAGGATTTTTTAAGGCTTATTCTTACCTGCTGTTACATTCTCTCTATACATGTGTAATACAAAAAGAGTGGTTCCTGCAGTGTTTTTGTTCTTTTCATTATAAGCTGACTGGATGTGTCTAGTGACTAAACCGCTCAGCTGAGGCAAACAGAGGATTTGATCTATAGGGATTGTGTTGGGTTGTGATCTCCGATTTTCTGTTTAGATTCATAATACATGTACTGTATACAGGCCTATGTGCCCCATGTTGTTTCAAATCTTGCTCACAAATCACAATCGGCTCATGTTCTTGTACATTCCATGTATGAAGTAGTGAGTATACTGCTGGTTAGAAATTGATATTAAACTGGTTCTTTAATTTTATATAATATGTTTAATGCAGTTTCTTTTAAGAATATGTGCATTGTAAATGTTGAATTCAACTTCAGTAGTGTGTGACATTTTCATAGACATGTCATACTTAAAGGTTTGCTTTAAGAGTATGGTTCATAAATTTAACTGTTCATTCTAAAACAATTATAGTGGGATGTAGACTTAAGAAATCTACAAATCAGCAGTTGAAATACAAAATGAAAACATGCTGTACCAGTTTGTGTCACTTGAAGGGTTGATCATTTTATTTTATGCAGCTGCTTTGAAAACTAAAAAAGAAGGTGTGCTTTTCATTGTTAGAAACCATTGAGGTATACTGGGAAAATAAGGAAACAGAAAGTAGTGTGGCTTGTTTGTCTGAAGCAATGACTAGTGGCATTTTTGGCATGCTGTCTTTTTCAATATTTGACAAGCATTTAAAACATTTATGAACGGATCTAAACTAAAAGGATTTCCCAGTGCTGTGTTAGAAAGTCATATCTTTAATCATATTTCCTAAAAAAAAAAAAAAACATCTGTCTGTAATGGGGACTTACAAGCTGTTGTCAGCATTCCCCTTGTCTCTCCCCAGTAAGTGTGTGGTTGGGTAAAGAGTTTGGTGCAGTGAGTTTAAACAGTTGGGAAAACAAGGCAGTTAGAGGAGGACAAATATCTGACTAAATACACAGGTAGGTATCATGTTTCAACCAAAGCTTCTTCAGCAGCTGCCTTATCTAAATTAGTACACTGCCTGCAATTTTTTGGCAGCTCTAAAAAGAATTAAAAGCCTGCCAATAGATGTTGGTTTGAAAGGAGGTGGGCCTACCAGTTACCTCTTCAGTTTACTTAGGGAGAACTTTATACTGTTTGGCTATTTGTTTGTTTGTTTATGTGATGCAAGTGGTGTTTTTGTAGCCATTCCGTTGTCAGTTGTGTGGTTTGGAGGCGGGCCTTTGAGCAGTGGTAGGTTTGCTTCTAGTAGTAACTCACTTAGGGCAAATAGTTATTTTCCGTGAAGGATCTCCCTTTTCCAGGATTACATTCCTTCTGACTGACTGAAGGATTGTCATCATTTAAACAGCTGCTGACTAAAAACAAGAGGAGATTGTGGTTATCTCCAAATTTCAATACATATATATAAATAAATAAATTAAAGACTTTCATTTTACAAAAAGAACAGGATTCCATTAAAAAAGCAGTTTTGGTACATTCTGAAAAAAATTGTGGAAAAGTACATTTTGAAAAAAGAACGAGGAGAAATTGTTTACTTTGGTCTATCATTGATACATTATGAATGACTGATCCTTTTGATTGTTTTTAGGCAAGAAGCAAGAAGGCAATGAAGATCATTAACATCAGCAAGGCTGGACTTGTATAACTACAAATCTCATTCTTACTTTTGTGTAAAATCTTTGAGAAGCACAATGGCATCTTCTGTTTGGAAACTTCCAACTCTGTGGTGTCTGATTTTCATAGTGGCTCCCTTGCAGTATACAGAAGGTAAGTCCGCTCTCTATTCCGGATGAAATGGCTTTTGCTCAGTATTTGCAAATCTACATTTTAACAAAATAATATTACACATTATGTAAATATGGGGTAATGTTTAGGCTTCCCTGTTTTTTAATGCAATTTATTAAAATGTGTAAATGTAAATTATTTTAACCCTAATGAATACTAAGATTTATATTACCATATTATTAATGGTACTGTTTTTTTTTTTATTTTTTTTTTGGATTAATGCTTTTGAATCATTTGTGTGTGTGTGTGTGTATATATATATATATATATATATATATATATATATATATATATATATATATATATATATATATAAACAAAACAAAAACATTTTTTGACACGAACATGGGTTCTTACTTTGGTCTAGAATGTTTAAAGGAACCCCCAAACAAGGAGACACCCCCAAAATGTGGGGGTTTTAGTTTTGTGAAAATTCGAATTTTTAAGTCATATATATATATATATATATATATATTTATATATATATATATATATTATATATTATATATTTATATATATATATATAATTTTTTTTTTTTTTTATGGAGCAGAGGGTGTAGTTTTGAAGAGGGGTCTCTCCAAGGACAGAAAACTAATCTTATGTGGTTTCATTAGACAGTAAATTGTGATTCGTTAGAGATTGTATGCTTGTGTCTGTGTACCTTGCCCCTGGAGGCTATATAGATTCTTATTCTTGCATTATAGTCAAGTCTCAAAATATGAAAGGTGAAGCTGGGTTCTGGAACCTGTAAGACTGAAATGTGTTAATTAGAATATGTTATCTTTGACTTGCATACTTAATTGTGTCTTGAATTAAAATCACATAAATGTATTAAGTTATTTTACCATATTTTATTTAACCATACTGTATAAAACTCGAATATATATTATATAATATAATATATATCTATATATATATCATATATATATATATTATATTATATATTACGGTCGTATAAGATTATAAAATTTTTTTTTTTTTTTTCAAAATGATATAAAGTGAGTAGCTTAAAGCAAAATAATTTTATTTACTGCTGCACATGATTACAAACAATGTATGCTTGATTTGTGTTTTTAATTGGCTCATGTCTTACTGTTTTTGATCACTTGAATTTTTAACATTGTTTCATGTGTGATGTGCATACTAAGAAATCACAAGATCGTATGTTATTTTAACTCTAAAATAGTTTGCCTTTTCTGATTTTGCACAAAGTGATGATTAGGCCTGTATAATGTAAATTGTTTTCTAAAAACAACATGTCACAGAATTTTACTGAATGCCAGCATCTTACTGTTTCCACAAGAAAGTCATAAATTATTTCAGATTTTGCGGCTGAGATTAGTGGTTGAATTAGTGAGCATAATTTGCTTAATTTCTTCTTAATTGAATTTCCTGTATAATTGAAATCCTCTCTCAAGTGTTGTTCAGAAACAAATTATTCTCATCATGCGGAGAGGACATGGGTTTTAAAAAAAAAAATAGCTTTCATTATCTAGTATACCATATTTATGATTTTATTCAAGAAGTAAAAGCTATTGATTGAACGAGAGAGACATTTCAGTGGCATTAAAGATGATTAACACAAGACATTGCAGACAGGGCATGTCCTGCAGTCTCTGTCTATTTACAGTAAAATGATGGGTTGGATTCTAAATTACTTCTGTGCTTCTCTGACTTTAGGCAGTGTTTCAGGTTTATCATTTTAATAGCTTTTTGTCAGCCAGCATTTTAATTCTTATTATTTTTTTCCATTATTCTTTAAAGAAAAGGCCACTTAGCTGGTTTGAAAGGACTCCTTAAAATCATTTTCCATGTATAGTAATATTCACCTTATTAATGACCTTCAATATATTTAATAAAAGTTACAATATCAAAAGAGCTATTTAAAAAATAAATAAATAAATAATTGAACAATACATCTGGGAAAAGTAGAAACGTACACAAAACAAAGGCAAGCAAAACATTCATAAACTGTCATACCTATTAACATTTATTTTCACACAGCATAAAACATGCCATTTTCTAACTTCTTAACCTCAGTGTCTGCTAATTCAGACTCCTAAATAGCAAATAAACAGGAAAAGCAAACTGCCTTGCAAAATGTTGACATCATACAGTGTCACTGAGGCTATGCTTTACTGTTCCCCTTTGGTTACCACGACAGCTACAATTTAGAAGGTGTAGCAGAAGGTAATTAATAACCTGTCTGTATAAAACATGTACTCCTCACAGGCAGTTACAAATACTTCCCGCAGCTATAGACAGAGGTAAATGATACAGGGAAAGCAGTCTATTAAGAGTATAAAAAAGCAGACTGACAGTTGTCAGTGAGTCTGTAAAATCATCGCTAAGATATTGCTGTTATTCTTTGTGACTTGGTATTCCTTTGTTTTTAGCTTTTTTCCTATCACTGTAGACTGTCCATATATATATATATATATATATATATAATATTATATATTATATATATATATATATATATATAATAATGTCAAAGGGGTCCCACCCATACGATTATGCTCGTCCAGGTCGTTTAAAATTTTTGCGAGCTCACCAACCACCAGGACCTCTTTGGGGCTTATGCAGGATATGCTGTTATTTTAAGTGGGTTATTAGTTTCTTCATACTAACTTACTGATTGACTGCTGTTGCATTTGATCAGACACTGTTGTCTTTACTCCGGTCAAAGGTCAGACACATGTGTGAACAAGCCTGCAACTAAATTACCACACACGGTGACCTTCAGTGCTGCTCACAGTGGGCCATACAAAATATAATGTGTATATATCAAGAAAATAGACTGAAGTATGCAAAATGTTACATTAATTTGCCTCAATGATTTAATCAGTATATGTTCCTTTTTTTTTTTTTCCTAAGCCTAGTGACAAATAAATATTGAACTACTTACAGTTGGTGAAATCCACTCCAATTGATAAGGATCTTTTAACTTCCACATTCTTGATAATTGAGATCATACTGACTGTGATATACAAACACTGGTTTTCTATTCTTCTCAATGTCTACTTGCACCTTAAGAAGAGACTTTCAAGCTCTTGAAAACTGTTTTTTGTATATATCACAGTTAATCTAATACAAAGTATGAACTGAATCTATTGAATCTATTAACTGGATTCATTTTTTATTTTTTTTTTGCAGTGCATTACATTCTTATCTTTTGAATTGTTTATTTTATAAGGAGTTAATTAACACTGATTTATTGAATCATTTCTATTTGATGGCAAGACTATCAACTTGTTTATTCTGGGATGCCCAATTCCTATTGTCTTAGTTCTGGGTTTTATTTTGCATCTCATTACACTGTCCAGACAGCTTTTGTTTTTGGTTGTCAAAGCCTTGTATGTTTTTTTTTTTTTTTTTTTTTTGGAAAGTACTTGCTTCTAATGTGCCTGCTAATGACAGGAAACTTCTTAATCCCTTTGTTTTAGAGGCTATAGTAAACAGTTTTTAGTCGTATCAGCTTTCAGACTCCTGCTTCTTCTAATGTCCAGATGGAATTCAAAGCACACTTAGGGGCACAGTCTGATAGCCCACGGAGCCAGGTTTGAAAGGCCATCATTCTAGTCTGTCATCAGCTGTCAATCTGCTGATCTGGAGATAAGGTGACAATAGGCTAAGAACCTTCAGTTGCAAGGTGTGACTGAAAAACTGGTCCCCACCCCATGATGGTAGTTTAATCCCCTCTGAGTATGCTAGAGAAGGAAGAATTAAAGTGTTTTTCAACCATTCACAGCTGTCTTTACACATATGTTTGCCATTGTCTTGTAGGGTGGTTAGTGATGGGCATTCATTCAAATGCCAATGAATGTATGCAAAGACATAAGTGCTTCACCCATCTGTCACTTAACACCATGCCTATATGTGTTAAACAAAAGAAAATATAGCATTTTCCATAAAATTCAGGTAATCTGAGAGGTTTACATCTGTTACCTTAAATGTATCTTAAGGAAGACCAAATGTGTATGTGAACGCAAGACTGCAGTGGTTGCTTGATGATTTAAAAGTTCAGTGTTGGCACTTTGAAATCCTGTGTGCTGGATGAAAGGCACTATACAAATGCAAGTCCCATTCCCAAATGTATAGCTATATTAAAATGCAACCCTACACTGAGAACATGTTCCAAAGACATTTATTTTCTTCACTCAGATACAAGATCTACCAGCATGATAGTGCTTTATAAACAAGTTTCCTGAACCTATTCTAGTAAATTAATACAATTTATTTGTATTGCAGTGTATGCAGAATTGAGCTCTTTGTTTTGAGTTTTATTACTGAATCCTCCAAAAAAATATTTTTGTTGTGTTCCTTTCTTTCCAGCCCTGACAATGATATCACAAGTTAACAGACACTACACAGTCAGATAATATATAACAGTACTGATTGGACATGAGTCAAAAATGTTGTGATACAGTGAACTGGCAACCATGCAGGTAACTCTACAGCGAGAATGGCCTTGTTGTATGGCTGGGATTGTTCATGGCTTTGATACCCTTCACCACGCATTGTGTTCTGTAAGGAAAACAAGAAAATATACTGGAGGGGCGTAATCTGTCTGAAGAATGTGCCAGATTAAAGCAGCATACATGCGGGAATGCAGGAGTCACATGCAGAATGCCTTGGCAGATATGTAGAATTACAATTACCATTCTATTGTATATTTAAATGATAGAAAACACAATGAAATTCATTTTAAATCGAGACATGCACCTCAAACAAGGACAGCTTTAAAACAAGACATGGTAATAAAGGTCAGCTGTGACCATGGGTTTGTATTTTCTTAACTGCCTTAATATTGTTGAGTCTTAAGGTTATTAGGCTTCAGAGGATTAGAGTGCTAAAAGCAGTAGCATTCATTTCACATGACTGGCATGATCTTGTGCATTCCTTGTGGAAAAATTAAAAAAAAAGCCAGACATGACCCAAAAACACCCTGCTACATGGTAAATAAGTGAATCGCATCTGGTCTGGAGAAGACGGCCTTACATAAAATGTTCATGTCAGCGTTTCCACCAAGCAGGCCTTTTGTTGTTTTTCAGTTCTCACCAAAGAGGAGAATTTTACATCTTGACGTGCCAAATGATGTGCTGAATGTGTAAATTAGATTGATCATATCCAGCAGCTCTCGTTTCCAGGTGGCAGGTTGGTATGAGCATGGGTAGAAAAGCTGCATCGCTCTTTCGGCCCACACCAGGAACAGTTCCATTAGCTAATTACCCCTTATCTCAGCCAGTTTGCAGTTTGTGAGCAAAAAGCTTTACCAGATGCTTTTTTTTTTTTTTTTTTGCGAGAACGTGTAGTCAGATAACAGGAGAGTGTCCGCTGGCTCACTTGTTCTAGGGCACTAGAAAATTAGTCCTAGAAACACATTAAAATCCTTAACTCTCAAACTGAACCCTCAGACCCCTACCCAGAACAATCTAAACTTTCTCCAAATGCCCTGACTTGTAATTGAGAGCCAAATTTGAGCGCCAGAATTTAGTGCCAGTTAGATTCCCTAAACAATTCTCTGGTCATTCTGTAATCAGCGTTAAAGATGTTGGAGCAGAATACCAAATGTTTGTTTGTCAGGGTTATAAAAAAAATAAAAATAAGCAGCAGACAAATTTGATGTAAAAACTTTAATGATAACTAGCATGAGAAAATACGGGATACTAACCTTATGTCTCAACTGTGGAGAGTAACTTGTTTTGGCATTGAAAATGCAGATTACTGCAGTACTGCCAAAGGTTTACATACTGTAAATATTTCAATGCACACAGCTCTCTTTGTAATTCAATAGAAAGTAATTCATACAATTGATGTGTGCATTTACCTTATATTACGGTATGTCAAGTCAAAGTGGCAATGTATACAAAACAATAAGATTAATAAAGCCGCCTTTATGTGCATTGAAATAATTTAACATCAATTACTTATTTTGGAAAGGGTCCTATTTTAAATGTTACTCATCTTGGTTTTGTGCTCTGAATTTGAATGTAGTGAAATTGGACCTCTTAGTTATTATCTGCTCACACTTTGCGAAGTGCCATCTGATGCATTCACAAGTGAGGAAGATTGCAGTTTTATTTTCTACTTACTGTCAATTGTGGAAGCACAAATTAACTGTATTACTATAATAAACCTGCGATTGATTTGAATTCTGAAACCGTGCATTGCAGATTATTGAAGGAAAATATTCTGAATATAACAGAAGATCTAGTGAGGTATTGTGGTGTGATTAGGATCAAACACTCTTTCTGTAAAAACAGAGACAAATCCTTGTCATTTTGTTTTTAAAATGGATTTAAGATGTGGTGTCTTCCCACTGCATTTAGAAAAGGTAATATTCTCTTTTGAGGAAGGCCCAGTAAACTGGAGCCAGTAAGATAATAGTATAATAGAGCAGATGTAGTTTGTGCTGAGCTGAAAAAAAGCTACCCCAGTTCTGTTTTGTCATTGTGATTCATTTCCTAATTAGATCTATGCAGGGATATTATAATTAATCTAAACAATGAACATTTCAAGTAATTACAATTGTAAATGTTCAAATTTTGTATTTCAAATACAAAAGTCTTTCTCCAAGATATACTCTGTGTGTGTGTGTGTGTATATATATATATATATATATATATATATATATATATATATATATATATATATATATATATATATATATATATATATATATCACACACACACACATAAACATCTCATAAACATCAGGAAACACTTGCAACCCACATGCACCTACAAATTTGAGACTTCAAGAGTAATTGAAACATTTTCTGCCATGTTACAGTGTCTCCCTGTTCTTTATATTCTTGTCTGCTCACTGAGGAAGATGGAACATGTCAGAAGGTCAGCAATCAGATAAATTGTCTACCTTGTTTTTCAAACACTCCTGCTAGTCACGTTATTACCAATGTATGTACTTCAGTATTGAAAAGAAAAGATTATCAAAGAACAACCTTAAAGTAAGTTAAGATTTCCTTTTACATCTAAAATCAATACAGGCATATATTGTACTGCATCGTCACTTTTATCTTTCTTCTTTGTCAAGAAGTAATAATCATATGGGTTCTATAAAACATGATACATCATGTATATCTGTTTCAGTCTTGTTATGTCTATGTCGTAGAAGCTGCAGTAGTGGAAATTGAAAATGATACCATCAGAAGAAGCCAATATACAGTAGAGCCGTGAAAACCAAACATGTTTTGTTGTTGTGTAGTGAGAAACAATAGACCGGGACTTTCACAGTATGCTTCTATATAGGCTGAGGTCAAGAGTGACACAAACTATCGGCAACCCCTAACCAGGACATATAGCTTCATTCTGTGTACAATTACATAAATAAAGGATTCAGCATGTGCATCAGTGCCATCAAGCTTGAATACCCTGGTGGACTGGGAATTAAATGCCAAGTGTGGGTCAGATGCAACAAAGGCTGAATAACGCTCCACAAATGTATACATATTAGGTAAGGAACATTGCTCCTGATGCAGAAGAAATTGAATAAGTGCCTTGCGAAGTCTAGATGGGGCATAAAGATGAGTTGTGTTTGCCTGAACTGCCATCATTGACCCATGTAGAATATTCCATTATGGAGCGAATCGTACAATTGGTCATTGGGGGCAAAAAGGAAGCCTTGTGTTTCCAAGGTCTCCAGATCTGTTTTTATCACTGGGCCTGTTTCTTTCAGAGGAAGAGGGTCACAGATCAACAAGGTCAGCAGCAGTGTCAGTCAAAAGACAGAAAAGAGCTTTTGTAGATGTCACATTGAAAATGTCATGTATCATATTTTATAAAAACATTTTTCAATTTCTAAAAAAGAAAATCCTTCTGAAGAAGCTCTTTGCAGGCAGTTCAGTTTTGATTGCCATGGTTACCGCTGGGGCCTTTTTTAATGTATATTTGCCGTCTTAACGGCTTCTGTCTGTATTTTGGAGAGGTCTCTCAGAATGAAGTGGTCAAACCAGTACATTTTTAGTTTGAATTGGTTATTATAAAAGATAATAGCACCTTTACATTTTCACTTGTTTGCCTGTAGTGCAAACTGTCATGTTTTCACAATGGCTATCAGTTTAGCCCAGGTCAGCACCAATTAATGGTCCTCTTTAAAACCCCTAATGTTTTTTTTTTTTTTTTATGGTTCATAAAATATGTTCTTTTTATGTGCATAGAGCACCGTTCTTAAAACATCTTCTAATGTCTACTTCATTATCAAAAAAGATGTCGTCTTTCTGTGTAAGCACATCTCTGTGATTAATTGGTCTGTTAAATTGAAGGTATATACTGCATTGAAGTGAGTAATTCAGCTGTGATGAGCAGGGAGCTTAGTGATGTCATCCTGGGGCTGAGTGGGGTACTCCAAGGACCAAACCTGAAGCAGGGCTGAGAGTCTTGCCTTTGCTCCTAATGAGTAATAAAAGTGAGATATTTTGGAACATAATCAAACTGAGCAAATTGCATTTATAAAGATCACTTATTGGAGAAAAACGTTATTTTTTTTTTTTTTATTTATTTATTTTTTCCATATCACAAAGCAGTCTTGCTGCAGAACACTGGGTTGTTCTGTGAGCTCTGTGGACACAGCTGTTGAAAGGGAACCATTTTGTGCGGGTTTATTTTTTATCTTTCTAATGCCTTCCAAAAAAGTTGTCCTTCCAAAAAGTAAAAACAAAAAAAAAAATGAATGTCTTTTCTCATTTGCTTAAAAAACATCACAAATAATCCCTACTTCAACATGTTGTACAGTTTGAATTACATTATTTCATAAGTAATATTTGTTAATTACACAAATATTTGAACAGTCTTGTTCGGCAGGCTAATTCATTATAAGAGATATTTTACATGTAGTGTACTTGGTTTATTCATAATTAACAGCTCATTTACAACTCTTATAATCATATTTGTTTTTTAATAAATTTAGTGTAGAAAACATCCACCTGTGCTTTACAGTTCTGGTAAATTTGGACTGCTAACCAGCTGCTTTAAAATATCAGTTGAAAAATGTTTGCACCATCTGATTATATTTGTGTCTTACAGCCTGTATGTACCTTTTCTTACCAGACAACTGAGTTTTCTAAAGACTGGAATGTTTTACAAAACAACCTTTGTTTGCTTAGAAGATAAATAATAGTCATCATATTTTATCAGATTTCAGAATTCATATTGGGTATTCTGTATACGGGACTAATCTGTCTCAGCATGAACTGTTTGGAATATTCTCAACCTACATATTCTGTATTCTAAATACAGAGTGTACATGATTGTTCTTCTCAGGTTAAACATTATGAATATGTGGTCACAGGTATGTAGACTGATTGCCCATCATGTCGAGATGTCCTTGATTCCCAGTCTCAGTGTGCCTGGGTTATCAGATACTGGACACTGACATTGTTCATCTGCAACTCAGTCTCTCGACATTTAGAGTAGACTCTTAGTCAATAATGAATAGTACAATGATTTATGTCCTTGGTGAGGCACATTGGTTTTAATTATGTTTAAAAGTGAATTTGCATACAGGATGATGTGTGAATGCATAGGATTGTATTTCTCCTACATATTTACATGTAATTTTTTAGCTTCAATTTATCTTTTAGAAGCCTTTGTTCTATAAAATAATTATGTTTACGGTTAACAGACGGTGAACTATATGCTTCCTTGTATCACGTAGGCATGTCTTTCCTGTTTTAACAGCTTCCCACTTCTTCCCACGTCTATGGGGTTTATTTATTTATTTATTTATTTATTTATTTAATTGGTGGGGGGTTTTTTCAGTCTGTGGGTTTCTTTAGCTGATAGAATGTAAACATTTGCTTAGGCAATAAAAACTTTTCTTCAAAGAAAACCCTTCTGAAAGCCAAAGGCAAAACCATGGGGGCTTTTTGTATGATTCCTATCTACATTAAATGCTAAGTTCTGTCTTTTAGAGGCATATACCTATATCAAAGATGGTACTGATAGCCTGCCCGTTGTTGCTATGGAAGAAAACAATGCAAATGAGGTGGAGCAAGCTGTCTGGATCTGAATACAAATGAGGTTTAGAACCTACCGTCCTATACTTTCAGTAAGAACTGCGGAGATAATGCTGTGTGGAGGGTAAAGTCTGAAGGCTGTCAATCAGGATTATGCTTTTTTTCTCTATAATCGAAAACCAGGATTTTGGCTAAAGACAGCCTAACAATGTGTGTGTGTGTTTTCTTCTGAGTAAATTCCACTGCTTAATTCTTTTTGTAGAAATGTTTAACGTAAATAAGCAAACACATGACTAAATATGTACTATTTGCAGGCATGTTAAATACAGTACAAGGAAAGTGTATGCATTATATAATTCAAGTAACATGTTTTGGCCAACCTATTTCAGTATAGTGACTGAAGCAAATGAGCTCACACAAGTCATTATGACATGTGCGCCAAATGAGGAAAACACATGGTGCTGTGTTTATTAAATGTAGTAACACATGTGGATTTAATGCCTTCACGTAACAGATGTGCTTGATGGCTTCTTAACAGAAAATTCAAACCTGTGCTATCACCAGTGGAGCAGCATATTTTATGACTTCTTGTATCCAGTAATTATCAGCTTAGATGACCCATTGTAAAACAATTGCAGAATATCAAATCTTGCCTTTATTAAGCATGTTATACCCCTGCCATTTATTTGGGGCTTATAACATTTCTATTATGCTACATCTAAACTTGGACACATACAAATCTAAGGTGTCGCAACTGGTGGTAAAATGCAGTACCTTGTTGGTATTCTCAGGGTGCTGTATTCAAATATGTATACACATTTTTCAATGAAACCCTGACTTCTTAAGACAGCATGTTTCTTTAAAGGATATTGGCGGATTATGGAATCAACACTGCGGGGAGGAATCTTGACTTGAAAGTTCCTTTTCCTCCATATACTTCCTCTACTGGTGCTACTGAAACAAAATGAGAGAACTCCAAGCTGAGTTTCCTGTGGTTCAAATCTAATTCTATAGGCTGCACTCTCCTTTCCCCCCCAAATCCCCATAGCAAGTGACCTTGTCAACCAAAAGTGTGGAATAATGGGAGGCAGCCCAGGGACTGCAGCTCATTTACAAGCAGCTTTGGTACTGTCAGAACAAAGGCAAATCAAAGCTGTATTAACGGAGGATGACAAGCATCATGAGGGCTATGCCCCCTCTGCTCCCTTTCTTGTAGCTTGCTCTTTCAGAATCACCTGTTTTCCAATAGATATAATCTAGACACATGTAAATTATGAACATCATGATGGCAGATTCATCCTGAAACAGGTGGATTTGACTTGCATTAAAACCTGTTCATTTACACTTGATTAGATACCTGTTGGTGAAGATGAGTGTTGTAAATGAATGTTATACCTGTACATTATTATTATTATTATTATTATTATTATTATTATTATTTTATTATTATTATTATTATTATTATTATTATTGTAGTAAGTGTTTCCAGTCAATACATAAACAGTAGACTAGCTAAGCCTGGAAGTCTAAATTGACTTTTTACTAGTTATTCAAAAGGTTATTACTGATATTTCAGTAACAAAGACGAGAGAGTGCATTTTTAGTATGGAACTGATTACTATCAATCATTTAGCTAAAAAGGGTTCAATCTTACCTGGTCCGGATTAGTCAGAGGCTACATTAATTTTGTTTCTAAGATCAAATAAAATGGTGCCCCTTATCCTTGTTCCCTCCAGTCTTATTTATCAGCATGATTTTAAAGACGTGATAATGTTGAAGGCAATGCTTAGAATTTAATTCTGAATTCAGTTTTGAATTGCACAATTTCAGATTTGTATTCAACTTTTAAAATGACCTTTTTAAGAAAGCTTACAAGTTACACAGGGATGCAAGACTCATCTGAAAAAATAGCACTTATAGAAAAATTAGGAACGAGTTGCTGATATTTATTTTTCAACTCATTGGAAAGCATTTACACTCCTCAAGTCACAATGTTTGAAGTAAGGGGGAGAGAATATTGGAGGTGCATGGTGTTATTGACCTTCTATTTATAAGTACTGTATACTGTTCCCAGAGTGAAGCTTTGTACCACAACTTTTTCTAGGGGCATTGATTAGCATCTCTTAACTGTGTGCAGGCCTTAAAAACACTTGCTTGAAAGAATTCAGAGCACAATTAATCTTTTATTATCAGCAGTCTTGAATTCAAAATGTTAAGTATTAATTAATTTGAAAAAAAATGCATCAATCTGTTACCAACTCCACTTGTATCTCACTGGTGCCCATGTTAATGATCCTCAGGTTGCAAAACTGAGGAGGACATTTTGTTCATTACTCTGCTTGAATGGTAGTCACATACAAGCAGATGGTCACTTTCCAATTGGTTTGCCTTGAAAAAGAAATTAAAATATTATAGCACCAGGGAGAGATGCAGTAATATGTCCTTTTCAAATTAGCAGATCGTTTTTTCGACTACTTTATGCTCGTAAAACAGCTCAATGTCACATAAAAGGTTAAAAGCTAGTGTAAATAGCATCATGGGGATTTGCAAATAAATAGTGTCTCATATGGTTTGTGGCTGTGTATAGCACGCAGGGACTGGATTTCAGCACCGATGGAGCCATTTTTTTAGATTTACTTTTTCACTGTTTGTCATTTTGCAGCACAGCAGACTTACTTTTATATGCCACAAACCCATGTTAAAACCCAAAACACACAAAAAAACCCAGCTTGGGTGGCATTGCTGTATTTCCTGACAAATGTCTTAATTAGGGGTTTCCACTTCAAATATTCAGTGTTGGGGATGTTTCTTAACCCTCGAAGGGCCGGGCAACAATCACTGATGAATGCGTCAGTATCAGCCTGAGAGGGCTGGTGTCAAAATAAAATCCCAAGCCTATTATACACTTTCAAGAAAGAAAAAAAAATATTTAAAGCTTTGGGAAATGATTTAGAAACAGTTGCTGGGAAGTCACAAGATTCAATGATTTCCTAGACAGTAGCACTAATCAGGAGAACCTAGAGACTCTGGGTTTTAGCACTAAATTAGTGAGACCTAGCCAGTAAACACAGCTGCTTAGGCCTTTCCAATGCAGCTATAAGTAGTTCAGTTCCATTTCTAATCTTGGGCCCTGATAGAAATATACTCTGTATTATTTACCGGGGCTTACCAGTTAATTACAGTCGGCAGACAGAAAAAGGAGGTCCCTGAATACAGCATATTGTGTTGTAGCATGGCTCTCTTCACTTGAGCTCAATGCCGGCTACATGACTGTCTGAGAGGAATAGAAAAGCTACTTTCTCAGCCGCTGACCAGAATGCATGATAAGGCTCGGTGTCAACAGGGGCAGGATTGGGATCACAGCAATTATGGCACTGGCGTACTGGTTTCCATGGCGATATGATTGAGGATTCCTTGTAATTTATTATTTACTGCTTCAGATCCTCCATCATTTAATTAGAAGGAGGAAAATCTGGAGCCCGTCACTTTAATGTTTAAATAGAAGCACTGTAGCACTACGTATGTATTTATTGATTTCATTTTTTTAAAAGAGTGCCCATTAAGACTGTCTTGGACTGAGTGTGAAATTTGTGAAAGGCAACAAAGGGTAGAATATGTGATGGAACAAAAGCTGCTGGTATTTAGTGCACTGACTCAACATTCCCAATGTGTTTGTAGAAGATTTACCGTGTGTTGCTGTCGCATTGTGCTTCAACCCTAAAACTCCTGCCCCCTATTCTCCCTAGTTTACAATGGGGCCCAGCAGAAGTAGTCTTTCAAAATATCTTTTGCTCTAAATATAGCAACAAGTACTGCCAGGACTGCTAAGAAAGCTGTCATAGGGTTGCTGAGTGTCATAAATAATGCAACACAGGTAAAGGTCTCTTTTATTTCATGTACTTTAAGTAGAAACACACTGCCACATGAGGTGTTTAGACATTTGTCTGTTTAAGAAATCATATTATAATTAATATTAATACTGTTTTAAAATACCCATATGAAATAAAAAATAAATAAATAAATAAAATTCAGGCATTCCAGTAAAGCCTGTTAAAAGCTAAATATTGGACTGAAGTAGTCAAAATTCCAACCACGAAGAGACAACCAACGGCTGTTCCCTTCCTTTACTTGAGTATAATAGAGCAGGGGTTATCAAAATCTAGCATACAGAAGAACGTATGTAATACATTAGTGATATTTTTTGTTCTTTTAAATGCAATTCACTGAAATATGTATTTAAAAATGTATTTTCTTGCTCCATTATAGAAGTCTGCCGGTATTACATCATTGTTCAAAAGACAAAGTATTAGCACATTCACATTTTTAAGAAATGAAATCATTGTAATGGGCTAGTTAAATCATTTTAAATAAATCTTCAAACAAAACAGTACATTCTATTCTTGTCATTGAGGTCCTAATGCATTGCTGATTTCTCTTTTATTTGCTTTTCAAACCAGCTCAGTAGAAAGGATGCATATGAAAATGCTGACGTCATCATGAAAAAGGAATTGTTATATTTGAAACAAAGCTAGGGTTATTGGCTTTAAAGTTATTGTTTATATTGCTTTAGTAAGGGAATTGCTTTATCTGGACACTTTAAAAAAAAAAAATCGGTGTCTTCTGTATAGTGTACAGTATGATACAACTATTTCAAGGCAAAAATCAAGTGCATAAATAACATTTGTCTTTCATAGAAATACTGAGACATGCTTGTAAATGAATACTGGTAAATGCAAATATAGAGGCTGGCCTTCCTACCGTATTAAAATATGTGTGTCTGTTTTTTTTTTTTGTTGTTTTTTTTCATCCCTTGTTGTTTAAATAGAAAAATAAAAACACATTTATATTGTATGACCTTTATTTGGTGTGTATTTGAGCGTGGGAGACATTCCAAATAGCCTTTGTATAAAGCACTGTCCAGACTTGAATATGACTTAGTGACAAGGTAATTTAAATTGAGTTTTGCTGGTCTCAGTCTTAATCCACATTGCATTACTGACTATGGCTGTGCATGAACAATTGATGTTGAGCTCAAAATGGCTTCTCCCATGCTCTACTGCAGTCATTTGAAGGTAGTTAAAATGTGCTGTAAAGTGCTTTGAGGTGCTTTATTGTATAATGAAAATTTTAAAAAAGTAAAATTTGGTTGAACCCTTCATAAATCTTTATCAGGCATTTGCAAAGTAAAATTCAGCGTGTCTCTATTTTCTAAGTATTTTTTAGATAAACCCTACTGAGATAAAAGGTGGTTCGAGTGACAGCCGTTGTGACTGAAGCCATTTGTTCACAGATAGTTGTGGGACAGTATAGCACAGTTACTGCCTTCCTGAAATTGATTTGCCAGTGTCACTCAACACTAGCCCAGGGACATCATTCTACATGGGGGTGAGAAAGTAGTTCAGCCCCAGGCTTAATCAATCCAGAGACCCCTGACATTTGTTTGGGAGTGTGCAGTGTGCAGTGGCTTTGTCATATATGAACTACGCATATTTTCACTTTTTCTGGAGTGGTGACAGTAAAGGAGAATCTTACAAGCAAAATATATTCTGGTGTCATACGCAAACACAAATGCTATCTGTTTTATTTTATGTCTATTGCCAATCTCCTTTACCTAAAAAAATTAACTGACTTCCAATTTACTGCTGTTTGACTATAAAAAGTGTTTTATAGAACACCACTATGTTTTGGCTTTTGCATCCTACTCAAATCAACCTAAATCAGACTCAGTACAGCATAACACAGAAACTGTGGGGCAAGTAAAAATAACTCCTTTCTAAACTTTTGATTTATTGCTGAAAAGGATAACTAGTTCCTTTTGAAATTTTCAAATCTTCAGAAGTCTGGTTTGACTTTTGTGTAATAAAGTATCAAAACAGCCTCGTACAGTGTTGTAACACTCAGAGTTTTAGACTGCGTTTAGTAGGGAAATGCTAACCAATATAACCAGTCATATTTATGAGACTATAACACAATTGATTTGTGCTTGGTTCATGTGACCTTGTCTACCTGATGACACTGGAATAATAATGTAGGCCACAGGACAAAAAAAAAAAAAAACTAATTTGTTAAAATGTTTTTCTCCTCAGATAAAATGGGAGTCAACAATCTGACAGATCTGCATTAAAAAAACTGAAATGAAAAAAAGTGCTTATCTTGATTAAAGTGTAATAAAAACTGAGCATCAGACAGTATATTTAATTAATCGATTGATTGATGTCTTACATTGTTATAAGTTCTTTCCAAATCCATCAATGACAGTTGACTGAATAGTGGAGAATTTGTTTTCATCCAATGGCATTAAAATGAGATCAGCTGTCAAAAGTGTTCATGTAACCATGTATTTTCATTTTTTTCTTTATTTTTTTCTTTTTGCTTTTTTGCATTCTGATCCAGCAACCTACACTTCAAGGCTTTACAGAAAAATAACATATACTACTGAACAGTAAAAGTAAATAAAATACAGTTTTAAACAATATTTTACTGCCTGTGGAACAGATTCTCATTGACATGCAATATTAGTGTGGAAACCTATTTAAATATGCAGATAGCAAAGAGACAAAGTTAACCTAATAATTAATATCTGTCATATCCTTCAAGTTGTAATAAATTTAAAGAGCCAATAAAGGAAAAAACTAATCATTTGCATCAGCAATCTTGGATCCAGTAGCTTTCAGTTGAATTACTTGGCCCATTAAACATAATGAACTAGTGAAGTCGTGACATCTGCCCTATTTGAGAAAGAGGATAGGTTAGAGGTCAGTGACATGGTCCTTCTGTCCAGTGGCATTTATGTACCCAGTGAGTACTACCATCTCAAAAATGCCAGTAACCACAAATGTAAATCTTGACTTCATAGCATTTTGAATTTGCATTATCACTTTAGAGAATTTTTTTTTTTTTCTTAGTTACTTACAAAAGTTCCATTAAGACACAAATGTGGTAAATGGGGCAGAACATGACATTCTGCAGTTGCAAAAAAAAAAAACCTTTAAAAAAAAAAAACCTTTAAAAAAAAAAAAATGCATGTTATAATATGCTGCTAAATTGAGTTTGGTTTAAAAAAACATCAGTCAAGAAAATTTATGGTGTGCAAACTGTCAGTTGGTCTTAATTTATTCTTGTAAGCTAGCTACAGTATGTCATACAAAAAACAAGGTGTACAGTCTGCATATGCCATAAAGACACATATCGTGCATTGTACTGTAGCTGGGAAGAACAGAACACCTTAAAGTTGCAAAGTTGATTATCTGGAAGTTTATTAAACAGATTGTCCATTTATCCTTTAATAGTGTTAGACATTCATTTGGGTTTTTAGGGCTACAGTACAAAGGTTTATAACTGCTAGCTCTGCTTTTAAAGATTTTTTATTTATTTTTTTGCTCTAGCAATGCAGCATTGTTATTTTCAGGTGTGGTTCAATTGAACAGAAAATCAGTTAAATGGAGCTTATATCCTCCATTTGTTCACTTACTTGACATTGTACTGTATCGCTACAGGGTATTTACACAATACTCAAAAGTTGATTGTGTTGTACAGTAAGTATGATAGCCGATTTCTTGATGCCTAGTATTCAATTGTAAAAACTAACAAACAACCTGTAAACATGTATTTAAATGGTGGATACATTCTTGCCAGGTACAAAAGTGGTGGGCGACGCAGTCTGTGCAGTAACTGTGAAGCTGGTACCCAGCATCATGGCCTTATCCCCGTGAAGGTCTCTGGTAATCAGTTAGAACAGAGTACACTTAAACTTTAAGAAGTGCAAACAATGTCATCCATGACAGCCAGGGTCTTAAAGTAATTAGCAGGAATAGCACAAGAGAAGAAGACAGTGTTTTCAAGTGCCAATCTTACAAAACAAATGAGAGTATGAAAGGAGTAATGACACTTTTTTTGCAAAGCACCAGACTGTGAACAGAGATTCATTAGGGAAGCGCAGCACTGTAAACATAAACGGCTACAGCCAAGACAGAAAGTTGCCACTAACAACAGCAATTATTGACATTGTATGTAATGCAGCAGTACTCTTAAACAAAGCAGAAATCTGCAGTCATCTCAATCTATACCATTCTTCTCGCCGAAGTGTTGTATATCCAAAGTCCACTTAAAAACAAATGGTAAATTAACAGGTTGGTTCTTTCTTTTTCTTTTTTTTTTTTTCAAATAACTCGCCTCTAGCAGAGACTTATTGCTTGACATTTTATAGCTGAGGGGAAAAAAAAGCTGTCTTCAAAATCGTTTGTTCAGAGAGGAGAAAAATGGAAAGAAATAGTTCATTTTACCCTAAGCACTACTATTTGGCAGTGCTCAAATTTGCAGAGCACAAAGCCAGGCTATTGATTTTTCCCTCGCTCAGCCTCCCGCCACTTCTTTCTTTGATTGTCAGGGCTGTAAAATGGATTCAATTACACTTCATGTTGTTGAGATGCTTGTTTTTTTTTTTTTCTTTACTGATAGAAAAAGATTGCAAATCACCCAAAAGATACCAATGATATGTTAGTAAGCATTGTACCACACTAACTGCTCTGGTCTCATGTTATGTTTACATATAGATGACTTCAGATACAAATATATTTATATTAAACATTTTAGTCCTAGCATTTATGATAATTTTTTTATTTTTTGCTCCATCTGAGGTGACCTAGAAAGTAATAACTTTTTGTCAGATGCATTTACAGGTATTTTAATTAATTGGCTGGTTTCACAGACCCCGACTAGACGGTCATTAATGGAAACTTACCTAAGATAACATTAAAAAGTCCATGCACTAATCGGAGTGTGAAACTAGCCTTTTTATTTTCTTTTTATTTATTATATGCTTATCGTTGAACCCAATTTGTCTGACCCATGTCGCATATGATGGTTCACTGTACTGACGTGTAAAGTAAAGCTCTTTTTGGTTCAACTCTGTAAGGTTGTGCTTTGTTCATAAAATGCCCAGTTCATTGTACTCTCTTTGTGACAGGGAAGGTCATTCAGTGCGGTTTGTTGTTAACAGCGCCACATTAATTATCTAGACACTGCTTGAAATGGGTTCTTCACTGATTTCAGCTCCACCTACAGAACACTAGAGTTTGTTGAATCCCATCAAAATACCAGCTACTACAGTACAATGGGAACAAACTACAACGACTCACTGAAAATTGTTTTAATTTTAATGAATGGGTACGGAGGACAAATTTGAACAGCATGTTTGAATAGTATTGTGATGTGCATTAAGAAAAATAATCAGTTCAATCTTTCTTAACCCCTCCCCCTGACAGAAATGTTTACTTTTTAACTTTGATTTACTATCTGCCTGTGCTGATGAAGTGGTTTGTTCTTTTGCCTCAGGGTTCAGCCGAGCAGCATTGCCATTTGGTCTGGTAAGGAGAGAGCTGTCTTGTGAGGGATATGCTATCGATCTGCGCTGTCCCGGAAGTGATGTCATCATGATTGAAAGCGCTAACTATGGCCGGACAGATGACAAGATCTGTGATGCCGATCCCTTTCAGATGGAAAATATCAACTGCTACCTCCCAGATGCCTACAAAATCATGTCACACAGGTAAATCATGTCAAATATTTTCAGAACAGGCAGTAACTAAAACAATGTTGTTGCACGTTTTCAGAATATGATTTAGTGTTTCAGCTTGTCACAACTCAGCCATTATACATTTTAGCAGGTGCAGCCACCTCAAAAAAATGTAAGAAATATGCTTATCAAATGTTCACGTTTATGAATCCGGCCCTTAGCATTTTTCAATATTGGGGAATCTGTTGCTTGTGGAAGATGGGGGATTAACTTTAATTAGTTTAGAAAAGCTATATTTGGAGTTCCAGGACTCCCTTCTCTCTTGCAGGCTTGATCACAGTTAGACCACCATCCATTATGGCAAGGAAATCGTGGATGCTGGATATAGGGTGAAACTGAAGTGCTATGGCTGCATTCAGGATTTATTAAACAGAAAATAAATGTTTAAACAAAACACAAAAGAAAACGGCACATTGGTCAAACAAATCAACAATAACTAGCAACGAGAAGTATGCTGGTTGCAAAGCCAGCATACATAGCAATTGTTATCTTTTTATTTTAAATCACTTTACCGCCTAACTCCACTACCGTTCTCTACTCTGAACCTTTCCTCGAGCAGCCAAACTGGAGCACTTTTATATTGGTGACCGAGGGATCAACAACTAACAATTATTGTATTATCCCTCGGTCATCTTTTGCATGGGTTTACTGTGGATGTGTGACTGTCAGCTAATTATATACTTAGTAGTTGATCAGTAATGCATTCTCATGAGGTATTTAAAATATAAACAACAAAACAATAACATGGCGGACGACACCTTCCTCATCCTGCCACACAGTAATAATACCCAAATAAACACTGGCTTGTCACTGTCATATATGCATAAATCATAACAATAATAATCGTAAACAAATATATACACAAAGGGGCGGGACACCCTGCCAAAGGCCTTCTTGAATATTAAGCACAGGCCCTTTTCAGTAAAAGCTTTAACCCTTTCCTGCCTAAATAGAATAACCATATACGGACACGAATATGTTCACTTTGTGTTTTAGCGCTTGTAGTTTGGCAACCTTAAATCACAAATTAAAACCCAATATATCCACAGAAAGGCCTTACCTTGCTGTTTCCAATTATGTAATGTCTTTTGCTGTGGAATATATTTATTTTTAATATAAGATGCAATCCCAGAAAACTCATAACAATCTTTATAATAAAGTTATATATAGAACAATTTTAGACCAATACATTTGCAAAACTCTATCAGGATTTCAAATACAAAATCAGATTTCAAATATCTTCTGCTATTGAGGAGCTTTTTCTACACCATGGTTTGCATGACAAAACAGTCCTATTTACAAACACGATCAACTGTTTTATGGAAGTAGTCCAAACTAAGCAAAATATCACAAAGTACATTACCAAATCATATGTAAAACCTTTTAACCTTGGAATATATGAATAAATACAAGTGAAATTAAGCAATAATTATGCATTATGAAGAGAAAAGTCATAGTTATATCCAAACGTTATGGAATTCAATATAACCACAAATAGCAAAAAAAAAAAAAAATCAATAAATACATTTATAGAAAAATGAACTATAACAACAACAAAAAGTATATATAGAAAAACTATCTAGAAATGGCAACAAAGCTATATTGGGGTAATGCAATAAATGTGGCCACCACTGAAAGCAAACAGACAAAAGAAATGCATCTTATTTTTGGCATATAAACATAATGTATTGTATATTTCCTGACTTTCAATAATTTTGAATGAAGAGAATCATATTTATATACAAAAGTTATAGTTCAATATAACCACAAAGAGCAAATGAACAATAACAAAAAGTCTATAGAAAAACAAACTATATGTTGATCATAAGGCCGTGATCGTAAAGATAATGGGGTGATGCAATAAATGTGGCCACCACTGTAAGCAAACAAACAAATAAATAAATAACAGTGATGTAGTGTGGTTTACATACTGTACAGTACCACCCTCCTCACGATCTTGTCCTCTTCCACTTCAAAATCCACACTGGTATACGTGATTCCTGTGTGTGTTTTTGAAGTGTATCATCAAAATTGGCATGTAGGGATACCATTTTTTTGTTCCTAGTGCCCAGCCCTATTCAATAACAAGGCTCAGAAAGACTGATTTGATTGCCCCACGGCATATTATTGCCGTGAGAATCCCAGAAAAGAGATTGTGTCGTGCTTAAGCTCCAAAAATTAGAGAAGTCCTATATGAAGGGGTTAAACTTTGCTGAATTAGTGCCATTTATTTGATGTGGAAGAGCCATAAGAGCAGGCTGGTTTTGGTCAAGACTGGATTCTATCCAAGCAATGACCAGGGCGTCAACATGCAGCGCTATGCAGCATTGGCCCCTAATAAGTACAGTACACCCTCGCCATAACAAACCTGTCGAGGTCCAAGTGCTTCATTCGTTATATCGAGGGGTTTGTTATAGGAAAGGACAGTCAAAATAAACGACAAACTGTTGGATTAAGTTAATGAGATGAAATTTTGAATAAAAGTAGAATTACATGTACCTGTTCATTTCATGTATGCAGTATTCTGACTTGGCGTTATCCTATTCATTAAATAATTAAAATGCAGTACAAAAAGCAAAAATCCCAAATTGAAGCTTTTATATTCAAAATCAATCTGACATGAATCGTTTCAAAGTGCACCAAATCTTAATCCAACAGGCAAGAGAGTTTTTATTCCAAATCAACCCGACATGAAAAGTTCATCAGATCCTCAATTTTTTGAGCCACTTCGTTGCTCAACAAGCCCAGAAACAGAGTGCTTTTTGACAACCTGTATTCACAGAGATGCCTGCTTTACTACTGTTTTTCAAACGATCAATATACTTTCCAGCTTTGTTGCAACATAAAATTATTTTCGTTTTAGATGCATAGTTACACAGCGTGTGCTTTTTATTAAACACAAGAGCTGACTTCACTGTGGAGGCGGCATCCCATGCGTACAGACCAGGATGTTGACAGTGTGTGTTATATCATCGTTTTTATTTAAATTTTTTATTTGGGGTCCATGGGCCAGGTTTATTATAGCCAAAGATTCATTATAATGAAGGGCGTTATAGCGAGGGTGTACTGTATGTATTTATTCCAATGCATTATCAGTTTAGAAAAGACCTTGGCATGGATAGGTTGTGAAAAAGAATTGCTGTAATGTTATAGGTCATTATCATGTTTAATGTGGCCATGTTTAAGCAAAGTGTTTTTTTTGTTTGTTTTTTTTTCTTCTGTTTTCTGGAAAAACTATGAAATAGGAGGATATGAGCCTGTCAGCAAATCTCTCTGTCTGGGGAAATAAGAAATAATGAAATAAAAACTGCACAGCAGCAACATTACATGTATTCAAGGGGTTTAGTCAACTCTTACTTGGTGAAGTCAGATAGCTGACTTCGTATTGCTGTCTTGAAGATTCAGTATCCTATTCTGCCCCGTAAATGACCTTGTAAGGTGGGTTTACTATAAATATGTACATTTTGTATCAATTATACTTTTAGCATTATGGAGAGAAGGTTATATATTAATGAAAGCAAATTAAATATGTATTACATAGGGACTAAAACAGTTATTTAAATTAAATGATATTGACATTAAATTGCATTTTTAATTGTCAAATAATCTAAAGGCAATGATGGATTTCAATTTGACAAACAGCCATCGGTTTGGCTGTACGACTTTCATGGAAAGCTATTTCATCTTTGAGAACACAAATCCAAGTAATGCATTGCCCAGTTAGAAGGGCTTGATATACTGTAATTGTGCTATAGCACAGTAAGGCTCTGTCAACCCCAAAACTGATCAAGAGCATTCTTGCTGAAAAGCTATGCAGTTGTTGTATTACAATTCAAGTCTGTTAATCAAAGTCACATAAACTAAAACCTCAGGATGGAGTTAAATTTGATTATATACACACACATTTTGCCTACACCTGCAGACATTGGAAAATTGACCTTCATGTGACAGCTAGGTTGAAAACAAAGATGACTACCTTAACTAGAAAGTTTAACTGGAATTGAGCTAATGCTTTACATTGATGAATTTCACAGTGGTTTGTTCCATATATTGAAGCATCCCCAACAGAAAACTTTTGAGACTGTGCTCCATTTTCTCTATTCTGAACACTACAAAGATTATCTAAACCAATATTGATTCAGTTCCAGCTATGAAATGAAAGGTACAATAATGATTTTACGCACCTTGGCTGAATTGCTCACTGTCCCTGTGCAATATATCAATGTCCGCAAAGCAATACTAAGACCAGTCAATGTCGTAGAAGTCTTTATGGTGCTGGCTTTTGTCTGTCCAGCTGATGCTGATGTAACCTGGAGCTTGCAGTTCTCAAATTTAATAATACCACTATAGAATTTTACCCCTCTTTTGAAGTATTTGAAACTAATTATCAGTTGTTGAAAAAGTGTAATATTTTTAATTTTGATGAGTTTCTATATTTAACTTTCAACACGTGCTGTAAGCTTTTAACACTATCTGGTTTATAACTGTTCAGCTTCGTCCCACAAGTCAAGCACTGCAGTCTTTTAACTATGTACTGTAGCAAGGTTCCAATATGTAATTATTTGGGGTTTTCAACTCTATAAATATATTCATGTAGAAATATAAAATCTTGACCAAACCACTCTGAATGAAACCTGTATGCAATAATGAAAATTAAAATGAGATGGAAGTTTTTATTCAAATATAATTTAAATATTCATCAAAGAAAAGTAATCCTCAAAACTGCCGGAGACTATTAACATCAAAAAATATAATTAACTGCAGTGAGTATCGGAAAGCACAGTTGGCCAAATAGCCAAGAGGTCTAATTGCTCCAGAGTTCATGAAGAGATAGTTTAGTTTTACACTTCAGCTTTAGATCTCATAGACAATAATATGGTTTCCTATGTGAGGCAATTAAACATCGCTTACAAAAATAGCAATTGGACTGTGAGCTAATCATTGGCTTGCACTTGTTGAAACCTACTTAAAGATGTCATAAAGATTGCCAATACAATAAATACATTGTTTCCCAATGACAATTGTTTCAAATAAGATTGTGATAGCAGTTCACTTACAAATGTGACATGCAAGTAGCTCTGCAGTAATGAAACATTTAAAAAAGAACATTCATCAAACATGGCTTCATGCAACAACACTGAATGTCCTGCAATGTTCATGTTCTTTTGCTAAAGCAAGTAAAATGCTAAGTGTAGGCACGTATACAGTTTCTTTCATTTATATTCTTTGATGTAATAAACCTGATGTTTATATAAGGTTTCTTTCAAGCTTAAAATATACCCAGAGTTCTAATACAAATAGCCCCAAGGGCCACAGCGACTCAATTAGAGTTTTCAGCTGTAAGCAATTAGTCTTGTAGATTGGGTGATAATCTATACAGGAAATTTATCAGAATGAACCTCTCAAGTGTTTGCATAAGCGTGGACGTGAAACTACAGGTCAGCGGGGGAAAAAAAACGTATTTAAAAAAGAAAAACCTGTATCTAGGGAAGAAAGAGTGTATTTAGCATAGCACTCAGCCCAATCCACTATGTGTTTATTAAAGCAGAATGCCTAATACATTTTCAGAGCACGCCTTTCCACTTTATGATATTTTATATTAATGAGTTGGTTGAAATTGAGCAATTTAAGGGTGAACAAAAGCAGAATCATTGACATGTATTTTTCACCAATTTTGTTTGACTAATGAGGTTACCTCTAGTTACTCAATACAACTGGAATTGATTGGTGGAAATGTAGTGTAGTCTATGCACATGGTCCAGTTAAAAACTGGATCAATATATACAAACAAGAAAGGGTCTTGAAAGAGGTAAACACTATTAACTGGTTTGATGTTATCTACATTATGGCATATTTTATATTAGCAGTGAGCAAGACACTGATATAGATAAAGCTAATTATTAGTTTATTTTTTATTTGTAGTAGTATAATTCCTTGTGTTTTAATGATATTTCCACTCAGGTTACCTCCCCTTTTTTATTATTGAAAAGGTGGTTCAGAAAATTGCATAAAGGTAAATGTTTTTTTTTTTTTTTTTTTTTTTTAATGTCTTTGCTACTGAATAATATATCATGCTTACCCTATTTATATCATTGACAGAATTCTGTGCAACATTCTCTGAAGATTTCAATTGCTGCCGCTTCACAGCACACAGCCTTGTACTTCCAGCCTTACATATGGTGTTAGTAGATAATTTAAAGCACTCCATTTTAACATTTTATAGGCCATGATTAACTCAAAATAAGGCAGTGACTTGAATTTAGTGACTGTTTATGAATAAAGTGTACCAAGATTCAGTTTACTTTAGTCGCTACACACAGCAACCATTTTGAACCTATTTAATAATTTAGTGCCGCTATTGGTTGAAGGTTCTAATTTTCTGTACTTCTAGCATTAACATGAATATTCCATGTTGCTGTTCAAAATGAATTAGGAAATCAATATCCAGTATAGTCTGTGACTGGTTAATATTGCAAGTTAACAAATATATATATATATATATATATATATATATATATATATATATATATATATATATATGTATATATATATATATATATATATATATATATATATATATATATATATATATATATATATATATATATATAATAACATGTTCCACCAATTCGTTTTTAAGCTATTATACATGGTTTTGGTCAGAAAGTCAATTATGGTTATTAACTGATGAAAATGTCACTCACTGATCTGAACTGAATGACTGACCGATTCTGCCAGAAACAGTATAATTGAAGGCAGTGTACTAAATACATTTCAAAATAAATTAGAAAAAACCTGAAGCCTACGTCAAATCCCATAGCGGAGCTTGATAATCACCTTTCACGTTTTATTGAATAAAAATACAAGAGTTCAAATATGGACAAGAGTACCATGTTGATTGTTATCCAATTTAAAACAAAAACATGCTACATATATAATATATGCTCTTTCTCCAGTTGTGGATAATGTTTTCGGTGGTGCAGGGCTTTTAGCACAGACTTGTAAAAATATTTCTAATGCCCCCCTTTGCTGTTTGCATTCTTTTTCTTCCCATATCTGTTTAAAACTTTGACTTTGGGCCCTAGGTGCCTAGCTTGCTTATGCGTTAATCCAGAGCTGTCCACATCAGGTTCCAAGACAACTGGGTAAATGATGTTTGAATTACCCTAAGCTGGAAAAAAGCAGCATAGTTTAAAACATTTGAGGATCTGTCTCAACCGTATCGCTCAGTTGATTGAAACATATGACAATAATTAACAGGGGGATGTTCGCCTAAGGTAGTTTCAAGGCCCAAAAAGTAAAAAGCAGCTTTTGCAAACAATCGTTTAGTATTAAGAGGTTGTTTCCTCAAATTTTCCTCTACTACAGCTACAAATTGATCTAAACTTAAAGCCATGAGTGTTTAAGTTTATTTGGATTTGTACTTTTGTCTTAATGAGTATTATTGTTCAATTGCTACTGCTGTCAGCAAGTCACTCAAATGTGATGCTTCTTCAAATTGGGTTTACCAGCAGGTAAAAAATAAATTGATGAATACTAATTGAAATACATTATGACCATGTAGAAGACTAGTACAGCTTTTGTCTGTCTTGTTTGTTTCTTGAACTTGATGTGCTCAGGATGACATGGTTTCCAAATAACTTCCTTAAACTGATATCATTAGGACTGGGAAAAGTCTTAAGTTTAGTGACTAGTGTCATTTTTGATTCACTACTGTACTGTGACATAAGCAGCCACACACTTGTCACGCACAATGGTAATGGAGCTTATGCCTGGTATTCTAACCCTGTTAAAACCTTATAAGCGGAGACATAAAAAAATAAAATATGCAGAAAGAAAACCCATGGAAGCTAAAAAGAGTGGATTTATTTTATAGAAGTATTCCAGCTAATAGAATGCGGGCATTATTTATCCTCAAGTGAGTGCTACCCATTCACAGGTATTTGAAAATAAATTAACCTAGAATCTTGAACACAACAAATGTCTTACACTTACCTACATGGTAAACTAATTGGTGGTGTCAAAACTATATTGCACTGGTTTAAAAATTCAGATTTTTAATTGATTTTTTGTGTTATTGTAACTGTATCACAAAAGGTAGAGCAATTGAGTGTTGATGACATAAAACGGCTTATGGCCATTGCACAGCTTTAAGTAACATTAAACTGATATGTCATCGCTGTCACCCATTACTAATTCTCAGCAGCGTGTTAATTACAGTGTAAATTGCTTGGTTCATGCGCCAGATAACTAAATATGCACAATGAAAAAGGTGCCCTACAAATGACAGTGCAGCAGGAGTCCTACTGACAGCTATAATAAGAAATGGCTGATTCTGATATACAAGTATTATTCTGTTGTTTTTGAAATGACAACAAACAAGCTTAACGCAACTGATGGTCAAAAACAAACAAGCTTGCCCAGCCATATACATTGAGTGAAGTGTTCTGGGCAGAATTTTTATATGAGGCACATGTTCGTGCTGTCATGAATGCCATCTGAAATGCCTTGTTGCTTTCTTATCAGACACTTCCTGCTGTCAGCCTAGTGCTTATTTCAATAGAAAAAGATTTACATCAAATCTACTGCAGTGTTATATTGCGCTAACACTGTGATTTTAATTGTGCAGGCATATGAGACTCCTGAAAGGTTAGGCTATTTGATAGGATTAGATTATGAATATTTCGGTGTGATTAAAAGATTATCTGCATCATAGGGCAGCCAAAGTTATGAAGGATTTTGCATCTGCCATTTAGGTAAAGCCACTTGGATATTTAAACCAGCATACAATTTAAAATACTAACAGGGTATTAAAAACATGTATCCAGTCAAATAAACTCAATTCTTCAATGTTTAATTGAACTACATTTTATCAGAAGACAATCCTCAAGTTGTTGGTGCATATAATGTACATTTGTGAGATATATGAAGAAAGTAATCATGTAGGCATCAGAATTAATTGTGTGTGTTGCTCTCCATTTGGTCTCTGGAGATTGCATGAGCAACACAAATGAGTCAACAACATGACCCACTAGAGTTAAATGGTATCTAACTACAGAGCTTCACTACAAGCTTCTCTTCACTTGTATGAAAATCATAAGGACATCAAAAGCCACCTTGGATGCAAATTCTTTTGCATTATCACCAACTCTAATCCTCTGAGCCAGAAAGCTGTTTTTGCACAACACAAGCCACAGGCACAAAACCTAGTTCACCACTGAATAATCTTTATGGAATAATTACAGGTAGCGAGAACTTGGTTGACCGATGTATGTTTAAAAATAATTAGGACAAACAAGGAGCTAAAATCGAAGCAACTTGCATAAATAATTTTCTAGTTTGATAATAAATGTAAAAGCTTACAATGTAGGTGGTCGATGAAAGATAACCAGCCAAAAGAATTTGCTTTGCTGTACAGATAATTGGAAATTAGCAAAATCGGAAAATAAGTAAATTAAGTTCCTTCGCTATTTCTGATTGGTGTCTCAATGATTTTAACAAAAAAAGAGAATGTTTTATTCAGTTATGAAGAAGTGTTTCAAATTTTTTTAATGTCTCCATGTTATAAAAAACGTCCCATTGGCACCAATTTGCTGTGGTGTGTATCAAATCCTCTATGCAAAGCAGGCAATTACAAGTTGTGGTTTATTTATAAAATGCATTTGAAATTACATTTTAAAAGCAAAACATATAGCTGCAAGCAATAAACGCTTCATTTGAATGGTCTATTACTCGAAAGGTTTGCTGAATGATGAAGGCCAGTGAAATATCAAAGATCATGTTAAAAGTTACGCCTGGCATTTGAAAAATGTTTGTGTGTAAAACATAAAATGTCTACAGGTTTGGTTAATTACCTTAAACGCAGAGTCTTGATTGTACAGAGATATCAACAAATATTTATGTATAAACTCTTTCTTTTCGTCGCTCTACAGCAGACCCTACTGGCACCAATGCCTACAGATGCCAAATAAGTTGAAGCTGACACCTTTGGGGGGCAGGGGCTTATTGAGCTCTTGGGTGTAAAGAGGCAATTGACATGGTGGTTGGATCAGAGGTCTCTCAGTTCTCCTGAGCGTTTATGGGGAGCTGCTGTAGTGGGGAAACATAATTGTGCATTCTAAATTGGAGAGAAAAACAGGTTAAAATAATTGGGCACTCTGAATTTTAAAAATATATTTTTGTTACTATATTCAAACCATGTGGAATACAGTAGACCTGACAATGTTTACAGGATTTCATTTGGCTGCCGGTAGAGTATTATTACAGTAAATGACATCAAATATGCATTAAAAAATATGCTACAAGACATGTAATAATACTAAGTCAAGAAAAAAAAAAAAAACAATTGCAGGAAAATTACTTCGTTATATCCATAACTTTGACTCTTTCTTGTCTGGAATCACCTGTTTAGCTGTAAAGCATTTGTTATTCCTAGCCACTTTTTTATTCACACCTGTCTTAAAAAAAGATGGATGTTAATCAAGTAAACTCCCTCACTGCTGTCCCTCTTCCCTCTGTGAAAGCCCTTGGAGGCTGCAACATGACGAGGAGTGAAGCACAGTGTTTGGAATGAAACAGCAGTTATGTTTCATATCACTTTTAAAATTAGTTTTTTTCCTTGAGGTTTTTTTTTTTTTCTTTTTGTGAATTCAAATTGGAAAGTCCACTTTCCAGACTCGCTCAATGTTTTTGCATTCGCAGTGTCAATGTAGATGCTGTACAAATGTGTGAAGGAAACTGTCACATTTAATCAAATAATTAAAATTAAAATTCAGTTTGTAAAGTGCATGCCTGCCAAAATTATAGAGCTGTTAATTAATGATTCTGAGGAAACTGCATATGTTTTGCGCCACTACTTGAAGATTTTCAAGGGAAAAAAAAAAAGATTGCCTTAAGCTCTGGTCAAAAACATTCTCTAGGCCATTGCTGTTGTCCATTCCTGCCATGATATACTGAGCTTTTCATTTTAATGTAGGGGTATTTGTTCAAGTCGGTAGAGTTTGCATTTTAATCTTCCTTAGAACAGTATTGAATAATGGCCCTTGGCAGGAGATAATGAAATTTTCTTAATTTATATTTTCAAACTGAAGCCTCAATTGGAAATGGCATCCTGTGGCTTGCAGACATAGCTCTGGTGCAAGTTTCAGGGGAGCGCTAGTAATAATGTGGCGCTGGCAGTGACAAGGAATGAAGTAATTTAAGGTAGAAAAAAAAAATGTACTGGACCTTTATTGTTGCATATCTAATGATCTGTTGAAGATCCCCAATGGTTTGTGGAGCATGACAAGAGAAACAAATGTTATCTTGCCAAAACAGAACTCACTGCTAAATCAGCAGAACAAGGCTATTGATTTAGGACACCTCACACTATAGATTACACATAAAGTCTTATCTCTACACGATGCACTTTGTAAATTATAATTATGACTATCGGAAAGTGTAGGGGGCAGATGAATGGAATATACCATTTGCAGGAATGGGTATTGGTCACAGTTAAGGTGTTGTATAGAAAAGCAGAGTTGTATATTGAGAATACGGGTTTGTTATGTTCAAAAGCTGGAAATGCTGCAGGAACCTAGTTGCCTTTTCTGTGATGCAGCATTTTCATATTTTTTGGGGGGGGTTGTTATTTTCTAAACACTTTGTATCCAGCTAGTTTCAAATGTGTCGGAGCTTGATTGGATATCCCTTAGGCATCTGTAATCTCAAAGGTGAAAAATAAAACAAAAACAGAACATCAGCTACCGTAGAGCTCATAGTCACAGCAGCTTAAATCTTGTAAATGATCTGTGTGAGACTAGAAAACATCTCAAGGCACATTCTTTTTTACTGCAGCAGTTCTGCAGCAAAACACATCTCTTTACCCTCACTGCATTTTAGAACAACATCAGGTGATTCATTTAACACCTCTTGTGTGTCGGGTCTCATGTGGGAATATTCCCCCCTAACGGTAGAAACACAAAACCAAAAAAACAAAAACAAACTGCAAAACAGTGCCGTCTAATCTTGCAGTCAGCCTGTGCTCGAGTACAATTTGTAATTAAATCAGACATGACTGTTACAATGAAATAATTAATTTACATGCGTAATAATTCCCTCACAAATTACTGTCTTTCCCTGTAAATGACACATTTATTACTGTGTTAAGGTTTTGTAGGTATTATGGATTGCGTGACATTGTATTTAACCTTCTTAAATATTAATCATTGGTGTGGAAGTTGCTGATATATTCATTTTGATGGACAGCTGTACCCCCTGCGATGGTCTCATCAATTCTTTAGCTTTAAGCAAGGCTGAAGTGTTCAAAATGCGATATTTATATATATATATATATATATATATATATATATATATATATATATATTTTTTTTTTTTTTTCTAACACTTTGTTTTCTAACACTTTTGTTACTGGTATCCAAGATCATTCTGAAGCATAAAGTAAAGGACAATTCCCTTAACAACTGCAGCAGAGGGTTAGTGTTATGCAACTTGTCAAACTGAGATGACCTGAATGGAGTATAAGATCATTAATACAGACCTCTCTCACTGTTGGTATAAAAAAAGGTAAGGATTTGTTCCTGAACATATATTACTAAATTACTAGCAAATCAAATCACTAATGTCAGCATGAAAGTGGCCTAAAATGTTACTGATTCTGGTCTGCGCATTCACAAAGGGTGCATTAATTGCTTTTCTAAAAATAATATAAAATACACTCAAATATAACATAGTGCCTTTTTTTTTTTTTTTTTTTTTTTTTTTCTTGCTATGCCTTGTAGTTCTTCTCATGAAGCCTCAGTTTTGGTTGGCACTGGTTTGTTTTCTGATATTGACTCATGTAATATTAATTACCTGTGTCACTTTATTGATTGTTGCCATCCAAGTGTGAAAAGGAGCCAGCAGTGTTTTATAGCAAGCACATGTTAACTTCCAAATGAAAGTCCAGGTTTAAATTATTTATCTTGCTGTTCTGTCCTTCTTATTACAGGTGCAACAATCGAACACAATGTGTTGTGATTACTGGATCTGATGTGTTTCCTGACCCTTGTCCTGGGACTTACAAATACCTAGAAGTCCAATATGAATGTGTTCCCTACAGTAAGTATAGACCTTCATTCAGTGATGCATACTGCCTAAAAAAGATGAATTTCCCTGATGAAATCATGCAAGCTGAACATTTGGCTACTCTGGAGCCCCCGTGATCCATTGTTAGAGATGCAGAAAGTGTCACACTTTCCCAGTATAAATTGAAAGGGAATGAAGATGCTGGCTTCCCTTATCGAGTTAAAGCACTTCTGTTTACAAGCCCTGTTATTCATAAAGAAAGCTCCAAAACTGTTACTTGGATTACTTTGGCTCTTGGGTATCCATTTGCTGTCAATATTTTAGTTATTACTGTTATTTATTTATTTTTAAATTGTGAACAGGAGCCAAACTTTGATGCTGGTTGGGCGCTCGCTTACATTATCAGTTTTTGTTTCCCCTATCTTTAAGCCTGGTATTTTTATTCCTCTACAGAAGTCCTGTATTTGTTATTCAGGGTGATGGATGGAAACTTGTACTGATTCCTGGTACCAGCTGCTTACAAATTGTTTTGGCCTACGTTTAGTTTAAAGGACAAATCAAACTTAATTGTAATCATGTGCAAGTTGAAAAGCTACCTGCTGCTAGGGTTACGCTTGTGTGACACAGCTGCCAGAGCTAAAAAGAAAAGCACCTTCTTATTTCCCTAGCTAATCTTTTTCTCTGGCAGGGTACAGAGGTATGTAATTGAAAGGATAATGAACTGTGCCATCTTCTCCCAAGCACATCTTATATACAGAATTTTTCCTTAGATTTAATTTGACTCCTTGTCTGCAGCATCTAGTCCAGTGTAGTCCATCCTGTCTTGTACAGTACAGACACTCGTCTACTACTGGTATATCTACATGTGCAATATGCAACCTATGAAACAATACTGTATCACAAGACCTGACAAAAATCCTCTAGTACACACAGCCATTAGTATAGGGTTTTTGCTATTTTCAGGTGGAATGCTTACTTCGTGAAATAATGTTTTTTCAGAGGCTAGCAGCACTGTTTGGTTTACATTTTATACATTCAGTATTTGCAACTTGGCTACAATGATTGGTCTTTTCTTATGAGCATATGGCAAATTACATATAATAGAGAAAAGTGTAAGGTACTGCACGCAGGCAATGAAAATGTGCATTATAAATATCATATGGGAGATACTGAAATTGAAGAAGGAATCTATGAAAAAGACCTAGGAGTTTATGTTGAGTCAGAAATGTTTTCATCTAGACAATGTGGGGAAGCAATAAAAAAAAGGCCAACAAGGTGCTTGGGTATACAGTGAACAGTTCTGGTCACCAAGCTACAAAAAGGATATATAGTTTAAAAGGCATATCATATGCAGACAGGCTAAAATAATTTTATCTATTCAGTCTTGAACAAAGAAGACTACGCGGCGATCTGATTCAAGCATTCAGAATTCTAAAAGGTATTGACAATGTCAACCCAAGGGACTTTTTTGTCCTGAATAAAGAAACAAGGACCAGGGGTCACAAATGGAGATTAGATAAAGGGACAGTCAGAGCAGAAAATAGGAGGCACTTTTTTACACTGAGAATTGGGAGAGTCTGGAACCAACTCGCCAGTAATGTTGTTGAAGCTGACACCCTGGGATCCTTCAAGAAGCTGCTTGATAAGATTCTGGGATCAATAAGCTACTAACAACCAAACAAGCAAGATGGGCCAAATGGCGTCCTCTCATTTGTTAGCTTTCTTCTGTTCTTATGCCACTGACTGACTCACTGTGTGACTGTGAGCATGTCACTTAACCTCCTTGTGCTCCATCCTGCAGATGAGATGTTAAATCAATGTCCTATTGTAAGTGACTCTGCATATAATGCACAGTTCACAGCCTACCTCTTTAAAGTGCTTTGCGATGGTGATTCACTATGAAAGGCGCTATATAAAAATAAAGATTATTTTTATATAAAGTTATATATTACTAATTTATTATTATTATTATTATTATTATTATTATTATTATTATTATTATTATTATTATTATTATTATTATTTATTGACTTCTGACTAAAATTTTAATCTTGAGGGCAGTGGACTTTTGCCACCAATGTGGACCAAATTCATCTCAAGCATGCACACATATAGAGAAACACACATACCCAAAATAGTAGTTTGATAATATCATAGACAGATAGATAGATTACCTTCACCAATATCTAGCATCTATCCCGGCCCTTGATTTCCAAATACATAATTTTAATCTGCAACTGCATGGAAAGCCTTTAAACTTAATTAGAAATAATATATTATTTCTAGCTTGAACTCCCGCATATATTTCGAAACTTTGTATATATAATAGTATATATATTTATATATATATATATATATATATATATATATATATATATATATATATATATATATATATATATATATATGGGTAGGATGTGTAAAAAAAAAATATTTTGTTTTTTATTTTTAGGAAATACTTTTTTGAGTGGTGTTTTATGGATGTTGTTCTTTAAATCTTTTTCACTCTTCTCTTTCCTTGTACTATCTGCAGGACCCTTCTTCTACGAACCCTGACTATCTATTTACTGTACCTCTTGTGTCTAGAACTGGGACTGATTTGAGTCTTCTTAACTTTAAGCCTCAGGTCAAACGTATTGTCTGTTTTCCTTTCAGATCTTCACCCTCTGTTCACTGCTTCTGCAGCATCTATGCTTTCTTAATTTGTTTTTCTGTGTTTGATTTCTTAGGCAGACAGAATGCCGTTCACTGTGTACCAATCCACTCACTAGTCATGCTTAACAACACTTTGTATTGCTGAATATCTATCAGAAACATACTGGAGTTGTTGCTACTCTTTCACCAAACACAGTGTCAATTAACAACACCTCGAGTATACATATGGTTGAAGTAGGAGCTTGAGAAAGACACGTCAATTATAATAGTATTGGAACCCATTTTGCTCTTGTGTTTTTCAAGGAATTGATTAAGGTTACTGCATTACATGTTGACCGTTTAGCAAGCGTCATAATGCTTACTCTGTAGGGAAATGGAAAACTATTTTGATTGACAGAAAAAATGTCTTATTTTTACACTTACGTTGAGGAAGAAAAAAGTATTGAATAGAATAGCGCCTTTTTCATCTGCTTTAATAAAATTAGGCCTAATTTACATATAGTTGGTGACACTAGTCCATTGATAAGCATCCTCAACTATAGAAATACAAAAACTTTGTTTACATTTAACCTCATTGTAATTGATGCTGATTTACGAAGTGATGATGAAATTGCTGTTGTTCTTGAACCTGTTCAGAAGAAATGTGAAATACAAATTTGAAGGGGGGATATTTATGTGGAAGTGAATTTGTAATTAGGATTTTTAAAAATAATTTTAATGTATAATTGTATTACTTTTGTTTAACTATATTAAATTACAAGCCCGTTCCTACTTTTATGTTTTTAACAGCATGTTAATGTTAAGTGGTATTAGGCATTTATAAAATGAGATAATAGTTAACCATATTAAAATATTCATGTTGTATTAAAGTAATTATTATTGCATTGCACCAACTATCATTATTGTTATCATTATTATTTTGACAACCGTTGTATTATTTTTATAATATTAATTACACCTTATTTAGATATATATATTACTAATTATCGAGTAACTCCTTATTTTAATTGGAGTTTAGAACATTTATGTGACTTCACGCTTTGATGTTTCGATTGATTAATTTGACGAATCTTCTAACTAAAAGTGGCTGTGTAGCTTGGAAGAGAAGGGGAGTGCGGGGCCGATACACTGTTGATTAACGAATCCACAGTTTGTTTGTTTTTTCTATGAATCCACAGTGAATACCATTTTATTATGCAACAATCATTTAAACAATTAGTTAATTATAGTATTACACATTTCAAATGTAACACTTACAAAAGAGCTTGTGATTTCAATTTAGCATTTAATATCGTTAAAGAAAAGTAATACAATTATACATTAACTTTTTTTTATTTTTAAAGTTATCACAATTACAAATTCACTTCCACATAAACATCCCCCCTCAAATTTGTATTTCACATTTCTTCCAAACAGGTTCAGAAACCACAGCAATGTCGTCATAGCTTAGTAAACTCAGTTTTTGCATTTCTTTTAACCATTGTTTTTTTTTCATTTAACCATTGTTCAAAGAAGCTTACAGCCCACTTACATTTTGCCTGAATACATTCTGAAAACCGATCTCTGGCAATGATATTCGGTCGTCACCTGTTTTAGCTTTGGCAAAATTAAACAAAAGAGCAAATTAACATTTGATTCTCATTATCGAACAAGTGTCAATTAGGAAGAAATATTAAGTGGCATAAACAACTCAAAGTGTTGAATCGGTAAAAAAAATAATCCACAGTTTCTCAGGCCTACCCAGATTCAACACTTACCGTCGTTTATCCTTTACATAAATATGCTAGACTTTAGCATATGTGTTCACATTTAAAGCACCACTCAAATGGTAAAAAATGTAAAGATGCCATGTATTTAAAGAAGGTATGCCACCACTGGTTTCTATTGTCTTGTACTCTTATTAGGGATTCAAAGCACGAACAGTACTTTTCTTAGCTAGAGAATAAGGTACTGCAGAAAAGTTAAAAGAAGGAATCTTCTGAAAGACATTAATGTTGAGTTGGTCAAATCTACAAATACTATTCGATTGTACACTGGGACTTAGTAATTTATTGTTCACGAATGTAAGAGAAAATAGATATAGTATATTTAATTATATAAACAAATGCAGGGCAATAATCATTTTCATAATTAATACAATTACAGCTACCGTTTTGTGTCCATGTTTGTTTTAGTACCAATTATTCTTGAGATCAGTGTATTACTAAAAAAAAAAAAAAAAAAAAACCTCAGTTCTGTAAAATATTAACGCATTGCAATGCAAATTATTGTAGTACATGTGAAGAAAAAACTACTATAGTTATGCAAAGTACTTCTACTAATAATACAAACATTGATAAATAAATACATTGATCAGGACGGTTTAAAGGGACAATGCATACTTAATGAATAAGTAATGTAGTCTGAATCGTTTGTTAAAGAGATATGTAATCCTGTATAAACCCACTAAAGGCCAGGTGTGTCACAGCCTTTATCTGTTTATTCTAAATATGACCCTAAATCTGTGTTAATGGCATTTTGTATTGTCCCTTTAAGCTTTCATCTAACCCAAGTCTTTCTTCATGTCAGGTACGCCTGCTGTTTCTGATATTCACTTTCTTTCTCTTTTCCCTTCCAAATAGGAACCATTCCCTTAATCCTTGTCTCATAACGTGTGTTGCTACTTTAAATAACATTCTAGCTGACAGTTAATTCATGTTAATCTCTTTTCTTGTTTCCTTGCACCCCTTTTTCATTCTCTCTTCCAATGCTTAAAATAGAAGTGGAGCAAAAAGGTAAATAACCTACACAATCCAAACCCTAGCTCCTTGTTTTGTGCCATATGGTTGTAAACCTTCCTACCCCACTCTGGTGTTCTGCAAGCAATAGAACAAAGAACACATAGTGACTGTAAAGGTCAATAGACTGTAATAGACGTAAAGGGAACTTGCAGCTTTAACAAGACGGTGGGGTGTAGTCGCTGGTGTCCTTTGGGGCTCCTTTTCCATACCCCTGGGTGCTTTCCTGTGTTAGTAGATATCATCTTGCCTGGCTTCCAGAACCCTCTCCATAGCATGCAATGGGAGCAGGGTTTATCGGCCTTCTAAACTTACTGCTTCTACTGTCTTTTTCCCTTCCCACTTCCTTCTCCACCTTTTTATTCTTTTTTTGTGTTTCCAAAAAAAAAAAATACATATATAACCCAAAACAAGTTTCACTTCCTCAAGTACCAAGCATTTGCGAACCAACATGCATTTATTTATTTTCATTTTCCCCCTTTTTCAAGTTTTATTTCTTTTTCTCTTTTTTTATACTTACAAGTAAAGTAAATGACATTAGCAGCACAATAGTAAATAAATAAGAGTATCACAGATACCAGATAAACTTGCTGAGCCAACTATATCATTGTATTGCTCAGTAGTTTTACGTTTATTGTGTCAATTGGCAAAATAGTGTTGGCTGTACAGATATAGGTCCAAAAAGGAAGGAGTCAGTGGTTGCAGATATTCAAATGCTCAATACAATAATCATTCCTGTGTAGGCTGTGCAATCTTTTTCTTCTTTTTTTATGTACAGACTGTATTAATACTATCCCAGTTCAATCTGCTTGTAACTGCTGATTATCTGGTATCTGTAGTTGATTGCCACTGATATGGTGTATCCCCACTCTTCCTGGGCAACCCTTAATACGAAATAATGTAATATTTAGACATCCATTGGTACATTGTAATCGATGTTGTTCACTTAATCTGCTTTTTGTTTTGCTCTCCCCATTATTAGTTTTTGTTTGCCCCGGGACTCTGAAAGCAGTTGGGGATTCTTCCTTTGTCTTTGAGGCGGAACAGCAAGCAGGTGCCTGGTGTAAAGACCCCCTTCAGGCAGGGGACAAAATCTACTTCATGCCCTGGACCCCGTACCGTACTGACACTCTGATAGAGTATGCTTCACTGGACGACTTCCAAAGCGCACGTCAAACAACGACGTACAAACTCCCTCACCGGGTCGACGGCACTGGATTTGTGGTGTACGATGGTGCTGTATTTTTCAACAAAGAGAGGACCAGAAACATCGTAAAGTTTGACCTGAGGACTAGAATCAAAAGCGGGGAAGCAATCATCAATAATGCCAACTACCACGACACCTCGCCCTACAAATGGGGAGGCAAAACTGACATTGACCTGGCGGTAGATGAGAATGGTTTGTGGGTCATTTATGCCACAGAGCAGAACAATGGAATGATTGTCATTAGCCAGTTGAACCCTTACACTCTCCGCTTTGAAGCAACCTGGGAAACCAATTACGACAAGCGGTCAGCTTCCAATGCTTTCATGATCTGTGGAGTTCTTTATGTGGTTCGATCCACTTATGAAGATAATGAGAGCGAAGTGAGCAAAAACCTAGTTGATTATATTTACAATACCAAACAAAACAGAGGGGGGTATGTGGATATTCCCTTCCCCAACCAATACCAGTACATTGCTGCAGTGGATTATAACCCAAGAGACAACCAGCTATACGTGTGGAATAACTATTACATACTGAGGTATACCATGGAGTTTGGACCACCTGACCCAGCCCAAGGTAAAAGTTATTTCTTTATCTTATGCTTCATATTTTGTTCTACAGCATATGAAAGTCACTGTATTTTTTTTTTTTTTTCAATGTGGATGTAGACAGCAGTTAATGCATTTATAAGCAAAGTGCAATCTTATACTGCCTGTGGCACCCATATCCTCTGCATTATCCTTCATAGCTAAGAACTACTACTTCTGGTAAAAATGAGAGTTGATCTCTAACCCCATAAGGTTTATTGTACCTGCTTGGACAAGCACGAAAGCAACCAGCTCCAGGGTACTTATTCAAGATAAGACTCACAGACCCACCCTCCCAATGCATCTACATTATAGTTTGTTCTATATACAGTACATTGCAAAATGTGTTGTACAATGACCATAATAAAACAGATTCTCAAAGGGCAGAGCAGAGGTCCAAAACTAATGAGTAGGCCATGTCAAACAAATAGAGGCTTTAGGTCTAATTTTGAAGAGATTTATTGAGTCAAACTTAAATATCTTTGGTCAGGGAGTATCCCAATCTGGTTGCATAATTACTGTAATTGCTGAACTGTCTGCCACCCAGAGTCTTGAGCTGGACTGTAGGGACAGAAAGCTGACACATATTTTGACAACCTCCAAGAGTAACCAGAGGTGTATGGTGACACCATGTTGCTATGATAAAGGCTCTTAGAACTAGAAAGGATACCCCAATGCCATTCAGGCTTTAGCCTATGAAAGAACAGTAATTTTCCTACTACTGTATATCAGACGTTCAACCTGACCATCGCCTGAACAATATGCCCCCTATAAATGTTGACTGAGCATTTCTTTAAAGGAGAAAAAAAAGCACATTTACAACTAGAAAATGTCTAATGGCTTGTATAACAGTGAGCCGTCTTCATCATGAGGTGCTGGACAGCATAACTCTTATATGCTATAACTCAGTGTGGCTGTCAGCTCTCATTACCTGTCAGCGCTTAAAGTGGAATTCCGATGCATTTATTAGATATTCTCACAACTGCAGACTTACAACATTTGTATTCCATGAATGTGGCAATCATAAAACAGATATACTGGACAGTGTTGAGTTTTCTCTTTCAAGTGAAATTGCCATCGTGAGACAAAACATTCCTTAGTCACCACCACAATAACTATGGCGCGATTGCCGTAGTATTATCAAAATCAAACAAAAAAAAAAAGCATAGATCACTATTAATCACAAGAAGTGTGAGTGGATTACCCATGGAACATACATTTAAGGAATTTCAGAGTTAAGATGTGGAACATGTTCATAGAATGAACTGAACATGCAAATGTCTACCAAAAACAATGCTTGGTGACTAGCCTGTTTATTTGCCTGGAATTTGCCCTTGAGAAAAGCCACAACCCACTTGTTCAGTTCTTATGAGTTGTCAGACTTCACTCAGCATACTTTATCTGTGCATAGCCCACACAAATTATTTTGACCCATATACTATTGCACAACTTAATGCAGTGATTATCAAAAAACTTAATAAACTTGTTCTTAGCTGTATATGATTTTATTTATTTTGTCATTCCCATCCTGTGGCATAAATATTGTTTTCAAACACTGAGTGCAGTGAGACCAAATTGGACCATTGATTTCGTGTTTACTAAATGAACCTGGACACTGTTGATCATAGGTTGAAACCAAACACATGTAAGTAATCACCTCTGAGTGGCAGAGCACACATAAGGTTCAATTTGTCACAGTTGAAACTGATTTATTTAACAGCCTGGGTAAGATAGTTGTGAGGCTGCTATGCATTTGCTGACATCCATATACCTAGACTTAAGAATACATGGGACATAAATGTAAGGACTTCAGACCACCAGCACAGAATTTAAACAACCCTCTCAATGTTTGTCAAAACAATACTTGGAGGCTAGGTCATCCTAGCTAAAGTTGACCAACGGGGGTTATTTGACCACTTAATTATTCTGTGTTAGAAAGCCCTTGAAACATGTTTTACAATTCTTCTTTCATTAGTTGTCTAGGTCATCTCCCACATGGAAAAAAAAAATCATTTTTACCACCTTCTCACACTTGTCCACCATGAAGAGACTTTTACGTATCTACTCTTTTGCACATGACACTTGCTCTGGAACTGTTGTCACAATCAACAGAGGGTTTATGTATCATCAACTACAAATAGAGGAGACAGCTTCCATGAATTTGATCACTATGAGCTTGAATGACCAGTAGTCTGTTTAGTTTCATGCATTTAAGTATTATGCATTAAAAGTAAACTCACTGTCATCAAAATATGTGCTTGATCCATAAACATAAAAAGCAAACTGTTTAAGATCACTCTGTTTCTAACACATTTTAATGTTATTTTGGTTTACACACTGCAATTGCATATCCAAGGGCCTCTATGGAAAAACAGTTATCTTTGTAAACACTTTGTAATATGTAATCTAATTTAAGCTATGATTTTACAGCAGTGTACAGTCTCATCCACAGACACAAACAACCATTCCCGCCAGAGATTTTAAAACAGAATTTAGCTCTCTCTAAAACATTTGAATCTAATAAATGGATAACTTTACAGTGACAGTGATTTTTTAAGCAGATGGCTTATTCATTTATTTTTTCCACTCGTTTTTCTTCTTCGTCCGTTTTGATCTTGGAACAGGGTTTAATTGTTTGAGCTGCTGTTGACTCATTCTGTTAGCTAGTACCCTTCCATTAATAGGTGATTACCACCTGGGACATACATTTCACAACTGGTAAAAATCAAGTGTAAAGTATTCCTTTAGATTAGTACAAATAAGGTAATATTGTATAGTGCTCTCTGTGGTTTCATTTACTTAACCAAGGCATTCAAGCTAATACCAGCACAAATAAACTCAAATTTAATTTTTAATTCAGCAGGTAAATGATCTGAAACAGCAATCTTGTCAGTGCACTGCATTCCATGAATAAAATAAAAACACAAAAGAAATCAAGTTATTTTTCAAAGCGCACAGGCATATATAGAACATTTTAAACATGCATTACTTCTATAACTGTAGTCATTAGGAATAATATAAAAGACACACTTGCCTGTTAGCACCTGTTTTTTAAGAATGGGAGCAATGTTGAGAAAGCTATTGAGGTCCCATCAAAGCTGTTAACATGTTGAGAAAACAAGACAGCTGTGTTTTGTGCAATACGCTTCTCTCCTGACAAGGATTGTTATGTCTCAGAAATAAAACAAAACTTTCTATTTTTTTTCTTTTTTTTTTTTTTGCCAAGTGCTAATTACAGTGATCTTAATACATATGCTGATATATCAAGTGTGTGCTGATTAGCTAAGAACAACATAAATGCATCTCTTACAGCTACTGCCTACATCTTTGCTATCTCTGAACTTGTGATTTCACAATAATAACTTTTGGATAATGTGGTTTGGGACACAAACTGAATTGGCACTGGATTATCCAGCTTGAAAGATTGCTTGCGATGTAATAAAAAAATACAATAAAATCAGTTGCGTGGGGGGGTGGTGTTAAAGTATCTGGCAAACTCTTATGAAATTGACAACAGGCAGGTTAGAATAGTGTTTGTGGCAGTCAGTGACACAAAGTGCCAGCTGGATGAGAGACACTGTACAACTCTCTAGCAATCAATAAAAACAGTCAGTGTGCAGGACTTTGTTGTCCTGAGATGGCCAATAGCACACAATGAAAACCAGTTAGACAGGAATAGCTGAACAGATGCATGGTTGTTTTAATACCTTTAGCTTTTAATTTCTGATGGTTTTCAGTGGTTTACAGATGAAAGGGCCATCTCGCGTTAATGGTCTCAGGTTAGATGCCAGGATTAAAAGCAACAACACTGAGGTCACTTTGACCAAGCAAGTAAGCCACTGTTTAAATAAAAATATGCAGCATTCCTACTTTAAGTAACCATAACAGCACCACAGGCAACCACATTAGAGTGACTTTATCAGCACTGGCTTGGAAAGGACAAAAGAAAAAGTCAACGTAACCTTTAAATGGCATCGGAACCACTTTGGTTTTGGTCGAGAATAAATGTTGCAGTTTAATGAGCTATACCTTACAGTTTCATGTAATATTAGAAGGCATATATATATTGTAAAGTAATCCATAAATCCCAAATATAGTATTCTGTGGTATGGAATATAATTATGTTTCTTGTCTGGTTATATTCTCTGAGTCCTAGTATTTTAATTTAAAAAGGAAACATTGAAAATAATTAATAATTAATAATAATAATAATAATAATAATAATAATAATAATAATAATAATAATAATAATAATAATGATAAGTCTAAAATGCTTAAACAGCACATGCATGTCCTTATCTGTTGAAATCTAATCAGGCATGCTCCAAACTCTCTCAAGCAAAAATGACTGCCAGGCAGGAAGATGTTTTCGTAATTATTTTCTTGTAAGGTGTAGCCAGAGTGATTGGAATAAGATCAAGTTTAGAAAGAAGAAAGATGGTTCATTTGCACAGAGCATTCGTTTTTTTTTTTTATTTTGCTACATGTCAATACTTGTAAATAGTATACTTTGTTTAATGTACTGCTGAAGCAGCCAAATTCATTGTCCTCTAATTCGCTTATTGGAGATGGGGCCATTGATGTGTAACGGAGTGCTCTATGATAGGATTATTTGATATGAAATCTATGCTAATTTTACCTATTTCAACCTGTTCCAGTGCCAACGACTGCAGTTTCAACCAGTTCTCCAGCAGAACTGTCCAAAACCACAGTTTCCACCACAACTGTCACATCACAAAAAGGCCTTGTTACTACGACGCCCACCGGTGACACAAAGGAAGGAAGCAGAGGGCCTAAACCGCAACCAGGGGTTCCTGTTACAAAAGCACCCCCAACCCCCGACTCCTTGCCCTTACCAGAAAGGTTCTGTGACAGTGCAGAGAAAAGGGGTATCGCCTGGCCTCAAACACAAAGAGGCATGTTAGTTGAAAGGCCGTGTCCCAAGGGAACAAGAGGTAGCTATACACTTTTCCATTGTCTCACTTTTCAAGATTTTTATTATTTGTATTATTTTTCCAATGTTCTCCCAATTTTGGAATGTCCAATTATTATTCAACCTGGCTTATCGCTGCAACCCCTGAACTAACTCAGAAGTGATGAAGGCAAGTGTCAGATAAACAAATTTGGTTTCCCTAATTCTGTCTTGTCTGTTGCAGGCACTGCCTCATATCTTTGTATGTTTTCTACTGGAACGTGGAACCCCAAGGGCCCTGATCTTAGCAACTGCACCTCTCACTGGGTGAATCAAGTTGCACAGAAGGTTGGTTGTGAGATTTTTATATCCTAGCCACAAGTCATTAGATGATGAAAATTTTAAATAATGGATAAGACACACTTCTGCCAGAAACCAAGCAATCGATTTATTATTCTCATTAGCATTGCTTGCAATTAACACAAAGAAGGCATCTCCCTGTTTTCCTTTCATGCAAAATATGATATATTGGGCAATTTAGTATTTGAATGTACATAATATACGAAAACCGAACTGTTGAGTAGAATATCCTGCTGTGTGATCTGGTAATACTTCTTAAGATTTGTGTAGTAGATTTTAGTGCTTGCTTGTTAGGGTAAAACGTGCAATTATTTCCGTACATTGGAAGATTCTTATACAATCCTCACCTTTGGTACTGGTCTGTTAACTTATTTTCATCAAAAAAGCTTATCTAATAAATCCTACAGGCACATTGTTATCAGCTTCAATTAGTTACACATTTCCCACACATGATAGTCTAAAAGAATATTTCATCACCGATCTAAAATCATATATATATATATATATATATATATATATATATATATATATATATATATATATATATATATATATATTAACGATTGTAATTTATATCACTACAGATCAGAAGCGGAGAAAATGCTGCTAACCTTGCAAATGAGCTGGCCAAGCATACCAAAGGCCCCATCTTTGCTGGAGACGTGAGTTCATCAGTGAGACTGATGGAACAGCTGGTTGACATCTTAGATGCTCAGCTTCAAGAGCTGAGGCCTAGTGAAAAGGATTCAGCAGGCCGGAGTTTTAACAAGGTAATTCTTCAAACCCTGTATTACATTTTGTCTGTCGTCCCCTGTTATTTATACTATTTGATTAAGCTTTGTTTTTTGCTGTTTTTCCCTGTCAAATCTTTCAGCCTTCAAAAACTGTACATCCCTTTAATATTATTTCCAACTCACAATAGATACATTTTTAAGCCCTTTTCTCTTAAGTTATATATTGTCTTTAATTCACAGTAGAATATAAGTGAAATGTATACTCAATAGTACTAAGATAGATTTTCCCTTCTTTTGTTTAGGTACAAAGGTTGTACAAATAAAATCTAAGACAAAAAAAACTCCAGCAAAAACTCTTGTATTTTAAAATTCTTATGATGTGCAAATGTAAAAAAATAACACCTGTCTATAAATGTAGACTTACTCAAGAGACTTTCGTGGTTTTGAAAGTGAGGTGTTTGTATGTCATATTCATTCAGTTGTAATTTAATGAATCCTACTTGTAGCTACTGATTAATATTACTTTCCAGTTGTATAATGTTTACATTTCTCTTAAATACAAATGTAAACGGTAAAATACAATAGGTTTAATTGGCAAAAATATGTGCAATATTTATACACATATATTATACATAAAGAAATGTGTGTTTATAATTTGGTAAGCTCTGGATCCTAATACTCTTCTTCTGTTTTCTGTGCTTGATCTTGTTTTTTGTTTTAATAATAAAAATAGCTTCAGAAACGAGAAAGGACATGCAGAGCATACATGAAGGTATCACATCTTTGCTCTCACCCTGCTTCTCCCCGCTCCACTCTGCTCAGCAGCATGACCCTTTTGTACAGTGTATTGCTAAGCAGCCACTTTCCTTTTAATGTGCATCGTACGTTGCATTGGTAATTGCATTCACACAACCATATTTACTCCTCAAATCTGACATCCGGAGCTCAATCAAAGGGAGTCCTTTGTTTTTCTAACTGATAATTTTGATTAAGCCTTTTAATTGGTGTATAGAATAAATGTGATTTATGACCAGATGCTAAGATACACTATTCAAATTAAGATGGCTCACTCTTCATGACATGGAGAATAATTTGTACCGTAGATTGCAGTCACACATCTATAGTTCTTGGTGACTAATAAGGCTGGTCTGGGCAGACCAATTTATGTCCCTCTTTAGTTCATGGCCACTGCAGTATATGTGTGAGCATTTTAATATTCTGTTTAGGGATTAGAGATTAGAGAGAGAAAAGTGCTTTTCTGCCACACAGAAGAATCTTCCACCTGCCAGGGAGGTTGTGGTGACTCAAAGTCCAGATAGAAAGAGGATATGAAGATGGATTAGCCTAATTAATCTTACTCTGATAGCAGCCTTAGCTGTTTTTTTCTAATCATTCATGCTCGCACAGTGTTGTGTTTTCAATAAACATGGTATTATTTGCACAGTGCACCATGCTCTCTGGCACAAATGTTTTAAAATTTATCAGGCAGGTTTTATATATATATATTCAAGCAAAACCATTGAGTCAGCGGTATTTGATGTATTTAATGTAAGGCTACATTATCTCTTTGATAGTGTGAGCCTGGCTGCAATTGATGAACTGATTAGTCTGACTGATTTGATTCTTTTCTAAAGAGATTTTAATGATGTCTCATTGAATTTCTGCATTTACTTATTTTTTATACTGCTAGAATGAAACTCTGCGCAGCAGCGTAATGAACCTGGTTCAAGCAACATATAATTAAATACAAAATTCTATTAACTAATATTACATTTAGTGCCGTGTTTATTTTCTCAACATAATATTATCATTTTTGAAAATATGTGTAAGTTTCATGGCATTTTTCTAAGGCTGATTTATTTATTTATGTATTTCTGTTGTGTTTTTTGTTTTGTTTTGTGTTTTTTTTGGGCTGCTCCAGGGATATAATAATTTAAATAACAACTAAGATGTATGTCAAATTTATAGAATACCTCACTAAGTATGGTGAATTACAAAGATGCATGACCATGCATTGATTCAGGTATTCACATTTTACATTAAAATAGTAGGTTCATCTCCCTGCTTTATTACTGTAGGCCATAGGATACCTTCAGATAAAGTGTTCTAATGATATATTAATTAGCAGAATCAATTAAGCAGGAAGAAAACAGTGACATTCCATGAACACATACATAGCAACCTATCAACCCATGGGACAATAAACCTTTTCTTCCTTTCCCTTTTTTGTAATTGTTTTTGCATATTTAATTTTCTCCTTGAACGCATGGACACACTTAAGCAAACTTAATGTAATGTGTTAATGGGAGTGGAATTCTTGGGAGGTCCCAATTGCTTTGAATGCAGCAGTAAAGCTCAGTGTCGTTAAGCTTATCGCATTGTGCATCAAACATTGTTAATTTTGCACCAAACCTATGCAAATTATTTTTTTTTTTTTTTTTTTTTTTTAATGAATGATTTATATAATTTATTCTGGCTGGTTTGGACTGCTCCATCTTCAAACTGCTAATTCAAATGTTTTCCTTTATGTGTTAACATGGCTTGGTACATAGTAATCCTAAGAACTTTTAAATATTTTTTTTTTTTGATGGGTATAGGCTATTGTGGACACAGTTGACAACTTACTGAGACCTGAGGCACTGAAATCCTGGGAGGATATGAACTCGACAGAGCAAACCCACGCAGCAACGATGTTACTTGATACCCTGGAAGAGGGAGCTTTTGTCCTGGCAGACAATCTAATTGAACCGGCTGTAGTGAAAGTACCCGCTGAGAACATAAGTAAGTGATTCCAGAACTGATAAACAAATTAAAAGCATTTCTAGTAAACTAGGATTGCAGCATTATTTACAGTTTCTCATTGTCTGCTAAGGTAATTATTTTGAGAAAAAAATGTAGACACTTTCACTTGTTTAAAGTGGGAACACAGTCTAATATGGTTAACTTTTCCTGTTGGATATACTGTAAAAAATAAAACAAGCGGCTTAAATGCCTGAGTGTAAGGGGTGAAAAAGGTGACGCTATTGGCTATCTGTCACTGTCAAAAGTGAAATATATCAGAAGGGAATAGATGCCAACTTTTCACTGAGATGGAAGAAAATGTGTTGATAAATAGGTAGTTCTGGCCTAAGTAATTTCACAGATCAAAGAGAATTCAACCTTGCATTGTAATCCCATGAAGTTCTTCAGGTATTTAGATTGTCTGCTCTTCTACATAGCCTGGTTAGCTATATGATCTGAACTCCAGAGAACTAGGACAAAATTCTGCATTGGTGCTATTTGACGTATTGTTTCTGTTGCACCTTGCTGTTATATTGCAGCAACACAAACACATATGTTCTTTTATTAGCAGCAGACTAGTTTTAAATTGACACCTTAAAACAAATGCACATGAGTATTCAACATATTGTACCTTGTGAGGCAGGATGATTTTGTTTATTTTTTAATAATAAATGGAGAAAGGTATATAGCTTCATTAAAACCTTAATTACATTTTTACAAGGAGTTGACGTGTTGAAAGATATCTCAAACACTGTAATTGAAAAAAAAACACCTATGAGGCACATTTTGGAGGGCCAATGAAAACAATGTGACAGAACTATCAGTGTTCCACTGAGTGACAATATTGTTCTTCCAGAAACATAAGCGTAATGACTTTCTAACCCCACGGCAGTAAAGCCTTGTGTGTTTAATGTCACAATCTAACTGGCACTTTTTTAATAATGTCTTTATCGGTAAGCAGCACATGCATTCAAACACAGGAAGGAGTTTTCAGCAAATTGTCACTTTGTAATCTGAGCACATACTAATGACGGATTGTTTTTCCTTGTCTCTCTTGAACTCGTCTCTGGCCAATCAGTTCTGGACGTTTATGTACTCAGTACAGATGGTGTACAAGTGGAGGACTTCAGATTTCCCCAGCTAAGCAAGGGAGGGATCTCCATTCAGCTGTCTGCCAACACTGTCAAACTAAATAGTCGCAATGGTAAGACAGACGCACAAACAATTGGACATTGTAGTGAAGGCAGGGCTGCAGATGTTTTCTCAAGTTGTATGTTTTAGTTTTGCCTTTTGTTTCCTTGTGTCATCAAGTGGGCAAGTAAACTATTTCATCATTGATCTATATGTAATTTTGTCCTCTTTTTTGGGTGCAATTAAATATTTTTTTAGGTAATATTTTAAATATGTTGTACAGTGTGTGAGGGTTATCAGCACATAGTGGGACCCACATCTGCTCCTCAGTGATGTATTTACTTGACAAGGTGTCATTGCATGTCTTTTGGAATGACAGGCTATTTCTTAGTCAGTGCGCGGCTGCTGGTCCAAAGTTGTTGTCAAATGTGGACAATGACTTTAAGATGACGTTCCAGTTCAACAATGAAGCTCAGTAAAACTGAGATCTGGGAACTGAGATCTTTCTCCTCGAACAAGTGCCAAATACAGCTACATGAGGAATGGTCTCATTCTCGTGTTGAAATAATCCTTTTCCATATGGGAGTTTTAAGTATTAATTTTATTGGGTCAAGTGATGCAGGGCCACCATTAGCGTTGTTCGTGAGTTTTTGTCTAGCATAACAGTTAGCGATAGGAATTTTGTTATTGTTTGTTCTTAATCTTGGCACTCTTGTTTGCTTTGCAGGTGTGGCCAAATTGGTATTCATTCTGTACAAACAGTTGGGCAGGTTCCTCAGCACAGAAAATGCAACTATTAAGTTTGGAAAGGAAGCAAATGGCCGAAACCATTCTGTTGCTGTTAATTCTGACATTATCTCAGCCTCTATCAACAAGGAGTCGAACCGCGTGTTCCTGTCAGAACCTGTGCTTTTTACCCTGGAGCATATCGATGTAAGTCCTCGTGAAAAATTAATGAGAGGGGGTCATGAAATCAGGAGAGAACATTAAAGCCTGCAAAAATCCCCATTTGCATTGTAAATGACACAGTAGGTCGTGGAAGAGTTTATTTAAGTCAATGAACATAAAATTAACTAAACTTGGTTCAGTGACTGTTAGAACTTAAGTGAATTCTTAATGAAAACTAATTCTGTAATCAACATTAGGATGGAAATGATGCTATTCTCATTTACAGAGGAAAATTAACTCTTAGATTAGCCATATGATACCATCTTCAATTGCTTGTGGACCAATTATAACTTCTTTAATGTAGTCACCATGAATCCCAAGGGGACTAGTATACCAAAAAATGATTGAAAAAAAAGCAACCCAACAGCTTAGACTGTGTTTAATACTGTAGGGGCCCAAGCTAATATACTGTTATTTCTCTTTGCTATTCATAATTGTCAGGCTGAAAAGTACTTCAACTCAAACTGCTCGTTCTGGAACTATTCTGAAAGGAGCATGATGGGACACTGGTCCAGTCAGGGATGCAAACGAGTAGAAGCCAATAAAACACACACAACCTGTGCATGTAGCCATCTAACCAATTTTGCAATTCTTATGGCTCACAAGGAAGTAGTGGTGAGTTTATTGTTTTTTCTTTGTGTATCTGCACATAGGGCTGATTGAGAACATCTGTCGCATCTTTGTTTTATGAACCTGGACAACAATGTAATAATATTTAATAATATTTATTATTTTTATATAGCGCCTTTTATAGTGGACCACCATCACAAAGCGCTTTACAAGATACGAGACTAGGGTATGTGAACTATGCATCAGCTGCAGAGTCACTTACAACAACATCTTACCTGAAAGACGGAACACAAGGTGGTTAAGGGACTTGCTCAAGGTCACACAGTGAGTCAGTGGCTGAGCTGGGATTTGAACTGGGGACCTACAAAATGCACACATGTAGAAATGTCTTGCTTTTCGAGTAAAGAAAAGACCACAATCAGCCTCCACTATTAAACCTCAGAATACAATTGTCAAGAGCAATACTGCAATTTCCTTTTAAAAAGGTTTGACAGGGAGAGAAAAAAAAGAAGATTAATATTTCTCAAACCTAAAGCACAGTCTAGCTTAAAATTCAGGCAGGGTATGTACAGGCATAGCCCTGCTTATAGACATTAATCATGCTCTACCAATGGGCTTAGTCAGTGATTGATGCCCATTGAGCATTTATTTCCGTGTGTCACCTATAAAATAAAACAGTAATTTTCCAGCCACTACCTGCTGGAATGATGTATGGGAGCATCCTTGTTCCTCTATTTGTATTGATAAACAGGCATATTAATTTGTCCCATTCTTCATTTTCAGCACACAGATGGAGTGCATGAGTTACTTCTCGATGTCATCACCAAGGTGGGGATTGTTGTCTCGCTCATTTGCTTAGCCATCTGCATCTTTACGTTCTGCTTCTTCCGTGGCCTGCAGAGTGATCGGAACACAATCCACAAAAACCTCTGCATCAATCTCTTCATTGCCGAGTTCATTTTCCTAATTGGCATTGATATGACAGAACCTAAGGTAAGCCCAAGATCTTAGGTATTGATTTTGTGATCTGTTTCCCTGCTCTTCGAAAATGACTTAATCTGAAATGGATGTGAGTTTAAACATGACACTGCCATCAACCTCTCTGTGTATTACATTGACACGCCAAGGTTAAGGCCAGAGCATTAATAAAGACTAACAGACAGGCAGGCATGTCGTCAACACATTTTGGAGTCACCTTTATCCAAAATAGAATTTGCTATTTTTTATTTATTTATTTATTTATTTTTACCAAAGGTGTCAGATTTATTTTCATGTGAGTACTCAGTTCTGTACGTGAGGAACATTTCACTTCACTTATATCCCTAGAAAGATGTCATCCTTTTATCATGCTCTACTTAGAGGTTATACTTGGTTTTTGAGTAAAAACTCAAGCTTATGATTGTCAGTATGTAAATCAAAATAGAAGCAAACAGACTAACCCTGGGACTCTTTGTTCTTCCATTCCCTTACAATGACCAGGCTTTACACAACAGGGTGAGACCTGCCTGTGGTAAGGTTTAAAGGGTCAGATTTAAGGTGATTTTTCTTCATATTGAAAGAGTGTTATGTGAAGTGCCATATTGACAAAAAAAATACACATAGGATCTACCATCTTGTTCTTCTGAAGCAGTTTCAACAATTTTTATTAAAACAAATAAAAATAATTGCATGTAAGACCTAATTTTAAAGGAAATGCAACATTTCTTAGAGGACTAAAACCATTGGCGTGGTAGAAAACTGTTCCATTGCACTTGCTTCAAAGCAGAGCTGTTTGTATTAAAACGCAGAACTGTTATTTTGTTTTTAAATTTTAATTTTTTTCTCTCCTTTCAGATTGGCTGTTCAATAATTGCAGGCCTTTTACACTTTTTCTTCCTCACCGCTATTGCTTGGATGTGCCTAGAAGGGGTTCAGCTCTATCTAATGCTGATTGAAGTTTTCGAAAGCGAATACTCTCGGAAAAAGTACTATTACGTTTCTGGCTACCTCATTCCAGCCATTGTGGTGGGTGTAGCTGCAGCTGTCGACTATAACGGCTATGGAACAGAAAAATAGTAAGTAATTCTGAGCATAAAGCTTTATTCTCACTGAAAAAGCCACTAAAGACCTCTGTAAAATAAAAATAGGAAGCCATCTGTTATTGTCTAGATTCATATGGTTTTCACAGTGGCAATTATGGATCATCATCTACCAACCAGACCTGAAACAAATTGAAAAGTGAATAACATCTAGAGCTTTACCCCCAAATTCACATTACGTTTGTTCTCAAAATACCGACACACTTTGTGGTTTGAGCTAATGCTTCATTAATGTCTTTGCTGAAAGACCCTTTGGCAACCTAATATTTGTAAATCCGTTTTCAAAGAAAGCAGCGCAGGATTCTATAAAAGCTTTTACACAGATTATTAATACTGCTTGGGTTAAGCCTTTGTCCATTAAAACAGTTTTTTAGTCCTTTTCATTAAATGTACACGCTAGTGGTTACAAATCAACCAGCTTGATTACTTATAGCAATTGCTTGAACTTTTAACATGAGTTCAGCCTGTTGGATTTGTTTTAATGCACCTCAAAATAGCACCGATGTCATCACTAATGCAAGACCCTAATTTGAGTATGGATAGTTCATCCAGATGTGTTTTTGTTAATCCTGTGATTAACCGATTGTGTATTTTTTCTTTTTTTAATTCACAGTTGCTGGCTAAGGTTGAATACACACTTTGTTTGGAGTTTTGTAGGACCTGTCACTTGCATGATTATGGTGAGATTTATTTCCTATTTTTTGTATATTTTTTGTATATTCTTGTACATGAACAATCACAAGACAATAATGTTCTCAGGGTTTGCAGATGACGGCATTTACCAGCACAGATTTAAAGGAAAGGTGGTTTCAGGAAAACAGATGCAGTGCATTTAGGAATTCACTGTACGAAGTGTTAAGTGATGTTTCCTTGTTTTTTGTCTGATTATTCAAATATTCCACAATGGTGGAGAGCTATAATGAATCTTAGGAAATATTGTCAATGCCTGTATGTGAGCAAATATGTCCTAAATAGCATGTGCAAAAAACTCTACACAATGGTCTTGTGGAATTAAAGAAACAAAGAAAAATAAAGGTCAAGTCTCCCCGTTATCAAAGATTTACATTACACAATTGCACAGCTGTTTTCCAATGGATAAAATTAAATATGATTCAAGTTTTTTTTGTTGGTTACATGAATTCCTCAAAGCTTTTTAATTACATTATTTCTTTTTGATTAGGTACAGTAAATTACACTATTAGACTACAACATTTGCATGTAACCACTGCTTGCTAAATCTATATAACCAAGACTGGAACTTGTCATTTATATTTCACAGAAATTGTCTTAAAATGTGCGAAACAATTGTCAGTAGAAAACTACTTTTAATTATCTGTGTGGTGGTTTCGTGCATGGTTTTCAAAGCACTTGTGTCAACTGTACACCCGGTCATGGAGGATATAGGTGAAGGCCATTCTTTATATCATATTGACTATATTCTGACTGAGTGCACAATTATTTACTGGTTGTGACATTATTATTCTCGACTAAATTGGTTAGACTTAGAACTAAAGGGCCTTGGGGAGTTGCACTCCCTACTTCAAAAAATGAAATGGCAGGTCGCAATCATTGGACAGGTCCTGGAGAGTAATTCTGCTACCATCTATTGCTTTGCCCTCTAGTCTTCCCAACAGACAGAAACATAGCTGTTAAAAGCAATATCTTGTACGAAATAGAAGGTGGCAAGAGAAATATTTGCTCAGCAGTTTGTTCATTACATTTTTTATGGTTGTTACCAAAAATACAGTAATCTCTTAACTTTTTTGAATGGTGTGAACATTAATTAATCTTCCCTAGCTGGGTGCCATCAAGTTATTTAAACGTGCTTGGACAGCAGTACTTTTTGACATAACTCAACATCAGTTCAGTAAATGGAAGGGGTCAGTAGTTTCTGTATGTGCTTAGTTACTGTGCCCACATAATGCTGGCCAGCTGTCTCAATTTATTAGTGTTGTAATAGCTGACTTCCAGTTTGCCAGGTTGTACAGTTTGTAAATAAATTAAGAAACCAGGTAGAATCTATATATGTGTTTATAGAGAGGCTACTTCTAAAGGGAAGCAAATAATAAATGTAAACCCATAATATCACAATTTAGTAGCTCAAAGAGCATTCGAAATAAAGTTGAGTATCTCATGGAAGAACCTGTGTTGTGACCTAAAATCTTCAGCACATGATCTTGTCCATGTTACAAAAAGGTATCTTTTTTGTCCTGTCATCCTAAAACTAACATACATTCCATGTTGATCTTCGGCTACTGCCAAAGGTGTCCTGTGTGGCAGATAAAAATGATACCTTATATAAAAACACAATAGAAAAGCCAAATATTTTCAGTTTTAGCACAACCAAAGAGTGCCATGCCTCTGGGCACCAGGGTTATTATCTCCATGAAAAGGAACATGTAAGTAATGAACTGTGGAAAACCATTAGTATGCCTGAAATACTTTAATGAAAGCTTGGATCATGACACGTCAGCAGTGGTTCTTATCATTTGGACAGCTCCATCTGCACCTTAAATATTTAATTCAGTTCGTTTAAAGTTCAACTCACACACTCGCTCGAAAGACTTCTTTGGAGAGCATTGCTCTGCCTGGCAGCCCCAGTGAGAAATAGGCTTCTGCATGGCTAACAGCAAAGATTTGGAGAAACAAGTGCAGCTTTAGAGCTGCTTTCGCAAGGTAACTAAAGCTCCAGGGAGGCCAAGAAGGGGTTGGAAAATGTGCAGTTCAGATAGGTTACTTTAGAGTAGTGTTTCACTTCTGTCTCATCATATCCATGTCTGCACTGTGGGCTGTGTGAAATGCATTTCAAGCCATAAACTCAAACAGACATGATAAAGATGAGTCGACTGATGGCTCGAAAACAAACTGCACCACAGTAATATATGAGCTAAAAAACCCTGCTAGTGAAGAATCTTATTACTGCCTCTGTTAATTCATAGTACAGCAATTCCAGTTAGCTGTTTTTTTATTTATTTATTTGTGTTTGAGAAGAAAATATATGTTATATTAAGTTTTGAAAGTTGAAATTGGCAGAATATATATTTTTTGCCATGTTAAAATATGTGTTATTATTATTGTTGTTATTTCTTTATTTTGGAATGATTACAACCTGATATGTCTGTTCTAATTGCCTAAACAACACCAATAAGTGTAATCAATGATCCTCTTAAACAGCATAGCTTTCTGTATATGCATGGTTACTAGGAGTCCTCAGTGTCATTATATCATACCACATAGCAAAATGGTCCCAGAATGCCTTGCATTTTGTTGTCACAGCTACTTGAAGTCAACATCATATAAAGCCTTTATCAGGACTGCAGTCTGCTCGAGTACATCCTTTTATTGTATGCTTTCACTGACTCACAGTATTCACAGTAACCGGTTGCATTTCAGAACAAGCAGTTGCTAAGTAAATTATGTAGAGAAGTGCCCAGCAGTCACCGTTCATCTAGCTAGCTTTTATATCTCTAAATCATTGTATTGATTTTAAGAGGCCAAATAAATGCTCTCAATTTTAGCAAGCTGTAACCTTGTCTGAACTTGATATCAACTTGATAGCCAAACTGATGCAAAGCCCCTCTGGTTCCCAGAGGTAAAGTGCCCATCGGTCCCTGTGAAAGAAATGTTTTTAATTCCTGGATGCTTTATCTGGTTTTGTCAACGCTATTGTTATTCCGAAACCCTGCCTTGTCTTTATTGTTGCATAATTCCAGGATCTCCAATTTCAAGTGTTTCATTGCTTGACTTCAGAAGTCATATGTCAGATGTCTTTTGTTGGTTTTAAATGCATCCTCATACTGTTATTGATATTGAATGTCACTGAACTTGGCGTCAGTCTGCTTCAGCTTTCACAGAAGGAGAACTATTTTCTTCCCTCTGTGTTGATCCCAATTGTGTCATCTTTTTATGTCTATTTTTTTCTATACTAATATTGCCCTTTTCTGTTTTGACAGCTAAATCTTATCTTCCTGGTTATTACAATGTACAAAATGGTGAAGCACTCTACATCCTTAAAACCAGACTCCAGCAGGTTGGAAAATATTAAGTAAGTGAGGACTTTAAAATGTTGTCCTGATTGCGAGACTGAAGACTCTTGTCCATGGGGAGTTAATGACATGGTTGCCTAGCAACGGATAATACCAATTAAAAGAACAAAACAAAATCATAGCTGTAAGGTCACAGATTCTAGGTAAAAAAAAAAAAAAAAAAAAAAAAGATTATTTTAATACATTCTTAAGATTTGAACCTTGCCTCTAAAATGTCTCTACAACAAAACAAAAAAAAAAAAACCTGCTGGGATTTCATTTGCATTTAAAATGCAGTTTAATATGATTTTCTAGTTTGCATTGCTGGTATGATTATGTTTAGCTTGTTTGGTTAAATTACTTTTTGATTTAGGGATTCTGAGCTGGCTCTTTTTTGTATCCCTGTTCTCTTTGGAGCGTTAGCTCATTTACCACTGTTAACCCTTACATTATGCATTGTTTTGTTTGTTTGTTTTTTTCCAGCTGATTGAGCAAATGTTTGCTTTATCCTAAGCGCTTTAGTTCCACATCCCTTTGCAACACAGCCCCTCCTGTTGAGTTAACTAAGGGCTCAAGTCTTGTACATATTACAAATTCTTCAAGTGTATTTTTCAAATACTTTCTACTCTGCTGCATATTCATTAATAATGTGTATAATAGCATTAACAACCAGCCTTTTGAAGTTTTTTTTCTTAATTTTAACTTTTCAATATTAAAAGGAGAATTCTAACATTGATTCCATTTAGAACCAAGCTGCGTGCATTCAGGACTACTTTTGATCTGCTCAAACTGTTCAGCGTATATTAGGCCCTGTCCACACTGTGCTTTTTAACCCTTATTGGTAAAATGCTAAATATGGTTAGCGTCTACACCATGCAGCACTTAATACCATACTCGAGAGCCAGACTTAGCCCAGTTCTAAATTAGATCACATTAAGTAGTGCGGTTTGTCAGATGCTTGGACACTGTAATACCAAACTACATTTTTTATGTATCCTAAATGTCCTAAATATCCCAAAATGCTTTCTGATAAGTTTTGGCGTGTGGACATTACAAATATAGTATTCAGAACAGGTGCCTGAAGGAGTTGAGAACGACTATCAATACTCCTGTACCGTATATCATTTCTGAGGTTTATTGTAAAATGGTGGATCACAGAGCGACGTGAGCGATGCAGTATGTCTAGGAAAACTTCAGAGTTCAAAATGAAGTGTGCAAATCATAATAAAATGTGCTTTGTGTTTTTAAGAAACTAAGCCATAATGTTCATAACGCGCTGTGTCTTCTGTTGGCACGGGCGCCATATTTGCCGGGTTGTAAACGTAAAATCCAGTGCATGGTGGGATAATGTCATATTAAGTCCCACGGTCTATTGCACTGCTAAGAACTGTGACCAGACTATTTTAATAGTGCTTGTACACATTAAGCCTGACTAAACATGAAATGGTACTTCAGTGTGGACGCTTTGAGCTGGATTAATTGTTTTTGAGTACAGTACTCGAGATAAGTTATGTAGTGTGGACAGGGCCTTAGTTACAGATCACTGCAAGCACGCCATGATACAAATGTGTGCTGTTGTATTATTATTAATTTTTTATTTGATTTTAACTTTAATTTATACCTTTATTTTTAGTTCTATGAATTAATGTAAGCACGCTAAATAAATCTCTGTAAAGTTTGAGCCCTAAGTGAACGGTCATTGTCCTTTGTGGGAGGAAGTGCACTTTAATTGGGACTGGCACTTAAAGACAAAAAACATCAACAATCAATCAATAAATACATCCAAAAATGTTGTTGATTTATTTGTTTATTTTTAAAATAGTTTTTCATCAAATAAAGAAACCTCTCAATTTAAATTAGGTGAAAATAACAGACTATCAAAAAAAAAAATTCTGTTTGCTTTTACGATGGCAAATTATTAAGAAACAAACTTTTCTGAACTATATTTAAAAATGTGTTGCCTAGTCTAACACCAGCATCATCGCATGTTGCATGACAGGAGAGAGATAATCTATCGCATCTCTCTCTTCTCTTTTTCCCTTTTCCTATCTTCTCATCTACACCAGTAATTACCGTGTTTGTGACGGCTACTATAATACAGACTTACCAGGGTAAGCTTGAACTGTCCATTAACAATTTATTCAACTCACAAATTCCGTTTGTTCTTGCAATGTTTCATCAACAATTAGACTACAATTTCACAAGCCATTAAAGTATTATTTTTTTTTACAAATGTTGTCAATACATTTTAAATAGAAAAAAAAAAAAAAAATATATATATATATATATATATATATATATATATATATATATATATATATATATATATATATATATATAATTATATAGAACATATATAATTAAATTTACAAGTTTTCAAAGAGATAAATGCTTACTTGTAATATGCTAACTAATTTTCTCATATTAATCCTAATGGTCTAATTTTTGTTTCTCTTTCCTGCTTGTCATGCTTTCTAGCTATGAAGATAATAAACCATTTATCAAGTAAGATCAATCGCAAGATCTGCAGTGTTTTGAGCATAGTTACTCCTACCCCAGCCCCCCCAACCCCCCCTCCCTTCCATTCTTCTTTTCCTGTTGCTTTTAACTCTGTTTGACAGTTCATCATTATTTGTCATGCGTTAGCATCTCAGCGGTCTGTAGCCACCCCAGTGTATTGTTGTGCAAAGTAATCCTAAAGGGTATCCGAAGGCCAGGTTTGCTTTCAGACATCTTTTGCGTTCTTCCCTCGCCTGTAACTTTTCCATATCTGTTTAGTTTCTCTCACCTTTATTGAGAATCCCTCAACCAAACAATGGGTATAACTGGCTGTGATTAAAATGATCTTACTTGCAGCACAACTTCATATAGCAAAACTGTTTTGACATAAAAGTAGGACATGCTGCAGTTTTCTTCTCCTATGTGTTGTATGTTCTGAATGTTTGCATTTTTGTAATGCAGATGTATTTTGTTTCCTGTTTGTTTCTTTCAGATCCTGGGTCCTTGGTGCTTTTGGCCTTATTTGCCTTCTTGGATTGACCTGGTCATTTGGGTTGCTGTATATCAATGAGTCCACTGTTGTGATGGCTTACCTCTTTACAATATTCAACGCATTTCAGGGGATGTTCCTCCTAATATTCCTCTGTATCCTCCAGAAGAAAGTAAGTACTGTAAAAGAATGTGTGTTTATATGTAATATACAATTTAATGACCTTACTTGGTAACTTGTGTTCAGTGAACCTCTGATAATAAAGCTCTGGAATGAAATGAAATACATAAAAACATTACTCCAGCGCCACAGTCAAACCATGTTTGGGAGAAACAGTAAAAAATGTGTTTTTAAAAATATGTAAATATACCCCCGCATAAGAAATGGCAGGTGTCCCGTTTTTGCATTTTGAAAAGGTGGTCAAATTAATTGTAATACTGATGTTGTTTTATTAATTTTGAATATAATTACACAAATTATGAATTTGGTAAATTTAAATGTTAACCTAACGTTAAAATAATTACTGGTCCTGAATGTATTGGTCTTAAACAATAACAAAATATTTTTGAGTTATGAGTTGTTTTCTTTTCAGCCCACCCCTAACATGTCATTAATGCAGTCAGAATGTAATGTATCAAGCCCTGGTAATTCCTATTGGATTTTCACCTTGTCCCTTGTTTGTATTGCAAATTCTGCATTTATAAAAAATACATTTAAAAAAAAGTCACTCAAATGAGTGTATTCTGTTACATAGGTCCACAAAAATTGTCAGCTGGTGAGTAGCAATGTCTTTACACACTGCCTGCCTTTTGAAAGATATTTCTTCATGTAGAAAGAGTAGTGAATGATTGTCATTATTAAACAATATATTGTTGAAACCCAGGTTGATAGATTTAAAAAAATAATAACTTTTCTAAATTGGTCTTTGGAGGTGTTTTTTTTTTTTTTTTTTTTTTCGTTATTATCGGTTAAAACCGAAAACTTCAAGCCCTAAAAATAATAAACATATTAACATATGGTTCAGCTGGGTACAAAATAAGACATATTTTTGCTGCTCCCACTTTGGAGAGTGGACTATGTCAATTAGCTTATCTTCATGATAAAGTAAAGCACAGTGAAAACACCTTTTTATTTGTACTCAGTTTTTTTATATTCAGTTGAGTCAGCTAAAGAGATAATAAAGTACCTTTCTGGTGTGAAAGACCTTAACCCTCTGTCAGAGTATGTCAAGCCACAATAATGCAGATAATATTTCTTCCTACCATATGAACAAAAGACAAACTAACTCTGAAATGTTTTATTTAGATAAAACAATATTTTGATTTAATGTCATTTTGGATGTCATGCTTAAGTAATCCTGATTTTATTAAAATAGTTTTCTTGACAACTAGATTTCTATGATCGCAGCCAATTTTTAAAAATTATTTGTCTTGTCTCGCCTTACTATAGTACTTAAAACTGCATGACTTGAATTTCCCCAAGATGTGAAGATGTACCACCAACCTTACTTAGCGCCCATCCTGGTCGGGAGGTAGATTTGCAGCTCAGATTCCTTCTCTCCCATTCACACAGGGCCATTGTTGACTAGGCCTGAAGCTCAAAACAGAGATCTCACATGCATGTTGAGTAAGAATACTAAAGAACTGCCTAGCAAAAATAAAATAATAATAATAATAATAATAATAATATAATAATAATAATAATAATAATAATAATAATACACTAAAAAACATGAATCCAGTCGCAGGTCTCCTCCTGCCTGTCCCACACTGCCACATATTAATGGAAGGAATTGTGGGAGGCTTGGTTCTTAGCACTGTAAATGCCTGCCTGTATTACCTGTTAACTAGGTACACTAGGGCATGAATTTCATGAGATAATTTATCCTAAATACTAAAATGAATTAAGGTGATCAGCCACCATATCAGAGCCTGCATTGTTGTTGTGTATAAATATCTACAAAAGGTTTACATCCAGTATTTACAGCGCTGTTTGGTATACAAGAGCAGCAGCAGGTGTAGTTAAACTAAACAGACACTGCATCTCGTCATGTACAAAACAATATCTGTACCACAACAATAAAGCGAACAGTACATAACAACCTGCTGTACAGCCCTTTACATCTCGTTCTACTGAATAAAAAAAAAACTTTGCAGATTTCCCCAGTATATTCACAAAAATGCTGCTGTGAAAGAACATACTTCCACTACAAACATATCATTGTAGTACAAAGTATCGCCAGTTTGCTGACTCCAGCAACTGCTGATATACACACCCAATTGCAATAACTCCTTATTTACAGGCATAGTCCCATACAAAATTAGAATAAGTCAGAGCAACATTCTGTTTTATTTGTTTCTTGCTATTACTGGGTATTCCCATGGGTTCAGAAAGATCTATAAGATGAAGAGCTTTGTTTCCTCTACTGTTCATACACTGATCATCAGCTCTTTAGCACAGACAGTATATTTCTGAAATCTGCAAACTGGGGAATCCTTTAAACTCAGTTCATTTTCTATGCAGTGCATGGTGTTTTCTCGTGGGAGGGCTGATACATTATTAAGATGAAAGCTCAGATACTAATTTCCACCCATTATTTACCTGCAGGTCCGTAAAGAGTACAGCAAATGTTTCCGACACACATACTGTTGTGGTGGATTACCAACCGAGAACTCGCACAGTGCAGTGAAGGCATCGACAACAAGGACTAGCGCTCGGTATTCCTCTGGCACTCAGGTAAAGAAAACGGACAGGCTTCTTTTAATTCTGTTTTTTTATAGGAAGGCATATTGAGATCAATGTAAATGATCTGCAGACACACTGTATAAAATCACCAAGAAAGATAATGGATGCCCCATTAAATATTCTTTGTTTGTTGAATAGAGCCGGATTAGGAGGATGTGGAATGACACTGTTAGAAAGCAATCCGAGTCTTCTTTTATCTCAGGTGACATCAACAGCACTTCAACCCTTAACCAAGGTCAGTTTATAACTTTTTACATTTGTTTCAAGTATCTGTTAGTCTAACCATGAACTCTTAAAGCAAGTAAAAGACCAACTTCAACTTCAAAGCCTTGTTAGGGTACATCAGTCAGCTTGCGTGGGATGCAAAGAGACTTATTCTATTTCTAGGAATTGTTTTTTAAAATGATTTCATATATTCTTTAACTTGTACATAAATATGATGATGGAGTAGATTGTTAAACTTTCATTCACCTTAACTGGCTGGAATATGTTATTCAGCGTACACAGCAATGGCATACTTTGAAAATCGTTTGCAAAGTATGCAAAATAACAAACCTAAAGGCAAGCATGTATTAAGTCTGTGTACGTTTTTATATATTTTTTTTTTTACACAGAAAACCAATTGATACATATTTTAAAAGGTTATCACAAACAGAGCACCGTGTTTCAATGGGTGTCTCATCTGGATTTAATTTCAGTGATTCTTACACCAGCCTGCGAAAGAGTGATATCAGAAATTAGTGGATAACTGAAATTGGAAATTAACAGAATAGAAAATTGGAGCACTTTAAAAAAAGCAGTGTTTTTTTGATTACATACAGTTGCTTTGTGTACTGTAGGGAGTTAAGAGCCATATTTGAGTCAAGACCCATGGACTAGCATTTATAGCAGAGGGACGTCTGAAGTGGCACATATTTTAACATGCTAGCGACAATATTGAAGGCTGAATTTAAACAGATAGGTTGATTTGTTTTAAATGGCTGGGTACTATAAAAATAAATACATAGATGAATTAATTAATTAAATAAAACATTAAAGTGCGGTTAAATGAAAACAGAATATTTAGCTAGTAAACTGGATGCATATATTTTTCAATTGTCTGATGTTTTTGAGCACATGGACTTGTACCATATAGCCCCTTGTCTTTCATTGATTGGCATTAATGCAAGACCCTTGCAGGCTGTTTCGGAATGCACATTGCTTTGGCTGACCTGTCATTGTATCCTGGCTTTAAATACCATTACTATTCAACTCAGTGTCACAAAAGTCTAAAAATACCACGAGTAGTGTCTTTAGAACTAGAGATGTGTGACATACTTTTTCATATTTAGTTCAGATTTCCTTTTACATAACCCTATATAAAATCTAAATACTGTATTTGTTTCATCCTTTTGTAACTGGTTTCAACCTAAATATGACAGTGTTTAAACTTCTTAACACACTACAGCTGTAAGATATATTTGAAAACCTCAAGGATCTTGTTCTTCTCTGTCCTGTTTTATTTTGCAAATGTAACATCTTTGGGTTTATAATTGCCAATTTAGTTTAACAGCAATTTTAAATGAATTAGCAAATGTCATACACCGCAGGTGTTTACATAAAGGGATCCGTTCTACATCTCTGAATCAATGAAACTCTAATGGTCTTCTCTGACTTCTATTAGATGTACAAATATAATCTTAGCTACCATGGCAAATTTAAGTGGGCTTTTTTAACCTGCTCCTCAATACTGCATGTACGGTGTATGATTAAGACTTTAGGTGTAGATGTAGAAAACTGATATCTCTTTTTCTGTCTCTCATTGCTTTAGGGATGACGGGCAATTGTCTACTAACAAACCCTCTTCTTCGACCCCACGGCACTAACAACCCTTATAACACCTTACTTGCTGAAACGATTGTTTGTAATGCCCCTTCAGCTCCCGTGTTTAATTCACCAGGTGTGCTTACTTACCACTTCAAAAGAAAAAAGAAAACAAAATGTTCACATGTGCGAAGGCCTCATCATACTATCAAGATATGGCAGTCGTGGTATCACTTACCATAGCGATATAATTTCATTTCAGTGGCCGTTGTAATGGTTTAGAGTTTACCCTTCTGTCACTGACTTAAAGACAAATGGTTTACAAGAATAATTGTAATGTAATGAGTTTATTGGTCTAAAATGATGACGTAAAGTCTGAGATGGTGTATTTACTGTCTATTTATTCTGTTAGACATTACATTTGGAAAGAGATACTACACTTAATTTCTTGATAATATTGTTGAAAGCTGTATTGTAGTATTGTAAAAGCAGTTTTAGTCCTGAAAATAGTTCTTCCATTATTTGTTCTGCCGTGATTTAAAAACAAATTTAAGTAGTATCGTAGGTTATCTGCTATACATCTTTCCTGTACAGTTCCTGAGGGGCATGTTTTCTTGCATTAAGTCATATAAGACTACAGCCCAAAGAAATTGAATGCACTTTCAATAGCCACTTGAAGTACAAAAACAATAGATCAAGTTCTCTTGTGTAGCTTTAATATTATGTAGACGAACACTGATATCATTAAAAGCAGGTGTTATAAAATAAGTAATTCTAGGACATTAAAAGTATTTTGCCTCCCAATTGATCGGCTTCCACCTAATATTTGTTGTATTAAATAATTCATTTATAATTATAAGTTAAAATTAATTCATTTGTGATTGTAAAACAGTCCTTGGCAAAAACAAACAAACATTTTTTTTAACTGTTTGAATATTGTATTGTCTTTATCTTATTTCTTGCTTTTTCCTTACGCTTTCCTCTAGTGACCTACAGAGAGACAAGTATGGGAGTAAAACTTAACTTTGCCTATCAAATGTAATTTTTTTCAGCATGATTACTAAAACAAGGCACAGTCAAACGTTATGCAATAGACTCAGTGGGCAAGTGGTTCACAATTTTATATTTGATAATTTATCTACACATTCTTTTTCCCAATCCAAACCATTCAGTTGGTTTTCAAATTTTATTTTAGCCCAAATTTAAATTGAGATAATCTAGCATGCAGTGCAGTTTTTTTCTGCTGTATCAAAAAAAAAAAAAAAAAAAAAAGAAACATATTTTTGAAAGGGGGTGACTAACATGGTGCTTCCATTGACTCAAACTCTATCAGTTTTGCTAAAGGCTGAAGAAGTCCCTGATTCCAGTTTCAAGAGGCACATCAACATAAGGGTGGCTCATCAAGACAGATACAAAGAACTGTACAATTGTATAAAGCTGCAGTGTAATATAGAAGCTGTATATATATATATATATATATATATATATATATATATTATATATATATATATATATAACACACCCACCACATTCTTGTGGGGGCACACACACACACACACACACACACACACACACACCAAAATTACATTTATTAGCTTGTATTTGCTATTATGTTGACTCCTTTCTTCTATATTCTCCTTCAGAATGAAATAAAAAAAAAACACCATTCCTTAATAATTCATAAACCTTTACCTGAAACCTGCACTCTTAGTTCAATACTTGACCAATACATCTGCATTTTATACTTGCTTACTCTGATAATCTATTTCTGGTTGGCAATTCATTTCTGCTTTTTCTTGTGTTTCTTTTTCTATAATAAACTGCAGCTTTAGTTGTCTCACAGACAAGTCAAAACTGAACTGATGTTTTTTCAGTAGCTTCCGAGTGCAATCCCACCAAGCCTTGCTTATATTGCAGCAGCCTCACAGTGGTCAGTTTCCATTCCAGTCCCATCAATCCATCCTTTCTCCAGACATACCTGACTGTCTAGATGAAAATGGTTATTTTTTTATTTTTTTATTTTTTAGTAATGCATAAACAAATACAGTGATCTCCACATCACCAACTGTTCATAATTTTTTTTTCTTTCTTTGCCTGATACGCTCTGTGATGTCTATTTTACATGTTTGTGTGTCTGCAAAAGAGGACTTTCTTATCTCAATAACAGCATGTCACCATAAAATGCCCATTTTTCTTAATCTCCCTTTCATATCTCCAGCAGGTTCTGCGCAATCTGTCATTCTTTCAGTGGTAAATAGATGTCAGCGGCAGCTGATGCCTTCCTCCCATTCCACAACTAATATGTATTCTTTGACTTAATATATGTGACCTGTGCTTCCAGAAACTCCTAACATTTCTACATCTGATGGCCAAGTTGTTTATAGCCTATAAGGTTCATTCAGTACTGTCACTGTGGCTGAAGTAGGCTGCAGGGCTGCAGACAAATGTTGATCTTTTTAGGCCCGGAACAGTGGCTGCCATACAAAGTACCATATATAGGCACACACATAAACAAAAAAGATTTATTAAATGGGGAAAACAGAACAAAAAAAGCTGTTATTGCTTGTTAATTTAGTTTGTTGAACCCTTGCTCTGACTAAGTTGCTAAGATTTTTTTTTGTGATTGTTCATCATGCTACAATAAATCATTTTACATTAAATATGTATATTTTTTTTTTTTGTTGTTTTTTTTTTTTTTTTTTTTTTTTTTTGTATATCAGCAACTCTTAGGCCAGATAGACTGAGCAGACAGACATGATGTGAGTTGTCCAAAGTGAGTCATTCCACCTGCTGTCTATCGTGATGTCGGATGGTGCTTGTGGGCCCCCTGTAGTGCGAGAGATGGCTGTCATTGTTTAACATAATTCTTTCGTATTTGTTTATTTTTTCCCCATTCATTTTTCCTCATCTCCAGATAAGGAGTTGTTAATGTAGTAGCTTGCCCGTTTGTGGCTACACATTTGTACAGTTACCTATATTTTTGTGAATGTGATCTCTCTCTCTCTCTCTCTCTCTCCCATATATATATATATATATATATATATATATATATATATATATATATATATATATATATATATATATATATATGTATTTTTAGTGTTGTTTAGGACAAAAGTAATATTTTTTATTTCTCGGTATGTGTATGGGATGTAAATGTTTAGAAACGTTTTTATTATGCAATGGCATGGATTGCAACATTCCTTATGGATTACTTTGTTTTCAAATAGTCATTTCAGCATTTGAGATATTTTATTTGGCAATCTGGAATGCTGTTCTCAGTATTCATGAAAATGACAGCGTACAAATATTGTGGTTCCATAAGGATGTTCAAATATGACTGTTAGAATTGAAATATAATTTGCTTTAAATATAGTGTTTAAAAGAAACAGTTTTGTCCTGAACCGCATTAAATGTATATTTATTTATTTATTTACTTTCATTTTGGGAGTGGAAGTGACGTTTCCCTAAAGTTAAATCTCGTCGTGTTTTCTCATTCCAGGACACTCACTGAACAACGCCAGGGATGCAAGTGCAATGGATACTCTACCGCTAAATGGTAACTTTAACAATAGCTACTCACTTCGCAATGGGGACTACAGTGACAGCGTGCAGGTCATGGATTGTGGACTCAGCCTTGACGACGCAGCCTTTGAAAAGATGATAATTTCTGAACTGGTGCACAACAACCTTCGGGCCTGCAACAAGAACCACAACATTGAGAGAACTCCTTCAGCCAAAGTAACCGTGGGCGGGAGCAGCAGCGAAGATGACGCCATAGTGGCAGACGCTTCATCTTTGGTGCTCGGTGACAACCCAGGACTAGAGCTACACCACACAGAGCTGGAGGCCCCACTAATCCCCCAACGGACTCACTCGCTTCTGTATCCCCCTCAGAAGAAAGTGAAGACCGAGGGAACAGACAGCTATGTTTCACAGCTAACAGCAGAGGCTGAGGACACCCTGCAGTCCCCAAACAGAGACTCCCTTTATACTAGTATGCCTAACCTAAGAGACTCTCTGTACCCAGAGAGCAGCCCCGACGTGGAGGAAGATCTCTCTCCTTCAAAGAGGAGTGACGACGAGGACATTTACTACAAAAGCATGCCCAATCTCGGAGCTGGGAACCAGCTTCAGGCATACTATCAAATCAGCAGAGGTAACAGTGATGGATATATTATTCCCATTAACAAAGAAGGCTGTATTCCCGAAGGAGATGTGAGAGAAGGACAAATGCAGCTGGTGACAAGTCTTTAAATGTATTTTAAAACTCTTGATGCAGGTATTATGAAATTTGAATGGACCTGCTTCCCTTTTATCTCTGTGGACAGATGGGACACTGCGGTCTGATTTGAATATCTGCATTTTTTTTTTTTTTTTTTTGGTTTTTGGTGAAATTTTACGACAAACTCTGTATATAATATGCAGAATATAGTAATACAAAGAATTGTTAAAGACAAACCAACAGTGTATTTAGATGTGCTGCTGCTGAACAATTTGAGAATAACTGGCAATTCCAATTCAGCAGTTTTTGAACTGAGGTTGTACATACATTTGCATTATTTCTTGTAATAGCCCATGTTGTATTATATACACATGCAGGCGCTAGGACCCGGTGTGGAGTGATTTGAACTGTCGTGAGATATTCCTGAGAAGACTTTTTGAAATCAGGAATTGAAAGGTCCTGGATCATTTGGTAGTTACAAGTCATGTCCATCAAGGTTGAAGATTGGGAATGTATGACCACTAGCAATCAAGCCCCAGGCCTTATATTTTCTCAATTGTACATTGAACTGTTCTCAAGAATAACGGCTAAAGAAAATATATTTTGTTGTATTGCTAGTGTAAAATAAAATTAATTCATGACAACCATAAATATAAAAAAAACAAACATTTAAAAACATTTAAGAGATTATTGTGTAAAAGTTTCACATATGTTATAAAATGTGTTTATTCTTCTTACACTTCGTTCATTGTAGTATGTTTGAAAAAAAAAATCAGCCATGTTCACTTTTTTCACTTGTAAACAGTGTTTTGCTTACATATAAATTATAAATCTTGTCCTCAAAAATCAATTTTGTATTGCCAAATGAACTTATTCTAAGGGGAGAAATACCCCATATTTAAGCCAATAATGCCATGCCTTGCACAATTTGGTGTAAATTAGGTAATTTGTTTTACTGTAAAATACATGACAAAGGAAAATGGGCAACAGGCACTTGAAACAAACTCTTCAATATCTATACGTTTTCATTCTTTTATTAAAGTCATGGTTATTACGATACCATATTTCAGATTCCTACATTTGGAAACTAATTTATTTCTGTCAAAAAAAAAAAAAAAGGTCTAACAAGGTGTGTAAATTCTTTCAGCACTGGTATGCTTCATTCTTTTGTGTAAACTTGTTAATAAGGAGCCCATCACTAATAGCTGATGTAAAGTTTAACACTTGTTTGACAGTAAATAAATGTGAGATTTTTTCAAATACTCCACTTGTTTTATTGAATGTTTATTTCATAACTGCAATGACAAAAAAAACAGCAATTTATGTCGCAAATGTATTTCCTTTAGTAAAATATATTTTATATGTAAGATTGAATTATACTGTTCTTTATTTGTGAGAAAGAATCTGTTAATATAAAACTAGTTACCCTCTAGTTATGTCTTAAAATAGATTCATTTTATAACTATGGTCAAATGTATTTATTTTTCTTCCTAAAAAAACATTAGATTACGAGTTCTAACCCTGGTTCCCTGAAAAAGACATGTCAACTATCAAGAGCTGGGAAAAGACTTGTGTCACATGACCTGAGCACATATTCAAAAAGCTGCCTGATAGGCTTGCTATAACCACATATCTGCTGCATTCTGGAACAAACCTTCGCCAGTTGATTCGGAAATGGAAATGAAGGCGAGCTAGAGACCTTGCAAAATTAACGGTTGCCATTTCAAACTCGAAATGTCAACCATTACGAGTTGGGAAATATATAGCCAATCTGTCGCAGTGAGCCAAAGCAGCCACAAGCCTTGCCCTGGCACTAGCCTAACCGGCAGGCTTCCACGCTATAAAGCAAGCTGCCTCAAGGACACTAGATTCCACTGAATGTGCCACTGAAACCACAACGAGTCAGCAAAACCTTATAAACATAAACATATGCGGTGTGGCCCATGCCGCAGTGTTACATATGTCTGGCAGGGATGCCCCATGAAGCACTGCCCAAGACGTCATATTCCCACTAGTCGAATGAGCTGTAATATTACCCTGACAGGGTAAGTTAGCCAGCTCCTAAGCCAACTCAATCATATCTACTATCAAATGAGACAGCAGCGACCCATAACATCAGTAACTGTTTATCGCCATGATTTAGACCTATCTATGTAACACCTCAGCACCCTGACAGAGCAGAGTGTGTTAAGTCTGATCTTCAGAAGCAAAAGGAGGGCGGATAGAACACCTCCAATTCCACCGACTGGTTCGGGTGAAACTGCGAAACAACCTTAGGCAGAAAAGCTGGATTAGGGTGTAAAGTAGCCTTATCACCACCACTGGCAAAGTGCAAATAGGAACCCTATATTGAAAGGGCCTGTAACTCACTGACACGTTTTGCTGACGTGACAGCCAGGAGAAATGCAATCTTTAGGAAAAGAATTTAGGGTCCACTGAATGCAAAAGGAGCCTTTGTGAGGGCCTCTAGGACCAAGGATGAATCCATCAGTTTAAATGGAAAGCGGAGCCTCCTTGCCCCTTTCATGCCAAAAAATTACCTCCAGGAGACAGAGTCAATTTTGACGTGGCACACGGATATAGCCTCCAGGTACACCTTCAGTATAGAGGGGGACTTACCCTCATCTAGGAGATCCTGTAAAAACTGCAAAATAACCGGCATGGGTGCAGGAGGTGGGGTCATGGTCTCTCACCAAGCCCCACTCCTGGAAAATCTTCCATTTATATGAATACCAAAACCTTGTTGAAGAGGCTCTAGCATTCTGAAGTGTGGCGATAACGGAGTCTGAGAGGCAGAGGGCACTCAGACGCTCCCGTTCAGGGGCCAGACCTACAGCTTGAGTGATCTGGGGTCCAGGTGCCACAAGTGATCCCACACTTGACTGAGAAGGTCACTGCGTAGCAGGATTTCCCATGGCTGACCCTGAATGAGCTGGCTCAGGGCAGCGAACCATATCCTCCTGGGCCAGTGTGGCGCCATCAGGAGGACCCTTGCACCTTTGTTTCGTACCTTCTCTAGGAAGGAAAGGAACAGCGCCATCCTGGCTACCACCTGGAATCCCCATATGTTTATGAAATCTTCAATTTTCCCAATACTTCTGGTATGTACCCAGTACTGATCAGAATTTCTTGTGTAATGTACAAAGGCAAGACCTGTAAATGTAAAACAAGTAAAACTGGCACTTTTTAATGCTCAGTCTCTTACAAATAAGACTTTAATTCTCAATGACTATATCTCCGATAATCAGCTTGATATTCTGTGTGTAACTGAAACTTGGCATTATGACCGTGATTGTTTCATATTGAACGAGGTAATGCCTCCTGGTTACAGTTGCTTGGAAAAAGCTAGGAATTCAGGTCCAGTTGTGGGCTTAGCTGTATTTTATCATACTGATATCCAACTTAGTTTATTACCTGTTCCTCATTTGCATTCTTTTGAGTGCATGGCTTTTAAATTAAAAACATCTCAGCCATTGGTAATTTTACATGTCTATTGCCCACCCAGATTTAACCCTTTGCAGTCCATTTATTTAGCGCATGTCAAGTGCATCAGGTCCAATTTATTTTCACACTTTTCGGCTTCATTCGGTTCCTATTGGTCTCACTCGGCCATTGAAAGGTTTTGTGCTTTATGTCTTTTTGATGATGTCGGAAAGGGTTAATGATTTACTGATGGCTGCAGACTCTGGTTCATCATCTATCCTGGTTCTTTTAGATCTAAGTGTTGCTTTTGATACTGTAAATCACAAAATTTTGTTACACCATCTGAAATCTATGATTGGTCTTTCAGGTATAGTTTTGCAGTGGTTCACATCTTATCACTCTGGTAGAACACAGTTTGTTACATTGGGTGGGACTAAATCTGATGTTTGCCCATTGAAAACTGGCGTCCCACAGAGCTCTATTTTGGGACCAGTGTTATTTAATATTTATTTACTCCCTCTTGGTCAAATAAATAATCAGCCAACATGGTATTCAATTCCATTGTTATGCAGATGACTGCTACACCAGATATTATCGTGGCTGTCTCTCTATTGAATAATTGTTTAGCCAACATAAAGACTTGGTTGCAGCAAAACTTCTTACATCTCAATTGCAGCAAAACTGAGGTCATGTTTGTGGATTTGCCACATCAGATGTCAACGGCAGCTGATTTTAGCTTTGAAATTGATGGACATGAGATCAGTCCCACTTCATTGGTTACCAATCTTGGTGTGAGACTTGACCCTATGTTATCATTTGAGGATCATATTAAGAATGTCTGCAAAGTGTCTTTCTTCCATCTTAGGAACATTGCTAGACTTAGATCCTTATTATCTATGACTGATGCAGAAAAGCTTACACATGCCTTTATTTCATCAAGGTTGGATTACTGTAATGCTCTTTTTGCAGGTATCTCCTCTAAGGTTCTCACTAAGACCAAGAAATATGAGCATATATCTCCTGTCCTTGCTTCTCTCCACTGGCTGGTAGTCAAACATAGGATTGTTTTTAAGGTTTTATTACTAACTTATAAATCCTTACAATCTCAAGGCGCTGTCTATTTTAGGGATCTCCTTCAGTACCACATACCTAAACGAAAATTGTGATCTGGTAACAATGTTCTTTTGTTTGTGCCTAGGACTCGTTTGAGCACTGTGGGTGATCAGGCTTTCTGCTCTTTAGCCCTCACGTCTATGGAACGCCCTGCCGGGCTATTTGAAAAATTGTGACTCAGTTGATGTTATAAAATCTAATCTTTAAACTTACTTCTTTCGATTGGCTTTCTGTAAAGGATTTGTTATTCTTAATGTTTGCCTATTGAAATGTCTGTTTTTATGCTGCTTTGTTAAGTGCTTTGTGATTTTTACATGAAAAGTGCTAGATAAATAAAATATATTATTATTATTATTATTATTATTATTATTATTATTATTATTATTATTATTATTATTAACTGTTGGCACAGAACAATCTGCACTATCTATCAGAGATGGAACGGGTACAGACAGGCTTGCAATGTGCTTACCCGGTCGTCTGACAGGGAAGCAAGCGTGGAGCAGGAATCCAGCCAGATAACCAGGAAGACCATCACTTGCGTCTGCTGCAGACAGCTGTTCTCAAAATTTAGCTTGAGCCCCAGCTGGGTAAGATGCTCCATCAACTGAGTTGTTTAAGACAAGGCTTGCTCCCTCGACTGGCCACAAATCAGCTAGTTGTCCAAGTAATTGAGAACCCTGACCACCTGCAGCATCAGGGGTGCCAAGACTGCATCCATGCAATTGGAGAAGGTCGTGGGAGCCAGAGACAGACCGAAGGGCAGAACACAGAACTCGTACACGCTCCCCTAAAAGGCGAAGTGGAGGTACTTTCTGTGGCCCGGAACTATCGGGATGTGGAAGTACACATCCTGAAGGTCCACGGTCGCGAACCAGTCACCTGGCCGGACGGACTGGAGAATGTGATGGGTAGTATGCATCTTGAACTTCCTTTCCTTCAGGAATTTGTTCAGGCAAACTGGCACCCTGCAACTACAAGGGCCCCCAAGTTGCGTCCTATAGCTTGGCCATTGTGCCTAGCTATGCGCAGCAGCTGGTCACTCACTAGCCTCAGCTCATCAATGATATGAGGTGAGGGCAGAGCAGACAGGTCCCGCAGCAGATGGTACATGGTCAGCAGACTAGTGGTGTTTGCTAGTCTTGCAGCCAGCATTGTGCGCCTTCTTTAAATGTGTCTCCGTGACCCTGCACTGTTTATTTGGGCAGGAGAAGTCATGGGACAGCATTGATATTGTCGGTGTCTGCACCAAGGTGACCACCGAGGAATCAACGGGTGGGAAATGCTGGAATCTGGACTCGGGAAGCAGCTCTGCCCACGACAGCTGCTAGCTCATCAACCAGTGGACCGCTATAAGCCAAATAACCCTCTGACAGGGAGTCCTCCATGATGGAGGGCTCTGTTCCCCCTTCAAATTCGCCATTCCTCCATGGAGGCGACCAGGGACACCAGGGTGCAGGGGGAGCTGCCAGATTAACAAGCTGCTCTAGCAACAGTGCTTGCCAGCTGAGGCATTTGTGCCCGTATGGCTTGCACGTCTTCATTTGGTGAGTGCCTATGCTTTTTAGGCTTCTTGGTCTTGGGCTCGAGGGAGCAGGACACAGACCAAGCACTAGGACCCACAAAAGGCTCATGAGCGGGCTCCTCAAAAGCGACAACAAAGGCCTCAGGAGAGCCAGAAGAGGTGGAACGACCTTCAGCATGGTCAGCCCTCTTAGCACGGGCTCCTCTTTTTTTTTTAAAGACACACACAAAAAAATATACTCGGTCTGACACAACTTGCAAACGCGGGCCAGGAACCGAAACATTAAACGTAACTGGAAACAGCAGCCGCTGCTGCTCAGCAATCCTCACTAAAAACAAACAGCCGTGCGATTTAGTTCAAAAATACAATCAATACAGAAAATAACTAACTTCCAAAGGAAGGGGCCAGCCAACTTCCGAAGAGGAATATGCAAGGTAATACCTAGTCAAAACAGTCTCGAAGTGAAAGAGATTCTCACAAAAACAGAGAAAGTGGAGACACGTCTGCTCAGGTTGGAGTGAGGAATCAAATGGCGAAGGTTTGTTCCAAAATGCAACAGACACATGGTCACAGCGGGCCTATCAGGCAGCTTTTTGAATATCTGCTCAGCTCATGTGACACAAGGGTCATTTCCCAACTCGTAATGGTTGAAATTTCTACATTGAAAGGGAACATATATTGCGAGCGATGGGCCAAGGATACAGATAATAATTGGGCACACTAAATAGGGGAGAAAACCGGGGTAAAAAAAATTGGAAAATTATTATTTACAGATATCTTTAAATGAATAGGAAGTTACTTGAAGATATCTTAAAATGATTTACAGATATCTTTAAAACCCTCATTTTAGGATATCTCTAAATGACAGTTTGACACGCCATGCCAGCCAAATCTGCCAAATCTTCCTGTTCATTTGGAGATATTTCTAAATCATTTGAAGGTACCTTCAAATGAACAGGAAGATATCTTAAAACAATTTAAAGATGCATTTTAGATATCTCATTTAAAGCTCCATTTAAAGATATCTGTAAATCATTTAGAGATATCTCTAAATGTATTTTAGATATCTTTAAATCATTTAGAGATATCTTTAAATATTTGAAGGTATATAAATGAATTTGAGATATCTCTAAATAATAATTTGGCTTGCCATATTACCTTGCATATATTTCTAAAGATAAAGGCAAATGCATTGAACATCACAAACATTTTTACAATGCATTCATACAAAGTGTTAATATCTGATTTTTAAAAGGTTTCCAAACTCACACTCATTGCAAAGTGACAGAAGACATTATCAAGCCAGGTACATTTTTGTATATGTCAAAATGATAATTCAATATTTATTTATTTACATTTTTATAGTGTCTTTAGCCAAGGCACTTTACAAGTTTAAACAAAATGGTACAATCAAGAAAAATGGGTGAAAAAAGAATGTACGTTTATTGGGCTATGGTGGAGAGGTGCAGATTAGATGCTTAAATGAAAGCAGACGGACAGAGGCTAGGTCATGGTCAGGGAAGCAGATTCATAACAGGAGGTCAGAGGCCAGAAGTATCAGGATAGGCTAAGGAGAAGAGATGTGTTTTGAGGGAGGAGTGGAAACTACGCAGTGTGGGTGACTGTTTTATGACAAGTGGGAGTCTATTCCAATGAAGGGGAACAAGAAGGGAAAAGTAATGGAAATGGGATTGTGCACAGGGCAAGGGTGGGACAGAGAGGAACAGTAGTGATTGGGAGCGTGAGGGACGTGGTGGAACATAGTAGGTGATCAGTGCAGTCAGATAAGGTCGGGCAAGACCATGGAGAGACTTGTACACAAGGGTAAAGAATTTGAACAGACAACGATAATAGACAGGGAGCTAGTGCAGCTGCAGGAGGAGAGGGCAGGTGCGCAATGAGCGGGGGAGGTTCTACAATGGCATATTGTTTTAAGTGAACTGATTTTCAGGCAAAAATGTGTCTGTGTTAACCCCATTCTTTACACACATAATAGTAGATGTCTGTCATTTTAATATTATAAAAAACATTATTTTATAAAGTTGTAATTTCAAGTAAAATTATTTAAATAGCTTGCAATGGTACAACAGCTTATACAATCACATTCTATAAAAAGCCACTTATGACTTACCAGTGTCTTTTTCTTATGGAATCAAAAACAGAAATGAAGAGAAAAAAAACATACAATTGAGGGTTTTCACCCACGTGATCCCAGCACCATACTGGCTGTCAAAACAGCGATGGCAGTTAATGCAAATTCGGTATCTTCCACACTACAGTGTGAGTTATTTTCCACAGAACACACGTCTCACCTCCAGTGTCAGGAATTGAAAAGATATAGACAGAAGTGCCAGATTCTAGGAGTTTGTGATCCCTATTGTGCACTGCCTGTGTTATTTACAGCACTTAAAGAGAGCCATGAACTCCCTGACCTCAACTTCAGAGAGTTTCTTTGGGCTTAGTTGAGGACCCCTCTCCCTACACAGCTTCCCAGATGAAGAAATATAAAAATACCGATATTTATAAGTGCTTCATCTCAGGATGGGTAAACAACCCTATTGTCTGGCATTTAGACAAGAAGAGGTTCTATGTTATCAAGGCCAAGGTAGGTATAATGTTATTATTAGGAACACGACTGTATCGCTAGCTCAAACAACGTGACAAAACATGGTTTTTACCTATAAAAAGATGAAAACAGACATTAAGTACAGTTGTGCCGTTTACTCGTTTTTCTTTCAATGTTGAAATACCGATTAACATTTTCACAATGCAAATATTCAGCTATGAAAACTCAGCAACTTCAAATGATAAACAGACTGTGGGCCTTGGCTGGGCCTCCCGTACGGAACACTTACTGTAACAATAATAATTGTAACTATAATAATCGCAAAATTCAAAACTACACTATTAAAAACATAGCCCAGTATAGCTAATAATTAATGACTGTGCTGATTTAAATTTAAATCCACAGATTAATTATTATTATTATTATTATTATTATTATTATTATTATTATTATTATTATTAGCGTTCCACACTTAAAATACATTACTTTTTTGCTGTAGAAATGCATCTGTAAGAAATATTTAATACAATTAAAAGGATTAAATCTATGTATATTATTATTATTATTATTATTATTATTATTATTATTATTATTATTATTATTATTATTATTATTATTGTACCACTGCGCTTAGTAAATTGTCATTCACAATGCAGTGCCTTTAGGATTCTGTTCACGATGAAAGAGTTTTTTTTTTTTTTAAAGGACGAGAATCACCAACCCGCTTAAGTGTAATCCTGTTTAAGTGTATATTTTTAATGAAAAAAAAAATATATCAGCTATATAATTTTTTTTTTAGTGATGTTTAAACACAATTTGAATTAATTATATAATATTATTTCTCTTACTTAATCCTGGGGCGCTACGCGTTTAATAATTATTCCACCATTGACACATTGATATGTAATGCTTTTTGACTGCCAATATGGCGGCGGGAGAGAATGTGGTGTCACATGAAAACCCTCAAGTGTGGCCCTTTCTTTATATAAAGAAAATAATGTGCTGTAGTATTCTCAGAAGAGACATTATGTGTTGCATTAAAATAAAAGAGAGAGAGAGAGAGAGAGGGAGAGAGAGAGAGGAGAGAGAGAGAGCGCTGTTGGTTTAGCAAAACCTGCAAGACTGCAATGTAACCATTTTATCATAGGCAGTGTTTCTGTAAGAAATGTTACATAAATATGCTATACATTATATGACTTCATATTGCTATAAAAAGGTATGAGAGGATGAATAGCCCATATTTAAGACATCAATTCCATGCCTTACACAAAATAAACGTAAATCACTACTGTTATTTGTATTGCATGATACTAATGATAGAATGTATACAAACCAATGAGATTTTAAATTGAACATACTTTGTGTTTCTATAAAACATATTTATATAATACCTTCCTTATGTGCTTTAGCATTTAGATGATTTTAGAGAATATTTGGTTGTTCACTACTGTGAGAATTAACTGATGTTCACATCTCAAATATGTGCATTAATCCTATTTTTCAAAAACAATACAGAGAACGTTTTAAGAAAGGCTAAAAAAGATCTCTTTTTATTGGGAATCCTTTCTGTTAGATTTTATATAATGATGAAACAATGCATTGCTTGTTTGATGGTTACACTATGTTCTAATCAATGGCTATAGCAATCTAATGGCATGGGAATCATCTTGTTTTCTTCTGTCACATACTGTGTCTTTACCAAATGTGTTCTAACCATGTTAAAGATTACCGGCTGCTTCTGGAATTCAACTTAAGCCCCAGGTACCAAACATGAATAAAATGTGCATTATACTCATAATAGAAAAAAGGTAGATAGCAAGCTGCTCGCAATCTCTACTGGGCAGACCAACAGTTTATGAAATGCCATACCTTAATATAAACAACGTCAACTGTATGTTGCTTTAAAATAGGCTTTACATTTTTTTTTTTCGCCAAAAGCTTTATTCCAGATCTTTTAAGTCTGTTCTTCATATTAGGAGCCTGATTGCTTCTTGTCATACAGTGATGTGATAAAGGCTTAATATGTGTATGTTTTCAAAGTGATTTTTTTTCTTTTTTTTTTTTTTTTTTTGTGATTTATGGTCATTACCCATTTAAAAGTCCTAACTGTAATTTGCTTAATGGAACAGTGTGACTGATGTACAGCTTTGGACTATTTAAAGGAAAAAAAAAAAAAAGTTCCCGGCATAATTTACTTTCTAAAGTTGATTTTTCTTTTTTTAATTCTTGTCTCAAGGATGTTCAAGCACTTTATTTTAAGAATATTCTAAATTAAAACATTGTTATTAGAAATTAGTAATTTCCATACTTTTCACAGTATGACAAGAATAGTGGTAATAAATACGTACAGATCTCTCTATGGAAATAATCAGAGAATCCTTGCTATCGTATATCATTTTTACTATTATGTTCTTTCAGAGGCAAAGCAGGGAGGATATTTACTACTTTTGCAGTGTTAAATCATCCGCTTAGTAACTCATCTGTATTTGGCAAAGAGCTTGCACTGAATTAAATGAGGCTGACTTATCTATATTAAAATGAGCTTTCTATTCCCTGCACTTCAGAGGGCCATATCCTGTACAATACTCTGGCTTGTGCCATCACTCTGAGCATGTTATTCTCCTTGTATGGTGTAATTTAAATGCATAAAATATATGAATGCATAAGAAAGATCTTTCAGATCTCTCGTACTAAGCCTGTAGCTGTCGAGAACAGATAGGCCATTGTGACATTTTAAATGTCTTGTGCCCCATAAGGTTTAAAAAAAGGTTTTGCATAGCCTATTTAAGAGGGTTCCTGTAAAATGTTATCAGTACAATAAAAACACAATAATAAAAGTGCATCCTGGTCTAATTTCTGTCTTGCTTTTGAGCTCTATCAGTGCTTGAAGATGTATTTTATAAGCAATAAAAGTAAGGGAAATATTTCAGATATGCTATAGATAATAATTGATGGCATACAGGGAACCTTTGCTGTAGGTCTGATTAAGGTCTTGGAAATATCTGCATACTTCAAATTGAAGAATACAATATACAAGTCAAGAAACAAAAGATCTTCAAAAGGGGAAACAGCTAGAGATAATATTGCTTGTGCTAGAAAATAGATTTTAAACCTGCACTTTAGCTTTTACATCAAACACATTTAAAAAAAAAAAAAAATGCACTTTACCATGACTAACAAACTGTAAAGAACTATAATGTTTTTTTCTCCACTCATTAAACCTGGGCCAGTTGTAAATTAAAGGCTGTATAGTAAGTTACATTACAACTTTAACCCTAAAACAAAATTTGCTATTTAACACAATTGTTAAGATGTTGTATGTCAGTAATAATACAGTTTTAGAGCTGGAAAACTGGTTAAGAGTGAGGCACTCCTTGGAGAAGTTTACTTGTGATGGTGGGCCATGTGCTGTAACCATAAGCCATCACTTATATACTTTAGTAAATTGAAAAAATAATAGACTAATGACATGTTCCGTAGTTACACGTTCACGTTTTCCATTTACTCTTAAATAAAAAAACAAATCATATTACTCATCTCTTATACAAGGATTTTTTATCTTAAAGGGCAATTTCAACACAGTTTAATGGGAGAAAGTGAAAACTCATAGCTGACACATTGTGTATGCTAATTAATTGAATAGGACAGCCCATGCTGATTACATTATTTATTCCTCAATTTGATACACTGAAATAATGATTCAATGTATGATGGCACACTAGTCTAACCGCAAACGTGTTTTTGTTACAGATGCTATAACACTCTATACTAATGTAGGCCTAGATGTAGGCTCACTTGTTTCATTTAGATTTTAGCAATATAATGTGAAACTGCAGGGAACGGTAGCTGGACCTTTGCGGCTCTTCGAGAGATGTACTGGCAAGGGGCGTCACTGCAACTGAAACTGTCTTGGGGAGAAGCACACTCTGTTTAATTTATCTCCTGACTACCAAAACCACTCAAAAAGACATGTAGTGTAAATTTTGGGCAAAAAATGGGAAATACAGCCACCCCACACAAGGTGTGACAACTGACGTGTACTGACTCAGCTACTTCAAGTGAACCATTGCAGATTTGTTTTGTTGTTATTTGTCCAATTTTAAACTGTCATTAGTAATTTAAACTGTATGACTCCAAATTCAGGACCATATTCTCAATATTATATAATGCAGCAGATGTACATTCTAATAGTAAAAAGTACATAGAAAGGTGTAAACATAATTGTGAAGGGCAGCTAACCTCAGTTTATTTTTTAACCTTAAAATCCATTTCTCTAATTCAAGCATGGTTTTTTGTCATCTTAATGCTACACCACAAAACTGTCTTAGAAATGTTTGCTCTAATTAGCTTGAGCTATTGACTCCTGTACAAAAACACAATGAACATACACATTGTCTTTTTTCTATTTGTGCTGACTACTGCAAATTCTTGTGTGGCTTCATGTGACGTGGTTTTGACCAATTTGTGTGTACAGTTATAAAATTATCATAATACATGGAGAACACATACTGTCTGAAATGTTCCAGGCAACGTCACCCTAAGGGAAAGGCAGCCCTCTGTTTTTATAGAGCTCAGATAGTTGCTTAGCCCAACATGGTTCTAAATGGGAAACTGGGAAGTTTAAAATAAAAAGTTAAACTAAGAGCTGTTTTTTTTTTTTTTTTTTTTTTTTTTTTTACAAATACTCTTCAGGCTAGACACTGAAAGTAGATATGCTGTGTTTATAGTTGTTTGGCATAAAAAGCAGAAGGCACCTTTTAAGCAAGGCGGAGCTTTCTTGATCTCTGAATGAAACCTTCTTTCTACTTTTCACTACACAAGAAAAACAAGAACCCCTCCCCCGAGGTAGCTTTCCCATTGTGCACCTCAGGGGACGTTAACTATCATATACCCTACCAGTATACAGAAACATGAGATTTATAGATGCCTAACTCAACTAATCCCTGAACACTTCGATTTAGCTAAGTGGTAATCCAACTTGCTTTCTGAGCCAAGCCAAATGTTTTAGAGTCGAGTGGCTCAGTTACTACCTCTATTAAAATGTTTACCTTTACGGCTCAAAAGAAAAGCCATAAAATCAAATAAGCTGTAGTGAAGTCTACCAATCTCATCATTTACTTGAACAATAGCATGCTCCTGAGCATCTGTTTACAAAGGAAGGAGGTCCTTCTGATCTTTTGTGCTGTAATATACTGGAGTGAATGCATTGTCCCACAATTTAGTAACACACCTTCATATGTTAAAGCACAGTTTATTATTATTAAAACCATCTGTATGCCCAAATTCATCAATAAAACAAGTCAAGGTGGATCTGCTGATCAAATTTTCTTGGTATCCGGGAGAATGAATGATTTAATAGCTCTGTTTTATATAATTAGAATTATATAATTAGATAATTTATATAATTAGAATGGAATTATATTCACGTTCACGTAATAAGGCATTCATACCTGATGCAATATCATGCTATGCAGGTTGTGTATGTCTCTTTCTCCAGTTCAGACCTTTCTGAAATGAGACAGTTGCTCTCCTAAAAGCTATTCCTTGCAAAAGATGTTAAATTAACTCCTCTTCACCTTGTTTACTGCAACCTTGACCACCAAGCCAATGGATGCCTGATCAAAATAAGAGTTTATTCCCCTTGTCAGATACCAATGTGGTTCTGAAACACCAAGATATGGCTCAGTGTCTAGCCTTGTGTATGGCCTTCTCGGCAGGCAAATTCCTTGATAGCCCCTTAAGCTGCAGGGGAGGCTGATTCTTTGTCAAACATTGATTTAGATTAGAAGTAGGGCATAAGTCTAGGGGCTTAGGGAGATGCTGCTCCCAGTGAACCAAATATGTTTCTCAAAGAGAAAAAAGAAATGTGTCAGCAAAATGCAGAGACAATTCAATGATTGCTCATTTATTAGAGAAGGTAGTGGAATTTATTTATGTGTAATATTCCTTAATGAAACCCACTAAGTAAAACTCATTTATAAGTGAGTCCTGGGCATACATACAATAAAACAACATATAGAGCTATCATTACACAACTAACACATTAGAAACATAAATGACAGCATGGTGTATCTGAAGACATCTTGTAAAGAATTCAAATTATATGGTCCTTAACAAGGCAATAAAATACACATTGACCACAATTATAGTAAGCTTTGAGGAAAAAAATGTGTGGTAACTCTTAAAACAATGTTTTTACATGCTATTTTCCAGATATTTCCCCATGGTTATACTATACATTTACCATAGTTTAAACATGGTTTTACATGTTTATTAACACGCTTTACCATACCTCACTATTTTCTTCATGTTGTACCTTTTTTTTTTTGCTGTGCTTTATCATGTCTTTCTTTACGTTTACTATGGTGAACTTTAAAAAAGGATAACTGGTAACAAAAAGTAAAAGGAAAAAGATGAAATTCATCAAACATAGTCCTTCATAGGGTTGACTGATCTGAGAGATTTGTCTGCTGCCAGACTTATTTTGGTGCATGTCTTTGCTGTCTGTCAAGGGCCCAATCACAGATAAGTCTGAAAGCATAGCAGTGGTTTGTCATTTCTGGAAACACATGCTATTAATTTAGCACATTTGAACAAAATCTTATACTTAGCATCAGATTACATAACAGAGATTCTGTCCCCATATAAACCTCTGCGCACATTAAGGTCAGCTAACGCTGGAAAATTGAAACAGAGAGGAGAAAGTGTGTTCAGCTTTAATGCACCCAGACTGTGGAACTCTTTCCCTCCCTCTATTAGTGGCACTGCTTCGGTCAGTATTTTTAAATTAAGATTAAAGACTCACTTTTATAGATTGGCTTTTTTAACCTAACCTAGATATAAAGTTGCTGGTACCTATTTTTATCAGCTAAATTTTGTATTTTATCTATCATTCTTATTTATTTCCTTGTATTTTTTTTACTCATTTCCTGTGTTTTTATAAATGTCTTATCTAGATATTTACTATATTATTTATTGCTATTATGAATACAATTGTATGTTGTTCATTTTGGGGTTTTACTGGGTTTTTTTTTTTGATGATGATGATGATGATGCTGCATACTTTCTGTAAAGTGCTTTGAGATACCATGGTATGAAAGGCATTATACAAATACAATAAATAAATACTAATTTGATTTCAACATGGCGGAAATGTGTTTTTAATTATAATTTGAACCTTAAAAATAACACTCACTTCATCAGGGGATTTCATGTCTTAATACTTCTGTTTTTTTCATGGGGTGGGGACCAAACGACTAGTTAAATGGTAAAGTGACAGTGGACCTCAGAAACTGGTTGTGAAATGATTGTGAAGTAATTGCGAAGCCGTGCGATTTCAATTCGTTGACATAAAATGACATTTGAAAATAAAGTGTTATGAAACAGTACATTAAAAAAAAGCACCGTACATTATCCAATATGTGTTTTATTATATCAAAGTGGCAACTAGTCAACCTATTCGACTATCTTTACTGTCCAATTAGCAGTCCTTCTTCTAATCCATAGAGTAGACGTCTACTTGATAATGTACCACACTCTGAAGATCCAGGTTAAAGCTGAAAGGAGAAAAGCTGACCTGAATTAAAAGAACTCTCTTCATCTCATTTCTGGTGTTGAGGATACTAGGTTCAGTCCCTGCAGTGGGCTTGTATTCACCTCTGATAAGTGTTTTGTAAACAGTAGTTTAATTAAATGACTTGTGACAGCCCCCTGCCACTTCAATGTAAATGTGCAAGGTGGTAAGTCTGAGCATTATACAACATTTTCTATTATGTATATATATAGTGAAATGCTTGTGACAGCCTATACTGCCTATGGATTTCAGTGTTAGTGGGAGTTTTGTACTGATTGCGAAACTTAACCCAGTTCAGTAATTTAAGTAAAAGCAGCATCATTTAAGTTAAGGGTAGATTAAATGTAAACATTATTTGTTTTGAATATGTTCTTCCTTCTTGATGAAATAAAACATGACAGAACAAAAAAAACAACCTAGATACAGCTGAACCTGATTCGTACATGTAATGATCATTATTTCAAAAACAGAACACTGGCCTGTGCTTGTAAATTCTTGATAAGGCAGACAAAACGAAAACCTTTTAGCGTTCTGTTATTTGTCACCCACGAGAAATACACACGCACAAATCACCCAAGCAGAGTGCTTCTGACAGTCCAGAGCATTGCATGTTTTCGAAGCTTAATTTCCAAGAGATATTTTTATGTTGTCTGATTCTGAAATATTTTTTAACAGATCTTGATTTGGAATCTGTCTTGCATTCATTCAAATCCCTGACAGAATGATTCGGGCAAATTTCACTTTTCCAAATTAAGCCACTTTGCTAACGGTAACAGGCAGTGCAGTTACCGATTTTGTCCTCTGTTGGTGAGATGAGATGAAGTTAAAAGCTCTAAAACCACAAATGCAGAGAAGACCAGTTCTTTTCCACTGTTGTTAAGATGCTCATTAACCAGTTTGTGTCCAGACTCTGCCCTGTTACACTGATGCCATGACCTGGATCTCATAGATTGAGAGCAGCTGATATCTGAGGTTAAATGGGGGCGTATTAGGCAGTGTTACATGTTACACCGCGGTTATGGATTGTGTCCCCTGTCGGTAAGATGAAGTTTGTAAGATGAGCCCGGCTCTTTTGCATAGTGGTTAACACGCTTGCTTGCAGTGTCGTTGGTTTGTGCTCAGTCTCCACCTTGTTAGATTGGTGCAATGACCCCAATGAGTCCTTTTGCAAAGGCAACACATTATTTGCTTTTTGGTTCAGATTCGGAGCTTGATCTAAGGAAAGTAATTCTCTGTTAAACATATGTTTAGACTTTTTTTTGTAATATAAACAGAATACACCATTAATGTTCATAGTGCTGTGGTTATTTCCCTCATGAGGATAGTGGTAAAAAACCCACTCAAAACCTGCAGGCCATCATGGCTTATTCAGCTCTCCTCATTCATTCAGTAACCAGAGTATATAATAATTATCAATTTTTGTAATTCTATTATGTGTGCCCTCTGTCATTCTCTACAATCATTTCTTTTTAGCCAAATATTGACCATGCTTGCCAACTGAATACTGCTCCAAGCTGAAACAATGAACACATAATAAACATATGAATGTAAGAAGTATAAGGTTAAATTATATAGACATTCAATTATACATTTTTTGTCATACCTGGTATTTTTAATGTTGCTTTCTGTTGCGGTTTTGACTGGCGTATGTTTTAAGTTTTAGGCGCAAAGCACGCATCTCCAGTTGCCCTTATGGAACAAACATATATTTTTAATATATGGTAGAAAAGTATGACCCTTATATTTTCATATATAGGAATTGGCCCCTTTTAAATATATATATATATTTTTTTAAATATATTTTAGTCTGTAATACATATATTTATTTTATATGGATTACAGGCTAATGAAAATATATGGTGCACCATATATTTAATATATTTACCATCTATCCCATATATTTTAAAAATATAAAAAAAGGGGCCAATTTCTCTACATGAAAAACATAAGGATCGTACTTTTCTACCCTATATTAAAAATATGGTTTTTTCCATACGGGTGGAACGTAGAGCTGCACCAATCTAGATTGAATCTCGGTGCGAGGGCTACTTTCCTCAGAGACGAGTTCTGCAGCTTCCCTCAAGGGGAGAAAAAAAAAATGAATTCATTGCCGAATACTTCAGGAACTAACCTGACATCTCAGTGATCATCAGATCGGTACTGGCTACAAGGGAGCCTGAGGCGACTCCAGCCTTCTCTCATCCAACACTGAGGTCCCTATGGAGCAAAGTGAAAATCACTTCAATTGTAATGGGGCAACTTGTACTGTACAGGGGAGAAAAAAAACTAAGTAACCTTGACTGATATAAAACATGTCCTGTGTATGTACTTTTTAAAGCACGTATGATGCTTTCACGGTGTGACTTTCATTATTCAATGTGTAAGGCACTTTTAATTCTAGTAACATTCTTGTTTATCTGCATTCTTAAATAACACAGGGATAAGTTCATGTTTTATTAAGTGGGCCCAGTCTTCCATGTTGCTTTTTGAGAGTTGCTGCAATGAAGTTAAATACCTGAGACAGCATTTAATTGAGCATCGCTACATATTGTCATGCATTTGGGAACACTTGCTATTAAGAAAATACAAATACAGGGGGCCAGATTTTCAAAACCTTTACTCCAGTCTTTAATTAACACCTATGTGATAAAAAAAAGAGGAACAAACAACTTAATAACAAATAGGACTTAATTACAGGTTGTAGTAAACACTTTGGTCCAGGGTATTTACAAAAGACTTACATATTAAACAGACTTCCACTGTAACTGCAAAACCATTTATCTAAGTACTGTGTAATTGGAAACACCTAATGAAAAGAAAGCATTGCTTTTAAAAAGTCCAGATACTGAAGTCAACGGTTGAAATGTTTTCTAACTGTCTCTTCAGTAATGTAATTTATATTAGGATTCAAAGTAGTGGTGCTGAAATCTATTTTGCTGTTGCTAATATATTTTCTCCCATTGCCTGTTCTATGCCGTTTATGATTAAGAAAAATGCATGCTAACTTTTTAAACCGTAATTTAATTGTTAGACAACAGAAATTTTTTTTCTATACATTCATGGTAGTTATATGTCATTTCAATAATATTGTAGGCTACTGCTAAAATAATAATAATAATAATAATAATATAATAATAATAATAATAATAATAATAATTACAAATGCTGTCTTTGCTAGTTATCTGCAGTGTAACAAACAGTTATGTATAACTGGCATATAAGGGGCCATGTAAAACTTGTAGAAGAATTGTAATAAGCTACAAAATAGTCAAAGGCATTTGGGAATGATTTTTCATTTGCATTGTAATTCATAAGCCAACATTAACAACCATGCATTTTGGAGTAAGCAACTTTGTATATTGAATTTCATTTTAATTGATGTCAATGCTGTAATCTATTACATTTTGTCCAAACGGAAACTCATTAAAGAATAATATTAATACTACTTGTTTTATATCAACATATACTTCATTCTGTGTTGTAATGTCAAGCAGTATTGAAAATACATGTAATTGAAATACGTATTTTCATTACATTTGTATTTTTTGTCATTTGTAGTGCAACGAAGTACATACGTATTTTGTATTTTGTATTGATAATTGCCTGAGTATTTTATAATTTCAAAATACTCAAAAATACATTGCTGGAGCTAAGTTCATTGTAGGATTTCAGATGTAAACAACCTTTTCACTGTGAGAACGCAACAAAATAGAGGTTTGTAAACAATGTTTTGTATACAAAAATGTGTACTTTTTCTGTTCCTGTATGGCTTGTGTCTGAAAAAGTAAACTATTATCTGAAGTGACATTTTCCCCGAAATTCTTTCTTGTGTACATATAACTTGTCAGTCAGTAATTCCCATCAGCAGCCCAATGAAAACTGTTAACTTATCAGCACATCAGGTAAAAAAATATATATGTTATATACAGTAGTTTATTATTATTATTATTATTATTATTATTATTATTATTATTAGTCTTAGTAATAGTCGTAGTCGTATTATTATTTTTGCTATTATTATTAGTAGTATTTGGTTTTATCTAGAATGGAATGAAGTGAAGTTTTAAATAAATTCTAATAATAACAAGGGCCAAAATCAAACAAATTCTTTATTAAAAATAACACATCTAATTGCATTCTCATCGAAGTAGGTGGGTAAGAATATAAAAAGAGAAATATATAAATAATAATAGAAAAGCTCAAAGAAATTATACTATACTTTGTTCATATACATATTTTGGTTTAAGGAGAGAAAACACTGCACAGCTCAAGTGAAATTCATTGGTTTGTCCGAAATCTTCAGAAATAATTCTGGCCATTGTCAGTTGCTGAAGCCCATTGCCACTGCACAAGATCGCCTTCAGTCACAAAACCTGTTACTATGGTGATCTCATCCCCTCATTTTGCTGTGGAGTCAAAATTATTGCAGGTCATTAACCTACACCACTGCTCCCATCTTCTGCAGACCATTATACCTGGACTCCAGAAATGATTCAGCAGTTTTCTTGAGCTGAGCACTGAGGTTAATGAATCAATTTTGGCCACAATCAACCATCCATTTTTAAGATGCTCTGGCTGCTATACTGTTTTGCTGGAGAAACAAATCGATTCCATCAGTGTATACGTTATGCTGCTGAAGAGCTGGATCTTGTACCTGAGTCTGCTTCTGGGAGACCCAATGAAGAGGAAGAGGATGACTTTCTTGTTTTTTGTGGTAGCAAAGATGTTTCCAAGATAATGACTCCCTCAGCGACAAGCAACAACAAAGCTGAGTTGGAGAGCCTTCATATTTTTGAAGACACTACGAAGGATGTGGCATCTTTAGAGGATGACCTTTTCAGAAAGAAAACTCTTTGTGCACTAATACTATTCTTCCTTCTGTTGAGCGTCTGTTCTCTTTTGCTGGAATGATTTTCATCCCTCAAAGACGCTGACTGTAAGATGACTTCTTCCATCTGATGGAGAACAGCCACTGCAGTCTCCTTTTTTATTTATTTATGTATTTATTTTTATTTAGTGTGCCCATTGCAATGTTTTACTTGCAAAGTTAGTGGTGCCTAATTCTTTGTACATCAGACTCTTAGTCGAGCTTCCTCCTGTCAGCCTGAGGAGTTCCACTCCAAGCCACGTGATCCTAGATTCTGTTTTACCATCGGAAGACTCCAGGTGTTAGACAGTGGTTCATGGACAATAATGTTGAAAATTTGCAGTGGCAGATTGACAACTTCAACTCCATCAAACAACCTTAAGCATCAGACCACCAACCCTTGCTGAAATGTCAAACGCTCTGAAGGAGAATTGGCATAACATACCACCAAACATCTATCAAAATGAAGTGGTTAGTGTTAGTAACAGGGCCCAAGTGGCCTAAACACAATTAGATATTGGGTCCCCTGGTGGAAACAAGAACCCACTGCATGTTTGCCTAATCTAGTTTGACATGTGCCTTTATATGGGAAAAAATTATGAGGCAATGTCATTCATGAAAATTAATGGATTTATTTTTCTAACATATTTTTGCCATATGCAAATGTTGCTATTATTTGGCAAAAACATTAGACTTACAGAATGGTGTTGACAATATGCCTAGATGAAAGCGAGACATCTTTTATTTATGGTGTCCAATTATTAGAGCAGCCAAATGTCCCTAGCTGCTACTCTAAAACAATTTTTTTTTTAAATTATGTTGTATCGTCATTTGTTTATTGTAGCAGTAGTTACAGTATGTGACTGTGAAATGTTTACTAAACTGGGATGTCGAAAGCTGGCAACAGAGCAGTCGGTTAACGTTAAAGCTTTTGCCCACTATAAAGTTTCAGTGAAGACGACGACCGTAACATTACACACTTTATTACTATAAAATGAGACTTAGTGGAATGACATTTTCGAGTTTGCTATTAACAAGTGCCATGCTTTAAAAATACTTGCATTACAAATTTTGTATAATTTATTTTAAGAGGAACGATGTTGACAAAGCGCAGCATGCTATCTTGTTGCAAGCGAGCACAATTGCTGCCTGTTTATTCTCATTCATGATGCTATTTGGAACAGAGAATGTTCAACGTTGACTCAACTTTGCCCCTCCCCCCAAGAATTCTTCTGAAATGACACCCTTGATGCGCGCACACACACACACACATTGGTCAATGTTAGTACATTTTCCAGTATATCATATATGTGACCTGGGGCATGGACAAGGGAGGGCAAACAGGGACACTGGCCCTCCAATAGTCATCTCCAAAATATTGATATCTGCTTATCAGTGTATTGTGTTTGCCCTTTCTGTCACTGACACTCACAAACTGAACGTATTTCCTCACAACGTGCAGTTATGGACGCACTTGACTTGGTTTGCACATGTTCCCACATAAAGTGCAGTTAAGGATTGGCGCGTGTGTCCCCTTAATGTTTGAGTCCAGCTGCAGTTGTACAATTAGTGGAAAAACCACATATTTTTTAAATGATGCTATTTTATGCTAAACTGAAGACATGAAAACTGTTAATATACTAAAGGGAAAGCCCTTGTGAAGCTGAATCAAGAATTCCAATGTGGAGTTCCTGAAATGCAGTCTGATTTATTTATACACCACATTATTTTAACTCTGGAATAGGACAATGCAATGTCTTTGCCAGAACTCATGAAGGTCTGTAAAGAATACGACCTGGGACTTAAGTATCCTGATGGGTTCGACCAATTGGTGCATTTGGCCACGCTACCTATTACAGTTGCAACTGAAGAAAGATGTTTCAGTGTTAAAAAGCTCTACAGCGTATGGACTTTCATTGAAATGGCAAGTGTAATTCTATTTATTTATATAGCCATATCAACACACACACACACACACGCACACACACACACATTATATATATATATATATATATATATATATATATATATATATATATATATATATATATATATATATATATATATTTAGTGTCACCCACATCAATAGTGGTCAAATTTGTATCCAGCGCATGCCCCTGTATGTGGCAATTTGCATTTACTACAAACAATTTGTTAATATTACACTGTTGCATTGTCCTCAGTCTTACAGATTTTCTTAACAGTGTAGCCTACATAACAAAATAATAAGAAAAAGAATAATACAAAAATAAAATAATGAAATATGTATGTTTGCATTTGCGTTTTGATTCCCTGCTGTTTTGGGACATGTTTCAGTTTTGCTTACATAATATTGCTAACAGATTTGAACCGGAAACACTTTTTTTGGGGGGCAAATTACACCATTTAAATGCTTATCACTTATTCATGAAGCTAAGGCCCACAGAAAATTATGCATGGAATGCGATCGTTGGCGGGTAAAACGGAGGTCATTTTACAAAATAGGAGGATATTTTTTAATGGATTAAAAGGTGGAAAAATTCTGCAGATTTTGCCGTTTCCACCGAAAATGAAACCCCTTTTCAAAGTCGTGCTCCATGTCTTTATTACAAGGTTATTAGGGTTAAAAAAAACAGAACATGATAACAAGATTGATCTTGCACCTATCTTCATCAAACTAGCATACACTCAAACTATCTTACACTCCTAGCCTCCAGTAGACTTTTCGGATTGCATTTGGCTATAATCCGATAAGCTCTTGATTAAAAAAAAGACCTTTCAGGTTCTGTGCGATTATTCTACAATCACAGTTTTAATTATAGAATATATCAAGAATCACCAAAAAGTTCTACAATATGGTTTTTCAAGATGTATATATATATTATATAATATTATATTATATATATATATATATATATATATTGGTTAAGTCCCTGATTCTCAATTAAATAGAAAGTTACCTCATTTTGGGACTCTTACCTCATTTTGGCCACCCTGATTTACATTCACTTAACAAAGCTAGCCAGAGTGGAACTATAATTCCATATGAACACTTGTTTAGGGTAATGAAGTCAGAGTTCAGTAGGATGTGTAAACAAAACTTCCCTTCCTATAATCCACTTTTCTGTGGCCTGTGGTTCTAATACACCTCTCAAGCAAATCTATTCATAACCACAGATGCACATTCTCAGCACGCCTTTGTGTAATGGACTTTTTTGAAGTCACTGCTTCCTGAATTGAGGTTAAGCTTTGACTCTGTTTCTTATTTAAACCAGTTAAAATGGTAGTGTTCCAAACTTTCCCTTATTAAGTTGTATTCTAGCAAAAATTCCTTCAGAAAAGACAGCTAATCCATAGAAGTATTTCACAGCCTTTAGTGCACAGTGATTCACTTATGGGACAATGCACAGCACATGCTGACATGATGAGTCTTTTCAGTAGCATTGTTTGGAAAGTAGTGATCTAAGCAGCAACAACAATAGAGAATACAGCAGAACGAACATAATGTGACATTACACAGACTTGAGCTTTGTATTTAGATTATCCTGCGTGGGTTCTTTTGAAAAAAAAAGGGCCAATGCGAATGTAAAAAAGAGCAATGTTTAATTTCATTCACTGAAATAAGCAGTATTCAGATGCAAAAGAACTAATTTCTTCAATAACAAAACAACAAAAGCCTATTAGCTATCATGCAGTAATGACTAAAGTCACTTTCCTACTCAATCAGCAGATTGAAACAAACCAGGTAAAGTGCAATACTGACTAAAATAAACCCACATTCTACATACTATAAAATTGTATTGAACCTAACATCTGCATTACACAGACAAATACTATGTTTCATATTTAATTTATTCTTCAGTAATTATATGCAAATTATAGATTAAAGAAAATAAATGTGTATCACACAATAATACATTAAATATTTGAAAAACTGATCCATGTTTATCACAGTTTAAGGGATATGCACTATGAAAACATGTAATAAAATAAAATAAAATGTAAAGGCATTATTACAGAAAGCGTGATTAAAGCATAATTTTGACCTGCATTAAATAAGCCACACCTTCTCATTGCAGTTCAGTGATAAATAAGACCTACACTCACATACAGCAAACGAGACGTGTGTTAGTTGAATTTTATATTGACAATACTTTGTATTATAATTTAACAACCCTCTTTGTGTTGTTTTTCCCAAATTACACATTGGCAAAGTGATTTACCATTTATTGTTCATGCATATACTGTCTGAATCTATATCAGTTTGAGCTGAATCCTAATTATATTATCTCATGTTGTGTTGAGTTTATAATACATGTTTCTTATTACTTGTTCCTGTAATACAGCACAATTGAATTTTGATTTGTATTTCAATAATGTTCCACTAGGAAATACATTAGGTTGTTTTTTTTTCAGTCTGAGTGATTGGCTGCACTGTACATGCAACAGACACATTATTACTTCTTGTGGTAGTCTTCTACACAACATATGTACTGTACCTTGAATAGTCATCTATGGATTTCGCCATAATTGCCTTGCATACACTGAGTGGTACTTGGTTGCGTGGGCAAGACTGTATAGAGTGCCTTGGCAAGAACAAACAAGAGGAGCTAAGAAGACATGCCAAGGTAATTCCTGACTACCATACACCCTAAAGAGTATCATATATTTGTCTGTTTTATTATTATTTTTAATTGATAGATATAGCGGCACCTAAGTACTATTTTGTAAACTGGCTAATTGGACTCCACAATATTTATATGAATTCATAGAATGTATACAACTCCACAGTTTCTCAGCTGTAAGAGGGCAAATGGTTACCTTTAGTACAAGGTGCAGTCAAAATGCAACAATATTACACAACATTACAGGAGCACTGTCATAGTTTATTCTGGCAAAGCCTTGATTTTAAAACTACTTTGCTAATTCAGCATTTTAATTTAAGTAAAATAAACATGGTTATGGTTACAGTCTAAATTTTTTCAGTTTTTTTCAATATGTGTTTGTTATTTCCTGGCAATTTAAGAGATTATATATATATACACACACACACAAACACACACACACTGCTGTGCAAAAATCTTTTACATGTTGCATTTTTCTACTCTGATGCATTATGAGCATCAACAATTTACTCAAAACCTCCACTAGTGTTCTCTACTAATATAACAACCTTGACTTGCAGAAAGAAGGAAAAACATTGAGTGAAACAGCTCGCATCTCTCGATTTTCAATGTGTGGTATCCGAAGCATAATCAACAAATACAGAGAAACGTCATGGGTAATTGACAAACCCAAGACTAGAAGACCCAAAAAGCTGTCTAACAAGGATGAGCAATATTTAAAGATAATATCCTTAAGGAATAGAAAGAAGACAAGTGTTGAATTGACAACAGAACTGGAAGACACAGGTGTTGTTGCAGCTCATAAATTAGACATAGAAATTGTAAGCTGGAAAATAACACAGGCCTCAGATCAGGAAACTACGACCATTAAATGGCCAAGTATACAGTTTCAAACAAAATACCACAATGTAAAGTAAATCAAAATCTAGTTATTAAGGAAACAATTTTCTTGTTAGATGAGTAGAAGAGTTGTACTTAATAAACCTTTACCAAATAAAAAAAGTAGAATGTCATGTTTCAGCCCTAATTACTATGTCTTAGGGCTTACCCCTTGACGAACAAAGAGGCTCTTTATAATTCTTCAGTGAGCAATAAAACACTGAACACAGCCCAAAGCAACTCCCAGCGCATCTCTGACAAAAATTCAGCTCCAGTTGCTGTGACCGTTTAACTGATTAACTGTGACTTGACAGTGCCATCTAAAAACCACTGGGAAATTAGCACTTCTGAATCCTGTTGTATTCTTTCAACACATAAGGCTGATATTAGTATCTGGAGAATATTGGGGAGTTACAATTCCTTGTTAAGCATTTCAAACTTTAAAGTTAATAATCCACTTTTGGAATCAATTGTTGCAGAGTCTGGGCATGGTAACCATGCACACAAGCAAGTCTCTTAACAACTATGCAAAATAACCAGGCTTATCTGTATTCACAGTTCCTCATCTCACAAACAGGATAAGAATCTGTAACAGTAGTGCATCACACAACCAACAATAATTACAGGAGAAAGTTCACAAGGTGCCCAATTTAACTTCTAATAATATATAAGTAAAATCTCTAAATTAAATCACTAAATCATTTAGCATTCAATTCCCGTTCCATGGAGTACAGTGACAGCTCTGTCCAAATTAACTTGCTGTGTGTAGCAGATATTTATTACATGTGGTTCTTCCCTGCCCTTGTATACTGGTTAAAAAGCATATAGGGAGAAATGCATCCCATTACTGCTACTAGCTTCACTAGAAAGATCCTTATTATGGCCCTCATTAACAAAGAACAAGCATCTTCCGTACACAGCAATGTACTGTAAAACAGCAGCTCTCACAAGCCATTCCAATTATCATCAGCAGTGCAGAAACAGCCATGAGAGAGGTAGTGATGCAGAAACTTGGAGACTCAACAGAGGAGGTTTGTTTATAAAGACCAGGGCCTAGCAACACTAAGAAATGGGCAAGATAAAATTGACAGGCTCATCTAGAGGCACCAATGGTCTTGAAAACTATATTATACTATATAATGAAAGCAGAACATGTTCCAAAAGCATTTTCAATTATAACCTTGTGCTTGCTGTCTAGGATTTTATCCAGGCCACCTTTAGGGTATTTTACTCATCCCTTGGTAGCAGTGATGCTTAATTTTATCCATGTGCATCAATAGAATGCACTGCCAAACAGCAGAATAGGTTCATAGTCATGCATTATTTATGTAACAACCACTCCAAAAATGAAATAACATCCTCAAATGTATTAACCTAATCTGTGTTATGTATAATTTATTTAAAGGTATAGTCTCTAATGTTTTACATTCAATATTGTGTTCTTTGTTTCAGTACCATACCATTTTCACTTCCCCTTGTTGTTCTGTGAACTTTTTCTTCAAAATTTGTAGGTACAATACAAAAGAACAGCACTCTCCTTCATGTTCGCTCATGATAGCTCCCCATGCTACAGAGAGAAAGTCCCATTTCAGTTAGTACTCCTTTTAACAGATCGTCACAATAATTATATATAATTATATTATATCCAGTGACTTGCTCTGGTGGACGGCCAGCTGAAAAACAATTCCGGGGGAGTGCGAAGATCACGTCCCAGCATGAGGGAGGCAGATCTGATGACAGTGGACCGCAAAGCTGTAGGTCAGCAAATTAAGTGGGAGTTGGGCATCCCAATTGTGCTGGTGTTCCTCTGTGCTAATGGCCAGCTGGACAGCAAACGGGAGGTTGAACCACTCAAAGTGTCCATTGCTCTGGGGGTGAAGGGGAGTCTTTCGAGTCTTGGGCATCCCCAGACGTTGACACATCTCTGCAAATTCGCGGGACTCAAAGTTCCTCCCCTGAGCAGAATAGAGCTTTTCAGGGGCCCCAACTTGGCTGAAGAACCCCTCCAGCTGTGCTTCTGCCACTGTCTTGGCTGCTTGGTTGGGAATCGTGTATGCTTCTGGCCACTTTGTAAAGTAATATAGTGCCACCAAGAATCCGGTTTCCTTTTTGTGATTGGGGAAAGGAGCTCAGGACATCGACACCTACCCTTTCTATGGGGTCACAGATTGAAAACTGCTGGAGGGGTGCGTGGGACCGATTCATGGGTCTTTTCTGGGTGGTGCAGTCATCACACCTGTGGCAATGTGCCTCAACATCATGTCATTACAGGCTCCAGTAGAATCTTTGATGGATCCAACACAACATCTTGGTCACCTCAAAGTGGCTCTCAAGACCTAGGGGACCACAACTTGCCATCGGTCTTCCCCTTTCACTGGTTCTCTCTACCTTTGTTGCAGGATCCCTTCATGGATCCTAAGTCCAGCCCACTGCAACCACAGACTCTTTGTTCCCAGTGCCTGCATTGTTACTTTGCCACATGTAGGTCGCTGATGACTCTGGAACCACTGTAGCACCGGTTTCAGTTCCGGGTCCTCCTCCTGTTGCGTCCTCCACTTCTCTATCTCCACAGGGACTAACTCCCAGCAAGTAACTGGCCCTGTCTCTCCATCCTTCTCTCCCTGTCCTATTCTAATGGCTTCTCCTTTTTCCCTTCTCTCCTGTGACTGTGTGCAGTTGTCTGCTGCATAGAGGTGGCGGGGCAGAGCATCCACGTTAGCGTGGCGAACTCCAGCTCTATGCTGGATCTTGAAGTCAAAGACTGGAGCAGTTCAATCCAGCAGGCGACCTGTCCCTCCAGCTCCTTGAAGCTCAGGAGCCATTGCAGTGCTGTATGGTCTGTCTGGACCGAAAAAGGTAGCCCATGGAGGTAATGGCAGAAGTGACGGACCGCTATGACCACAAGCTCTCTCATGACACAATATCTACCGCATCTCCATCATGATTAGTGACCGACTGTAGTAAGCCACTACCTTCTCACCACTCTCTCCTTGTTGGGACAGCACAGCTCCTATCCCCTCATTGCTGGCATCAGTGTATAATATGAAAGGCAGGCGTGGTTTTGGGGGAGAAGGCAGGGGGGACTGGCTCACAACCTTCTTCAGAGAGTCGAAGGCAGTCTGTTTTGTGGCCGTTCATAGAAAAGTCTCTCCCTTCTTCAACAACTGTTGTAGGGGCCTGCGATGCTTGCTAAGCCCAGCGCAAAATGGCAGTAAGAGGAGGCTGCAGTTGCTGCGGGTCTGTTGGTATAGGCCACTTCTGGACAGCACAACTGGCACTTTTGAGGAGAACCTGACATAAGGCCGCAAGGGCTATCTGGAACACGACCCCATGGACCAGCAGATTGTCCAAGTACACCAGGCACTCTTGCGGCGACACATCGACCAAGACCCTTTCCTTAAGCTGCTCAAACATCGCAGATGTGTTGCAAAGTCCAAACAGCATTACTTTACACTGCCAGAGTCCTCTGCCAGTGGGGAAAGCTGTCTTGGGATGCACGGCTGGTGTCAAGGCCCTCTGGTAGTAGCTGCTTTTGAGGTTAGGGGAGGAGAACCAAGACAAGCCCGCCACCAAGTCCAGAGACTCATCGGACTTGGTTGACACAGTTGACACACAGCCGCCAAGCCCTGTCCTTATTCGGCACCATCACTAGTGCTGCCCAGGGGCTGTCAGAGGGTTCGATCAACCCAATTTCTTTCATCTCCTTAAGTAGCTCTTCAGCGTTGGCATGTCTAGCCAGGGGTAAGTGGTGAGGCTGCAGCTTGATGGGAGCGGCCGCTACTCACACTGGGTGGTGTACCAGCTTGTCACCGGCCTGGATAGCCATGGTGTCCTTGCCACTCATCGTCGCGAGTTCCCTTATCACTGAGTTGGGTTCCAATCGGATGGATCCAGGGAGGACATCTGGTCGTACCAGCGTGATGGTCGACCCTTTGTCAACTAGAGCTGTGCAGGAGGCCCCTTCAACCTGGACAGCAATATGGCAACGTTGGAAAGCCGGGGCAGGGGCCTGGAGCCTGGGGTGTGTTGGCCCCAGAATACTGGTATTGCAGTTGTCCAGCCTGGCCGCAGGTCCAGCAACGTTGAGGGAAGGAACAGCAGGGCCCATGGGCCCCCATAGTCACAGGGCGCAAGAGGGCAAGCATGTCTTCTGTTGTTAGTGTCTGGGAGGGTGGGGTTGTTGTTGTCCCCTCTTCAGTAGTAACTTGACGCACCTCGGCCTGAGGTTGTTAGCTGCTAGCCTAAGCAGGCAGTCCCTCTCACTCTAGCCCTGGAGTCCATCAATCAGCTCTGTTTGGGCCTTAAAGGCCTCCCAGCTCCCGGTATCATCGAAGCTGGGGATCTTAATGTGGCTGCTGGATCCCTCTATCCTCCCGCTAGCAACATATGACCCCTCTATTGGCACATCTTTATTATTGTCCCTTAGTGAATAAGGTTGCCATTCGGCCTTACCATCGTATCGCTGCCCAGTGGGAGTAGCTTCGGTTGGAGGCCTCCCTCTTGTGTCGCTCGGCCCCCAGAGTGCTGTAGAGGTAGTATAGTAGGGGTGGTGTCATATTCATCATGGCCTCCATCTTGTTTCTTATAGACATAGCCATCTTGTTTCTTATAGTATGCCAGGGTCAAAATGGCATTGCGCCATGTGCTCCTTTCATTCAGTGGCACTGCCCCCTCCCCCAGGCCATGTTCATCTTCTCCATATGTCCTGCCCACCTTATACCTGTCTGTGTACAATTTGACAGGCAGCTAAATGCCTTCCCATATCAACGCGCTGGAGACTGATGTCAGTTTTGAATTTATTGACACAGAAAGGTGAAACTGAGAATTAAAAGACAATAATAACTAAGATTGACTTAATATAAAATAAGCTTGCTTATATGAATTACACAAAGGAATATAGCCTTGATACAGCTACAGCACATTGTAACTAGAATGTAAATAGCATTGCATAGTAACAGCAATATGCATAAAGGAAAACTGCATGTAGTAATATAAATGTAAATTACAAAGTTAATTGCTCAACAATGCAACCATGAGCAACTATATGTTCACCAAAGCTAGCACTGACTTAATTAGAAATATAACAAAGTAAACATACTAGCATGTATTGTTTAACTGTATCTACAGCAATGCTAACATATTAACACTGTAATACTTATTAATCTAAGTCATACTTTTAGAAAAGAATCATTGATACTGCAAGTTAAATACTTAGGGAATAAATACCGACGATGCTACCAAAGGCATAAACGTTTAAGGAATTGAGAAGGTAGAAGTACTGAACTGTACAGACAATGAAAAACGTGTGTAACCGTCAATGACCTTCCAGATTTGTCACATGACAACTAAGATTACATGATATGACTAGATAGCATATTTAGAGTGGTCGGCAGGGGGAGACAAAAACAACGGAAAGGTAAGTATAATAACATGTATAACAGAACATCGCCCATGGCCTCCCCTAGCTCACCTTGCTCAAGGCTGTTGCGTACAGGCTCCTCTGGACCTCTCCTAACCGTGCTTGCTGCCACTATCCAACTCTGTCGCTGCACAAGTTCTGGCTTCATCTCCATTATTATCACCTCCATATCCAAGATCTCACGTTCCATATCCCACTTCAGAACACCAATGTAGAGATCTCAGAAATGAAAGAAGCTAGACAGGAATACAGGGGGGGTTGACCTCAAAAATGTTTTATTATTAAACTCACAAAGCTTAGTAGCAGGCAACTGAGTGCTGCACTGTTCAAATAATATTGTTTTTTTTCTGCTATAAGCTGCAGCTATGCTCTATGGTCCAATCTCTGCCAGTGCTACACTATATATATATACAATATAATTTCAGCATTACAAGAGCCAGTCAAATCGTGTGAAAGTTACCGAAGGGCTTCTACATTCACAGTGTTTTAAAAGTCAAAGCAGAGTATCTGTGATATGTTTCGCCCTGTTTTGGGTTCATCAGTGTAGTGCAGATATCGTGCTTTGACTTTTAAAACAACTTTTACATGATTTGATTTTCTCTTGTAATGCTGAACTTTGCATATTTCCCAATTACTCAGTGTTCTCTCTTCATTGCTTTTATTCTCAATGATTTGAAAGCTACTTGTTATATATATATATATATATATATATATATATATATATATATATATATATATATATATATATATATATATATATATAGTCTCTTATTGAAAGTGTAGGCACTCCTTAATGGACCAAACTATTACTTTATAAACATAATGCACTAGTTCAAAAGAGCTTAAATGGAATTTAAATACATTTTCAAAACTGGTACATAGAGATAAAGCCTGTGTTGACCGATGACTTTACTGCAGAGCAAAATGTGTTGCCGGGCTGCATCTTTGCTGAATGTATTGTTTGTCTTTTGTTCAAATGGGATTTTTCCATAGCACATGGCAATGTAGACAATAGACACTGTAAGTGTGGTATTATATTGTCTCATAATACCAGAGTCTTGCAAGTAAGCATTTTAAATGATAGGTAAAGAATATAAGGTTTGAAACTCCGCCAAACAGGAACTTCTATTATACATTCAGTCTGTCGGAAATGTCAAATGCATTACAGACTCAAAAACAGCACTTGTCAAGTACTTGAATTGCTGACTTCCATTGTAAGCTTTCCACACACCCCTACTCAGTTATGTTGTTCATTGAATATATAATCATCCATAGCTTTGGAGCCAGTTAATATTCAGGTTTATATCCAGGTTTGTTTTTCTGAAATGGCTCAAATGTTGAGGAAGTCTCACATCCCAAAATGACTGTAATTGGAGGGGATAACAAAAATAAATAAACATGTAATTACACAAGGGGTAAGGTTAATGCTATCTCTCTAAGTATCACATGACAGGTAATTAGTGTGAAAACACAGACTATAAAAATGAATATGTAAACTGCATACAGAGTTGAATTAAAAAACGTATAAACACAATTATATTGCGACTGTACTGATAAATGAAAAACACTGTCTATTTAGAAAATATGGTAGCAGTGGTTAACTTATGTTGTTAACCTAGCTGAAAACAATGACACAACCTTGTATGCCCTCTGTTAACTAATATCACAAATGCTTGTGGCATGTATACTGTGGGCTAATATGCTTTTTAGTTCTACTCAACAAGTGATTCTGAGTAGCGCTCCAGGAAACAGGTTTAAAAAATTAGTCCTCATTTTATCAGTCCTTCACGGAGACAACCATAGAAAATGCCTGCGCTGGTGATGTCTTATCTATGCAACACCCCCATAGAATAATGCAAAGAAGGAAACGTGAAGGAATGAAAACACACATTTGGTGCCACTAGCCAATTATTTCTCTGCTACAATATGAAGCACGGTATAATACAATAACTCAACCCACAGATATGCTCTGAACTGTGTTTTCTTTAACGTGCAGATTCACTTTTTTCCTTGTTGAGACTTGATAACCCTGGTTATAATCAATTTATACTGAGCCATCATTTCCTTGGGGGATGCTGCGAATGGGATAGGTGTTGGTTTGTTTAAAGTAGTTTAATTATCTATTTAAAATTTTAAAAAAAGCAAAAACATACATTTCGTAAAAGCTTTTACAGTTGTTTAAGGAGTTTGTTCAAGAACAGGAAACACAGTTACAAAATAGTCTGAAAAAATGTATTGTTATTATAGTAACATGTAAATATTCCTTGGGCCTCTAGCAGCAAAAGTAGAATGAATAACATGTTTTCAAGATCAATGTAACTTCAGGATGATGGGTTAGATATATGGTACAGGTGAGAGTCTATTCCTCAGTGCTCACATGACTGCCTTATCCATGCAGGTGGTGTGCTCCTTGTAGTCATTTACGGCATATGAAATTTATTACATCAGTGTAATTTTTTGTAAAGAAATCTGTATCTGGAAACAATCAACAAAATTGACATCTATCATCTTAAAAAGGAATGTGGCCCTGAATAATGCATTTCCCACTTAATCTCCATTTGCAGCCCCCAGCTGCCGCTTGGTTGTATGGAGGGAGACTAGACCGTCAGGTTCCAGTTCTACCTTGATCGATGTGTCTTTCTTTAAAATACAACTCCCAGTCTTCAGTATGTTTTTTTCACTTCATCCATAACTTGAAAACGCTCAATGGTAGTTCTCAATCAAATAGACAAACAAGTTAGCTAGTGCCTTCTTTGGTGTACTTGGTCTGCTTGGTTTGATATAGTTTTACCTCATGTTCTTTCACTTCTCTTCCAGTTAAGTGCCCTGTCATGTATATGCCATGAGGTCCATTCATTCATTAGCAAACTGCAGTCTGTGTTGTATTAGTTGCATTGTTTACACTGTAGAATATCTCTGTTGATGTTCTATGAGCAACTTGTTAGCACACTGTGGCAATTTGGCAGGTGATTGTGAGAAGGTATAGAGGTGATGCAGTGCAGAAGAAATCACAAACAATTGTAATCCGGTAGGAAACGGGGGTTTTAATTACAATCCTGGTCTGGTGACCAACAAAAGAAAAACGCTCCGGCAATACACAACAATATGTAATGCGCAAAGCCAAACAAACAGGTTTACAGTCCCAAACAATAAACGTTATCCGCCCCACAATACTAAAACACGGTCACCAGTCCTGGGTGTGTGTAGTAGTGCTCGTGGTGGGTGATAACAGGTTATTTGGTGACAGTTCGTGCAGTGCAGTTCCGGCTTGTGCTGGCCCAAAAGCAACAGCTCCGGAACGTGTTTAGCCGTCTAGTGATACAATAAACAAGAACAGAGTCTCGCTTCCATCCAGGCTGACTGACTTCCCGACCTCGGAAACGAACTGTCAGGCAGCCCATCCACATACTTTTCCTTTCGCTATTTCGCACCCTCACAGGTCGAGAGGGAGATTTACAACCAGAACTCATTGTATTTCTCTCTCACACACACACACAAGATGCTTTCTGAATGTTCCAGAAAAAGTGATACTTTTATATGAATATTGAATACTGGCCTCCTTACCAACACAAAAATCTAAACCCGGACACACACACACATACACAGACAGACAGACAGACAGAGACACACACACACACACACACTTACACACCCCTTTAGAAACACTTAGGAGAAAGTACAACCATGTTCATGAATTAAAAATGAATCAATGACTACATTTTACATGTAAAATGCCTTTTTTTACAGCCATTTTTTACTCAAAGGCTGCACTAATTTTTTTAGATTCCAAAAGCACAAGAGAATCACTGCAATGTTTTATCTTTGTTATATTATACAGTGGCATTATGTCTTCTTTACTCCTGTGGTTGAGATGTCTATTTGTCAAAATATTTTCAGTTGATAAGCCTCTATGATTATTGGATATATCAGGTTTATCATTATTATTATCTAATAATAATTGTGTATTAAGAAGCCACACAACTCAGGCTATGTAAAACAATCTATTGCATGGCAGTTAACAAAAAAAAAAAAAATGTAGTTATTGTTTTATTGTAGAGGAGCCATAATTAGTGATAGGAATCTAACGTAATTGAGCATTGGTGTTAGTATGACTGCAGTCAGCTTATTATGTGTAGCATGCTTGCCATCACTGCCATAAATATAGAGAATTATTCATTGACCTTGATTTTGAAGGCAAGGTTAACATTTAAGATGACATTTGACTATGCACACAAAACATTAACACATTGCTATGTAACCTATGCCCTCAGGACTTGGAGTTAAATATTTGATACACCAAATGGTATGTTTTCAGTTAGAAACACACATAATGTACATCATACAAAATTGACTTTCTTCAAATCCTATCGTTTTTCTGTTTTAATAGGTCTTCAGTTTAACACACTATGTATTTATTTCATTTAAAAAAAATGAAATACAGTATTCCGTTTTTAACAGTCATTTTTCTTTCTTCCCCATACAGAGTTCTTAAAATTGAATTTGCTTGTTCCATGATCCTAGTAATTAGCTCCCTGCTCCTAATTTGCAAGCTCCTTGCCCGGTATTTGAGTTCTTTGTATCACATGTTCTAGCTCAATTATCCCTCGATAACTCAATATAACCAAAATGAGCACTGACATTTTCCATGGATAACAGTTTAAAATAAATGAAGTCTTTAAATTGTCAGTAAATAATGCTACAGTCACATGAGAGGGCTGACATCACCACACAAATGACCACATTGTCTGGGAACCTCCAGACTACACGTGGTAATGAAGATTAAAGTATTTATTCCCAACTAACATAATTCCTAATCTCTGACGAACAACACCATTGGTTCAGTCATTCATTTCCACGCAAGAATGAGGAGAAACTTCTGGACAAATCTGTGTTTTCATTGTAAGCCTCTCAAAAAGCAAAAACAGCATCTTTTTCAAAGCTCATGGAGCTTTGGTTTCTGTTTGTGCAACAGATTATGTTTCCCCATGATACCTGAATCATGTACACTAAAGCAAAGATCAAAGGAGTTCCGCTCACCTGACAGTTTGTGTGATACAAGAGAGAAGCCACAGAAGTTCTACTTGTTTTAGCAGAGATAAAACTAGTGTCTAGAAGCTTTGCTATCACTTCAATATAGCTTCATTTATATGTGGAACTGTACGACTTAACCTATAGCACATGTCAGGTTAGAGTTCAAATATGATAAAATATGTTAGCTGAAAATAAATATTAGTTATGTTTTACTTCACAAGGACTTGGGTAATCTGATCCAAATTACATTTATTTATATGTTAGCCAGCGTAGTTCGGGGGCCGTGCAGCAGGGGGCTTCTAATTTCATGTCAATTAGTACCTATTTTCTATTTAAGACCGGATCACTTGCACCTTTGCTGTCAAGGGTTTCGTTTTCCTCCTCCTCCCCTTCTCCTCCTTCTCATACATGTCTTCGCATCAGTCGTCTCTGGGGGGCAAGTGAGTCTCACTTCCCCGACCTCAGGGCTAGGCATCCATCTCCATTACCTTCAGGGGGGTCCTCACCCTGTGAGCCAGAGCGGACACTCGGCCACACTCTGTCCTTTTGCAGCTCCTGCGCTTATCTTACCTCACTCGAGGCTCTGTTCTATACTCTGCCTTATTTTCAGGACGTGGCTACTCTGTGCTCGAGTTCCGTATTAACCTCTATGCCTTATCCTTATTTCAGGTCCCAGGCAGCGTGACGACTCAATCAATTGGGGGTTTAACGAGCTCCCCTTTACAGAAGTCTCAGATGCTGGGTACTTCTCTCTCTCTATCTCTTTTCATGTCCCGGTCTTCCAGGACAGTCTTCCTCCCGAGGGGCGGCTCCCCGAGTCATAACCCTTGTATGTGTTTTCGGTTGCTGGGTCCTTTGCCCCTGGGTTGTGTTGGCATCGCCGCCCTCAGTCAGAGACCACTTTTGTATCCTATCTCCAGTCGCTGGGTCCTTTGACCCTGAGATGTGTCGGCATCATCGCCCTCAGTCAGCGTCCATCTTTCTATCCTGTTTCGGTTGCTGGGTCCTTTGCCCCTGGATTGTGTCGGCATCGCCTCCCTCAGTCAGTGACCATCTTTCTATCCTGTTTCGGTTGCTGGGTCCTCTGCCCCTGGGATGTGTCGGCATCGTCGCCCTCAGCCAGTGACCATCTTTCTATCCTGTTTCAGTTGCTGGGTCCTTTGCCCCTGGGATGTGTTGGCATTGTCGCCCTCAGTCAGCGACCACTTTCTATCCTAATTTCCATGACCGGCTCTGCTGGTCTGCCCCTAGAGTCAGGGCCTCGCCTGCTCCTCTATCCTAAGTCCAGTCCTTTCTAGCCGACATCTGCCATACTAACTTCTCCTTTCTGCTTCTTCTGCCCTATCCTTACACCCCCAGCTCATGCCCCATGAATTTATTTATTTATTTGTAATAATTCACTGACTCTTTCACTGACTGTTGTCAGCAGTGACATTATACAGATGTACTGTCTTAACAAGAACCTATACGGACAACATGCCCCACATGTCAACCAGTTCCTATCCAGTTTTAAATAACTTTAGCATAACTGAGGCAGAAGTGTTAAAGGGACTAGGGGCTCTTAAAATAAACAAATCCCCTGGGTCGGATGAGATCCTCCCAATAGTACTCAAAGAAATGAAAGAAGTTATTTACAAACCGCTAACCAAGATCATGCAACAGTCTCTTGACACAGGGGTTGTACATATTGTATATATTATATGCAAACTTATGGAAACTATAATAAGATCCAAAATGGAAAATTACCTATATGGTAACAGTATCCTGGGAGACAGTCAACATGGTTTTAGGAAAGGGAGATCATGTCTAACTAACCTGGTTTATTTTTTTGAGGATGCAACATCGATAATGGATAATTGCAAAGCATGGTTTATTTAGATTTCCAGAAAGCTTTTGACAAAGTCCCGCATAAAAGATTAATTCTCAAACTGAATGCAGTAGGGATTCAAGGAAACACATGTACATGGATTAGGGAGTGGTTAACATGTAGAAAACAGAAAGTACTGATTAGAGGAGAAACCTCAGAATGGAGTGTGGTAACCAGTGAAGTACCACAGGGATCAGTATTGGGTCCTCTGCTATTCCTAATCTACATTAATGACTTAGATTCTGGTATAGTAAGCAAACTTAAATTCGCAGACAACACAAAAATAGGAGGAGTGGCAAACACTGTTGCAGCAGCAAAGGTCATTCAAAATGATCTAGACGAGATTCAGAACTGGGCAGACACATGGCAAATGACATTTAATAGAGAAAAGTGTAAGGTACTGCATGCAGGAAATAAAAATGTGCATTATAAATATCATATGGGAGATACTAAAATTAAAGAAGGAATCTATGAAAAAGACCTAGGAGTTTTTGTTGACTCAGAAATGTCTTTGTCTAGACAATGTGGGAAAGCTATAAAAAAGGCTACATTGTGAAAAGTGTTGAATTTAAATCAAGGGAAGTAATGTTAAAACTGTACAATGCATTAGTAAGACCTCTTCTTGAATATTGTGTTCAGTTCTGGTCACCTCGCTACAAAAAGGATATTGCTGCTCTTGAAAGAGTGCAAAGGAGAGTGACCAGAATTATTCTGGGTTTAAAGGGCATGTCATATGCAGACAGGCTAAAAGAATTGAATCTATTCAGTCTTGAACAAAGAAGACTAAGCAGCGACCTAATTCAAGCATTCAAAATTCTAAAAGGTATTGACAATGTCGACGCAAGAGACTTTTTCGACCTGAAAAAAGAAACAAGGACCAGGGGTTACAAATGGAGATTAGACAAAGGGGCATTAAAGACAGAAAATAGGATGCACTTTTTTACATAGAGAACCGAATGGGTCTGGAATTAACTCCCCAGTAATGTTATTGAAGCTGACACCCTGGGATCCTTCAAGAAGCTGCTTGATGAGATTCTGGGATCAATAAGCTGCTAACAACCAAACGAGCAAGATGGGCCGAATGGCTGGAATGATCGTTTGTAAACTTTCTTATGTTCTTATGTTCTTATGTTTTCATGGTATTATGTTCTTATGTATTGATGCTATAGGAGCAAAATGTGTACTAGTGTGGAAGGCAGGGGTATGCTTGTTAGGAGCTACATTTGTATTACAAATCAAAACCTATTCATACTATTCATTCACACAAACAGTATTTTAAGTTAGTAAATTATGTCAAATGGAATACTTTTTTTTTTAAAAACGCCTTTCCAAATATCTAACTGTGATTGTTTCTAGACTGCAGAAACACTTTCAGTTTACAATCAGAGTTGACTGTTAGTTTGTTGAACCAATACCATTTCCACATTTATAAAGCAAAGGTGAAATCAAACTGACTGCTAAACTACAATGGTAGCAAACCCATCATATGGAACATGATGAAATGAACCACCACAGGCAAAACGGGTGCTGTTGTCTGAGTGATTAGCTGACATTCATACCTGTATGTTTAAGAACTGTCTGACATCCTGATAATACCAAGGTGCTGGTGGTTGAATCTAAACACCGCCAGTAGAAGTTGATCCACCCCATATGCATCAATCTTAATGTCAGACATTGCAGTATGCTGTGTTCAAACCAGAGATGTCGTAATGGACCCTCAACTCTCATGTCACACCATTAGCAGCTAATTCTAGACTTTCCTTCTACCTCCTCAGGCATATGTTTGGGTTACTCTGAAGCTAAAAAGTTAATACTCATTATTACTTACAAGGTGGTTTACTGCAATTCCCGCTTTGCTGGTCTTCTTTAAATGTTTCATTTGCTGCTTTAAATCAGTCAAGAACACAACTGACACAGTGCAAACAAATACTAGTCATCCAGGTTAACCATCTGAATATTGTGCTATGCAACTGGTTACCAGTGTGATCTTGAAAGTATTGTTAGATAATGTTCTTAACATATAAGGCACGCTGTAGTTCCTGGATGAGGGTTGCTGTCTTCTTACAAATTACTGGCAGTTCCAAAGTTTGGACTTCAATCATCTGGTAGCTAGCAGTTGTCATGCCCCTTGACCTTGAAACTAAGTGCCTACCTAATTACATCAGAAATGGGCTCTCATTCTAAAAAAAATACAACAAAGACTTTTCTGTTTAACAAGCCCTTTTTTAACAGCAGTTTTTTTTTTAGTTTCCTTTCAATTTGAAGACAACTACCAACATACTTATGGGATATGCCTGCCAGAGGTAGGTATTCACTGAGCATTTTATAACAGAGCTGCCGATAGGTCCCTCTGTGGGGTGACGCCTACCGAGGTCAGCCTGTGTATCTCCCTGGTGTATGATGTGCGCTGACCAGGTGTGTGACTACACGTGGTCAGGGTAGGCACCGCTACATTAGCTGCCCCCTGGTGCTTTGGTACCTCGGTGGATGCTCAGGCCTTGGTACTTAGTGCCTCGGTGTGTGTATCGCTTTGGTGCGCATAGTGCCCTCGGTGCTCAGTACACTCGCGACACATGGTGCTCGGTGCACTCAGAGCACACGATACTTGGTGCGCAAGGTACTCGGTACACTCGGTGCGCATGGTGCTCGCTGCGCACGCTACTCGCACGCTACTTGGTACACTCAGTGTGTACGGTGCTTAGTACGAATGATGTCTAGTACTTCAGTGTGCATAGCGCCCTCGGTACTAGGTACACGCGGTACTTGGTGCATGTGGTACCTAGTGTCTCAGTGCCCTCGATGCTTTGGTACCTCGGTGCATGCGGTGCTCAAGCTGCATTGTGCGGCGCCTAAGGCTAAAATACCTGCCGGTATTGAAAAGTGACGGAAACACGTGGTTCCATGCTTGCATGTCCTGCATGGCGAACATGCCCCAGGAGTATGTGCACTCTCTGTGTGCGAGGTGTTTGGGTGTCAAGCACGCCAATTTGGCACCCAGGAATGAGACTTATTGAGACATTTGCGTGGCTTTTCAGCCCCGGGTGCTCTGCAATAGGCTGGCTAGGGCCACAGAGGCGGAGGCTCCATCCCTGGGGCCGAGCCGTCAGCGGCACTGGTGGCCCCAGTCCCCCTGCTCCTCCAATTGTCCCGTGACCCTCACAGGACATTCCCTGCACACAGTTTTGGTTGTCAACCCCTCGTAGCCGCTCCCCATCTACACAAACTAAGCAGGTTAAGTGCTCGAAGCAGACAAGGGACATAATGGACCTCAAGGCATGGATGGCCCAGGTCCTGGAGTTATTGACGTGGCAGCAGGCTCCTGCTGCTCCGGTCACAGCTCCAGCTGCGCCATTGCCTGCTTCAGTACCAGCTCCTATCTCCCCCAGGGGAGCTCAGGGTAAATGGGAATTATCTGTACTTTAATTATCTGCTTTCGATAGCGTGCCTCTTGCGGTGATTGCTCTTTCACCCCAAGATGGAGGAAGGCAAGGAGTCTGCGCTCTCTGCTGAGGCAGAGCCTAGTTCCGAGGTTGCTTAGTGTGCCCCCGCTTTCGAGCTCCATGTCAGCACTGATGGCACACACTGCAACTTTTTTGCAGGTCCCTTGGACAACAGCAGCTGAGTCATGTGTGCTGAAGCAAGTGACCCCGTTTGCTTCCTTGGAAGGTGCGGAGAAGCTGGACCTGGTGGGTTTTCCTGTAGTAGATTCTACCTTTGCGGCCTTGTTCAAGGATCCGCCAGTTACCTAAGGACCTTGCGTGCCCAAACCCACAGTGCAGGGTCCCGGAGACACACCTGAAGCAGGCTTATGCAGTAAAGGCACAGGTGACCCACCTAGCGAACACAGCAGTTATCCTGATTGCCTATATGTATGGCATACTTGAGAAGCCCTGCTCCCTTTTCCAGAGGCTTCCGAGTTACGCCTCCTTTCAGGTACACTTCTCAATGAGTTTCTAAAGGAGAGGAAGTTCCAAATGCTGACTCACCGTCACATTTTCCAATCCGTCCGGCCTGGCGACTAGTTTACCACCATGGACTTATGGGAGGCGTACTTCCCATTCATCACGTGCATAGGAAGTACCTCCACTTCACCTTTCAGGGGAGCATTTACGAGTTTTCCGTTGTGCCGTTCAGCCTCTCCTTAGCTCCTTGTAGGTTTTCAAAGTGTGTGGACACTATCCTAGCCCTCTTGCAGTTGCAGGGGATCACAGTATTGAACTACCTCGACGACTGGTTGATGCAAGCATGAGAGGTAGAAGTGGCCCACACAATGATTGTAAAAGAGCATCTGGCGAGGCTGGGCAACACTAGGGCAGGCTCCACTGGGTCGTTATATGCCTATAAGTGGAGATATTTTCAGAACTGGTGTCTGACTAGAGGTCATGACTCAGTATATTTCCCTATGCCAGTTATCTTGCAGTTTTTATAAGAACTGCTGGAAGCCGGTAGGTCAGCTTCTACATTGAAGGTGTGTGTGGCGACCATTTCTGTGTTCCATGCCCCCATTGATTCTGTATCTCTGGGTGCGCATTTCTTGGCAAACCATTTTCTCAAGGGTGCTTGGCGATTACGCCCTCCACAGAGGGATGTTCTCCCTGAAGCCTTGATATTGTACTGGGGGATCTCAAGAAGGCCCTGCTTGAGCCCATACATTCCATAGAGTTGAAGTATCTGTCTGTGTAGACAGCCTTCCTCTTGGCTATCACCTCCGCAAAGCTGGTCAGTGAGGTACAGGTACTGTCGGTGCACAGCTCCTGAATGCACATTTGGGATGATGGAAGCAGGGTGTCACTATGTACAAACCCTGCTTTCTTCCTTAAGGTGATCACAGCCTTCTACATTAAACAGTCTGTGGAACTGGAGTCTTTCCATCCTCCTCCATTTTCCTCGGAGAAGGATAGGAGATTGAACTTCCTCTGCCTGGTATGGGCATTGAGGTGTTGTGTGGATAGGACAAGAAAACTGCATCATTCTGACCAGCTCTTTGTCTGTCACATTATACAGACCCTATGACAGGCCCTCTCGAAGAAGTGACTGTCATACTGGAATATGGACACAGTCTCAACTGTGTATGACAATGCCGGCTTGCCCCCACCTGAGCAGGTAGCCACACACTCTACCAGAGGATTGGATACATCTTGGGCACTCTTCAGAGGGGCCTCGCTGTCCGATATTTGTACTGCGGCTATCGGGGCTATGCCGCTTACTTTCTGCAGGTTCTACCGCCTTAATGTGGTAGATCCTTCCTTGCCTTCATTAGGCACGAAGGTCCTTGAAGTTGCAAGCTCGCACTGCTAACCCTTGGGTTATGCAGTTCTGATGCATCCCTCACATTCTGCTGTTACTTCTCCCTCGCAGCTGCTGTAGTATACTTTCCATAAGTATGTTGGTGGTCGTCTTCGAATTGAAAGGGAGCATTAGGTTACTTACCCTAACCCTGGTTCCCTGAAAGAGAAGACAACCACCAACCATATAGGTTGCATCGGTCGCCCTCACGGGCTTGATGCAAAAGAGAAAATGGTCTCTGCGAAGGGGCCTATTGGCAGCTCTGATATAAAATGCTCAGTGAATACCTACCTATGGCAGGCATATCCCATAAGTATGTTCGTGGTCGTCTTCTCTTTCAGGGAACCAGGGTTCGGGTCAGGAATTATGTGCAGTGCATTGATGTGCATGGCATGACATACCCTTTAGAAATCATATCAGTTGATACTAGGCTGTTTGATAATGATTACAGAATCATTGCATGCAAAGAGTAGTTACAGATGCACCCAATAAGACTTTAATGTGTGAAAAGGACCATTAGAAAATAAGTTCTCATATATAGGAGGCCCTAGCATCAGTGCAATTTTATAGGCCTTGATTATGGTGCAGCATAATATAATAGTTTTTTTTTTTTTAAGGAAACATTTTGCATTCCAGCATTGGAGCTTGGTATGGTTATAAGAGTAAATAGTGAAAATATTGTCAAACATATTTTTGGCAGATTTAAATGTGAACACAGACCGTTTGGAGTGTTGGAGAAAGTCTGTTATCATTGAATGATTAAATGCTATTTGAAATTGAATTTGTCTGTCCGGAAATCTAGGAATGCGGAAAATGCACCAGCCAGCAAGCATACTTGTCAACATTTGGAAACTGCTCGTCCCTGGGGGGGTGAGGGGTGGGTCATATGCATCATACACATAGGAGGGGTCATACACAAAAAACATCATCATATAATAGACGTACCCCCAACTCGGCACCACATGGCCATCATGACAGTAAAAACAGACATAATGAAGTGTTCTTACCTTTGCATAAGTTAGTGATCAGCAGATATATTAGCCACACAAAGAGCACAGCATGTGGTGGTTTTCACTAACTCTGCCCTGGAGAATAAATATTTTAGTTTTTTATAGGTAAATATCAGGACTTTCTTCCTATGCATCGGGATATAGGACATTTGCTATTAAAATGGGACTGTCCCGACCATATAGGGACTGTTGGCATGAAAGCAGCAAGTACCCTGCATCTTGGAGGATTATCAAAGCTAGACCAATACCATATCAGTTTAATATCTGATAAATGCACGCTGCAATTCTTTCTGGAGACTTGATTATTTACACATGTTCTATGTTCCCTTTGATTTAAATGTTACTTCATTTTATGCCAGACTGCAATTTTTAAGATTCCTTCTGTGGCAATGCCTTCCATGATAACATTAAGGGTAGTAGTTAATTGCAGGACATCTCAGAAATTACTTTAGTGGTAAGAGTGCTGTCTTTTTTGTGGTTCATGTAATATGTTAGTAAAATCAAATGAATACGAATCTAAAACCGAGTTTTCTGCTTAATGCTCTGTATGCAGTCTGACAGAGCTGTCTGCATTAGCATACCCAATTATTTCACTGAATCAAAACAAAGCATGTAATTATATTACATTTCTTGAAGAGATGCATATGATTTTAAAATTTGTCATGCATTTTGATGACTGTATTATTGATGTGTCCTTATAATGCAAGTTTACTGTTTATAAAACATGAAGGCAGTGAAATTGCCTAGTAAGTTTTATAACAGTGACGCATCATTTTCACAGTAATTTATTCCTTTAACCATTTTTGTTTAAAGTTTAGCATTATTCCTTTTAAGAAGTTTTTTTTTTTCCTTTGAATTATTGTTTTATTAAAACACCAAAATGCTTGTATTACAGTATAATTTATTTAAAAAGCAATACGAAGGGAAAGCAAAACATTGAAAACTAGATATTTAAAATAAAAAAAATAATAATAAAGCCATTGTTTACCAGTTTCTAATCACCATAAAGCACTCAATCCACAGTGTTGTTGATAATATTTGAAATCCAAACATCAAATTCTACATTTTATGTAGTATTTTACAAAAATGTCTTTCTAAAATGTCAGTAAAATCTGGCTTATTATTGTAAAAAAATCAGGCTGAAATCTCTGGTTTGCTTCCCTTTTTTGCTGCTTATTGTTATATATAATATTGAATAAGTTTTGGAGTTTATTGTTAACTGAGAAGAAACCAATGGAAAAAAAATATACACACCCCCTTGCTTTTTCTATACACACGTGTGCAAGTCCATGGGTCGCTATATTTGCTCTACATTTCCTGTAATATGATGAAAATAATTATGCCAAAAAGAAGGGCATTAACAGTATTGTGAATAAAAACAAAAACAGAGCAGGGCGACCTCTGCCTCTTCTTTTTTTGTGTCTATTGCAGCATGTAACTAAATGCAAAATCCAAAACTAAAGTTAGAGTACAAGCCTTTTATTTATTTTATGTATTTATTAAGTACCCAATGTTAAATAACATAAACTTACTACTTTACCAGTCATTATAGTTATTTAAACCAGAAAGTATTGAGTGTATTTTTCACAATAGCACTCCCCTAAAAATCCTTGAAAAAAAAATTGTGAAAAATGGAACACTATTCATTGAGCATTGCTGAGGAGACCAGTGAAGTACTTCACATATAAACACAATTCCAGTACAAAGTACTCACAGCACAGGTAATTACAGTGCATTACAAAAGTATTTAGGCAGCGTACAGACAGAAAATCACTTTTGAAATTAAAGGCAAAAGTCAATTTTAGTGTGACTTGTTCCATACAAAAGGTATTTATGTAGGCCTCAAGCTATTTAAAAATGTATTCCATGTACTGCAGTTCATAAGTCTTTGGCACCAATGTCAGCTATATCACTTTCCCACAACTGCCAGGAGACTGGGTGCTGACAGAAGCGTGTTCCTCTTAACTATACACTGTGTCACTCAAATCGATGGTCTTAGAAGGCTTCCAGGGTCATCAAGGATGACATGTAACTGTGGTGGCACCAGGCCTCTTTCATTGCTTGGTGATGTAAATCACAGAGGATTTATTTGGATGAGGCCTGAACATTTCTGAACACAGAAGTAGGCCTCAGAATAAGCAAGGTGGTTTCCTTTCCCTTGAGATGATACATTTAGATATTTCTGCATAGTTAGGAAGTACTAAGTAACACATGTTCTTTACTGTTTTTGGTAATTATAGCAGTGCTTTTTGTAAGTCCCTTATTTAGACCAATTGAGCAACACAACTCAAATATTTAGATGTGTTGGAAAACATATCAGTAAAGTTTACCAGCAGCAGATTTTTTGGTTGATTGAGAGATTTTTAGTAGGCCTGTTTCTGTTATTAAACAAGCCAATGCATGTAAACATTTTGTTTGTTAAAAAAGCAAGCTTAAAACAGTGAGATAATTTACAAAGCAGTTGTATAAAAGTTGAAAAGTGCAAGATACTAAGCAAAGATTTTTCTGACAGTTTTGCAGCTCCTGTTTTTCCTGCAGCCTGCAAGAATGGCGCTAGCTATGGAGAAGATGTGAGATGTAGCCCTGGGCATCACAGCACCATTTTCCTCTCCTACCAATTATAAAACTGAATTGCATTGCAAAAGACTACACACCTGATCTAATGGTAATATCTTAGGATGAAATGATTCATTGAATCTGAAGTATCTGCCCTATGTTATGAATTATGAGTCTGGCATGTGATGTGGGTTTGCGACAAGGAGCTGCAGCCATGCCACACATTTTTACTTCTGCAAGTTTTCAACTTATTTACTGCTCACTGGTTAATGTATCAAAGCACTGTAAAATGAAAGAGAGAGGCTGCATTCATTATATCATTGTTGAGAATTATAAATACAGATTTTTCCACTGATTTTCTCCCGGGTTTTCATTGCAAAAATAAACACAGAAAAATTCTCAGGAAATACTGAAAAAATTAATACACAAAAAGGAAGAACCCTAATTATATCTGTCAAAACCAATATAAAATAAACCCTGAAATCCTTTTATATTAATAACCAAGGAGAAATGTATTTCATCAGCATGGCAACTGATAAAACACTGATAAAAATGTTTCATTAGTAGTAGAATTTTCTCTCTAAGTTTAACTTTACAATAACAGCAACTGATTCATTAGTATCTTTTTCTCCCAATCACTATCTAAATGCATATGTTGATATTGCACATGATTCGTCCTTGGTTACTGTGTACGTAAAGCAGTGACAGTGAAAATAGTGAGCATATTACTTTAATTATACTTTATTGGGAACTATGAAATACCATAAGCACAATATGGACATTCAAAGTATATGGTACAATGTTCCAATGGGATTGGGAATTTTTAAAAGCTTAAATTAAAAGCAACACACTATAGCTGAGATATACAACTCCGGATCAGGTTTAATACATATCAAATCAATTATTAAGTACATTAGAGCCGGACAGGGATTGCATTTAATAATTAAGGATATGGTTGGAACAAAGATCTGGACTGGAAGTGCCAGTGCTGCCTAGCTATGTATTTTAGTACTAAAGTCATTCTACATGACATGTCTTATTGCAAGGGTCTCTAACCCTGGTCCTAGCGAGCCACAGGGTCGTCTGGCTTTCATTCCAACCAATTTCTCAGTTACTTAATTGAACCAGTTATTGGCTTAATTAGTCAGGATTTACATGTGTTCCAGATCTTTAGCCACTTATTGTAATGTAAATATTTTAAATGTATTTACTGCTGCAATACTGTTTTGAACTGCTAAAATGTATATATCTATATCTATATATATATATATATATATATATATATATATATATATATATATATATATATATATATATATATTGCTACTATTTCCAATATTAATCGATAAAGCTTGTTAAACGAGTTTGAAATAAATTAATATACGATAAACATTGGCAAAACCACTCATTACTTTTTATTTTCTTACCAAAAATAATCATTTAGAAATCCTCTCTAGTTTGTGTAGTTTTTATATTTGCTGTCTGTCCCGTCTCCATTCCTCTCTGAATGGCTGGGGGGTGGCTGTCAATCATCTCAGTGGTGTGTTAGTACTGTAGTTTCACCCTGTTCTGACAGATCTTGTTGACTGTAGCAGTGCTAGAATGCTCTCATTTGCCAGCTGCAGTGCCTGTCATTCAAAGCGCCTACTTTGAAATTAGCTGGTTAAGGTGTACATCAGCTTTTGCTTTAGGTATACGGTGACAGTTACTAGTTTGATTTGAAAATGGGGCACAAGAGAAAAACACTTAATGAATATTGTGCACCATACCCTGGCCGACGACTGAAGTCTCTCTGTCAGGACGAAGCGGGCCCGTCTGCCTTGCCTTCCAGTGACTCTGAGTCCGACTGTGCTGAAGCAGGAGAGGGGGAGCTCAGACTCCAAATAATAAGTTTCAGCTATCTAATGTTTTGTTCTGTGCATATTATTTTTACTTGTAAATTTATGCTATAAAGGTCTGTGTAATACACTTTTATAATATTGCATTTACTATGGTTTATTTGAGACCATTTTTAAATGTATAGCTCAGCTGTGACCAAACATTTTTCAATTACAATGTTGGTAACCTTATTTTTGTTGCATGTTGAAAATGATAAAGGGGTTTCACTAAATGAGATGTTTTTAATGTCATAAAAAGTATTTTTTTAAAGTATAAAGGTCGATTTCAGCCAAATAAAAAGAAAACAATAAATTATTTCTGAAATAAGCCTCGATATTAATCGTCGATTTGACAAAAAAAAAATTGAATAGTAGCAACCTGTATTTGTTTTCCTAGTCAAGCAACAATCAGTCCTAAAAGTACCCTTTATGTATATTATTTGACCAGTAATTTGAGCAATCAGTCACTACCTAAATCTGCTCTGAACGGCCCCCACTTAGGATTATTTATACCGTAACAGTCACATGCATCTGTGTCATTTATGCTTACCTGTTGTATAGACAGCTATTGGGGAGGAATGTTTTCTTTAACCAATGCAGAGCAGATAACAGGAGTCTGGTGGCTCAGAGTCACAGCACTGGGTCATTTTAATAACCTAAATAAAGGGAGTTCTGAAACACAGCGTACCAGGGCTATGCTAATACCTAACCCTTATAGTGTTTACTTTTAATAATGTGTACTTTGAATATTGTTAATGTAAATCTATTGTACTATATAAAAGTCAGTTATTTTCTGTAAACATGTGTGACCACAGCTGAAGGATGAATTGTTTAATTGGACATCAATAGGAATTTACGAGTAGACACCAGCGTGAGGATAGAAAAAATAGGAAGTTTTGTGATCTGGGAGGCTGAACTAATAGCAGGATTTTAGTGTTTGTAGGGGGGAAAGCTAATCGGACTAAGTTTAGAACAGATCTAAGTAGTGTATGTGCTTATAAAATGTTATTAAACATGCCTACACATTAGCCGATGTGAGTATTTTATAAAATAGTTTCTTAGCTAGATAACTTAATATTTAAAATAACACAAACTATGATAATTCTGCATTCATTACGAACATAAAAATAACAACCTTTACGACTGTGCTGTACTATTAGCCAGATGGTTCTGAAGAGCAAGCTCTTTCTTTATTATCATTACTTTTTCTATTGCTTGAAATTGTTAGATTAGTGGTATCTGCTGCCATGACTACACCTGCTTCTGTTTTGTGTGAACAAATCTTAAATAATTTTGCTTGATTTAAATGTTCCGTTTAATTATTTCACTTCTACCGCACACTGCTCTTGTCTCACTGCCAAAAAAAAGAGACTTGCAACAGTTTGCTAATGAAATCAGTGGTACAGTCTAGTAAACATCTAGTAGACAATACAATGCTGTGGTCTACAACTAAAGTAATTGGTATTAAAAAAAGTAATGAAAGATTCCTGTGGTATTCTTAATTTAATACCCCTCAACTATACTATTCAAAGGGTATAGGCTCCAATACAATACTTGCCCTAAGACCTCAAACCTCATCTCACATTAGCTTCATTCTGAATACAGCAAACGTGGTTGCATTACATAATGTAGGCACATAGTCTCTGATGCCAAATTAAAATATGTTGCAATGCTTAAAGAAGCAGTGCCCCATACAAAATACAAGTACAAGAAAGTTGTAATCTTTTAAATCTTTTTAACCTTCACCACCCCCCATAATAAAAGCAGCATTTTTTGTTCTTTGGTTATATTTTTGTCTGTCACATGTACAGACAAGGTGTGTGACATTAATACACAGTCCATACAAAACTTCAGGCACAAAATACCCTTTTATTTATTTATTTTATTTTCTGGGTTTAAGGACATTCAAATATTCAGAGCTTAATTTTAAAGAACACTACCAACCCTACTCGTTCTTTTCAACCATATACCTGTTAACACTGAGTTGGTTTAAATACTGGCTTGTGACCTTCTGACCTCTGAGATCACATGTCTATTATTAGGAAAACGAATAAGAAAACAATGACTTCTTTTTATTTCTATATACATTGTATTTAAGTACAAACAAACTACAATTCATGTTTACAATTTTAGTTTGTATAAACCAGCTCAGCCATTCATTTGAGGTTTATTGGGCTTTGCATGTAGGACAAAGAAGTGGCCATTTTGTACCCCAGGTAAAATAAACAACACATTAGATTAGCTTGATAAAAGTTTGTAATAGGTATGTTGTCCATATATTCATACACATATACAAGCATTTCATTTATACATGTCAACAAATAGCGAGAGGCAGGCCAGTCAGAAAAAAAAAACAAAAAAAAACAAACACACACACAAAGAAACACAAGCAAGTAAATTAGGTATATTATAAAACATTTCTGCACTAGTTTAAATGCTTAGTGAATATGGTCCTATCCGCTGCACATAATTGTATTTATTAGAACAAAAACTGAAAATATAATGTAGGGCCAGGTTTAACACAGACAAATGAATGGTAATACAAAATACCCTCAGGGACCTGATGAAAGTTAAGTTTCTATTTGACTTTCTGTGCTATTGCAGAGCTTCAAGATATAATTTAAAACCCACCTTCTGCTACAGGTAATAGCAAGAGCATGCCTTGAATCCCAAAGTAACATATTAACAAACCACTTTCAGAGGAAGGACATGTTTGCTTCCTAACAGCTCACAAAAATGTTAGGTTATGGATGTAACCCCGGTTCCCAGAAAGAGAAGATGACCACCAACAATACTTTTGGGATCGCCTGCCACAGGTCAGGTATTCACTAAGTATTTTTTATCAGAGCTGCCGATAGGCCCGTCCGGGGAGTGACGTCCTCGGTCCCGCCTTCTGAGGGAACATTTAATCACTCCACGGTGCTTACGTCCTTTTTTGCATCAAACCCATGAAGGTGACCGATGCAACCTTGCAGGTTGGTAGCCATCTTCTCTTTCAGGGAACCAGGGTTACATCCGTAACCTAAAGTTCCCTTTCAATTCAAAGATGACCACCAACAATACTTTTGGGAAAAGTATACCAAAGCCGTCGCAAGGGAGCGTGAGCGGAGACAGCAGTGCAGTAGCAGTGCGAATGAGCAACTTCAAGGACCCTTGGGCCTAATGAAGGCATAGAGGGATCTACCGCATTAAGTCAGTAGAACCTGGTGAAAGTATGTAGGTTCCCAGCTAGCCGCAGTACGTATGTCAGATAGTGAGGCTCTTCTAAAGAGTGCCCATGATGTAGCAACTCATCTGTTAGAGTGCGTGGCCACCTGCCCAGGTGGGGGTAGGCAAGCATTAGTATATGCAGTTAAAACTGTGTCCACAATCCAGTGAGGCAGCTTTGAGAGAGCTTGACCCAGGGTCCTTACAACATAGCAGATGAAGAGCTGGTTAGACTGACGCAGAGCTCTCGTCCTGTCAACATAATGTCTCAATGCCCGAACCGGGCAGAGGGAGTTTAGTTTTTGATCCTCCTTTGGAGGGGGATGGACTGATTTAAGTGGAAATCCGTAACCACCTTAGGGAGGAATGCAGGGTTTGTGCATAACAATACCCTATTTCTGTCATCCCAGAGGCGCATACAGGGGCTGTGCACACACAGAGCCTTTAGCTCGCTGACCCGCTTGGCGGCGGTGATGGCTAACAAAAAGGCTGTCTTCATAGAGAGGTATTTCAACTATGGAATGTATAGGCTCAAACGAGGCCTAAGTGAAAGCCTCCAGTACATGATCTAGACTCTACTCGGGAAGGACGTCCCTTCTAGGTGGACTTAACCGCCGAGTGCCCTTCAGAAAATGGGTCACCAAGAAATGGGCACTTGGGGACATTGAATCAACAGGGACATGGCATGCAGATATGACTGCCAGGTATACTTTCAGCATAGAGGGGGATTTTTCCACTTCCAGCAGTTCTTGCAGGAATTGTAGAATAGTTTCTGTAGAGCAAGGTGTACAACAACCTTGTGGAGGACGCCCTAGTATTCTGCAGTGAAGAGTGGCTCTCAAAAGTATGCACTCCCCTTCGACTTAACACATTTTATTGTGTTACAACACAGAATCAAAATGGATTTAATTAGGAGTTTTTGCCACTGTTCAACACAAAAAGTTCATAATGTCAAAGTGAAAAATAAAATCTACAAAGTGTTCTAAATTAACATCTGTTATCACCACCTGATGGCTGTGGATCACTCCCATCCTTACACCTTCGCTCAAGTGAGAGGCTTGCCTGCACCAGCGCAGTGCTTCCCAACATTCACGAGACATGGTCAGCCATGGTCGCTTGTTGCATTTTGGGTGTAGCCGGAAGGTATTGAGCCACGCCTGAAGCAGGCACGTATGGACTAATCCCAACTGGAAGGCTGATAAGACTGTGGCCATTAGACCCAGCAACTTTTGGCACAACACCAGAGGTACTATCAATCCTTGTTGAAACAGGGATAGACAATTCTATATAGCGGCCACTCTGTCGTCTGACAGGTAGGCTCGCATTGTAAGGGAGTTCAGCTGGAGATCCAAGCAACTGTACTTACAGTTCAGTACCAATTGTCTCTTGGCATCATTAAGGGTGAGACCCAGCCACCTTGACAGATGCTCCGTCACGATCGCCATGTGGGCCACTACTCCCTCCTGCGACTGGGAACATATCAACCAGTCATCCAGATAGTTCAACACCCTGATCTGTTGCAGCCACAAGGGAGCCAGGATGGCATCATGCACTTTGAGAAAATGCAGGGGGCTAAGGAGAGGCCAAATGGCAGCACGGAAAACTCTAAGACGCTTCCCTGAAAGGTGAGACGCAGATATTTCCTGCACGTGGGAAAATTAGGCACGCGAAAATATGTGTCCTTTTAGTCCATGCTGGTAAACCAGTCGCCTGGCTGGACAGACCGCAGAATGTGATGGTGTGTGCCCATCTGGAACCTCCTCTCCCTCTAACCCATTGAGGTGTCTCAGATCCAGGATGGGGCAAAGGCCGCCATCCTTCTTCAGTACCAGAAAATACCTTGAGTAGAACCCCAAGAGGACCGCACCTCTTCCAGGAAGTCAGGGAATGGTGGGAAGGGCTGAAGGCGGGGCTATGCTGCCTGCATCCTGAAGACCGACTGGCGAGGTTCAGGTGCTGCTGTCCAAGGTACCTATAGGAACTTGGAGGCTCACTCTATATGTGCTGGAATCAAGCCTGGAAGAGGGGGAAGCCCAGTGTCCGAGGTTATCTCAGTGGAGCGCTGAGGCACCAAGGCGCTGAAGTAGCGAGGGCACCGAGGTGCCAAAGCACCAAGGGCTTCTAAACACTGGAGCACTCAGATACCGAGGGTGCAAGAGCACTGAGGTCACGGAGTGCAGCAAGGCTCCGCGGCACGAGGCACCAAGGTTCTGAAATGTGCCGAAGCACCGAGGAGCGTCTAAATAATGCAGTACTGAGGCACCAAGGGCACCGTAGCACTGAGGGCACCGTGTGCACCGAGGCTCTGAGGTCCCAAGAGTGCCACAGCACTGGGGGGTGCCAAGCAATGAGGGCGTTTAAACTTTGGAGCGCCGAGGCACTGAGGGCGACTAAGCACAGAGGGCACAGAGGGCACCGTGTGCACCGTGGCTCTGAGGCCCAGAAGTGCCGAAGATCCAAGGGCGTGCAACACCAGGGCACCAGGGGCACCGAAGCACAAAGGGTCTGAGGTCCCGTGGGTGCCAAAGCACCAGGGGCACCTAGCACCTCAGTACTAAAGTGCAGGAGCACCGAAGCACCGAGGTAGCATGTAGCATATGCCAGGATCGATACACCGGCTCAAGTGGCTACAGCTAGGAGAGCAGTATGCAGAAGTGCAGTGCTACACCAGGGTGGCTGGTAGCTTGGCCTATATATATTAACTGCAAGAGCAGTAGAAGAGCATACAGACTCAATCGCAGCAGCTTGACAGGTTAGTACCTTACCTTGTGAGAAGCAAAAGAGGAAGTGAGCTTTGTGGAGTGACTATTTGTTCTCCGGAAGGCGGGACTGAGGATGTCACTCCCCGGAAGGGCCTGTAGGGGGCTCTGATATAAAATGCTCAGTGAATACCTGACCTGTGGCAGGCATATCCCAGAAGTATTATTGGAAGGCAGAATGGTGTTATGTTATTGGCATACCTGTTCATATAGTAGGGATGTGCAAAGATAGCCAGTTGAAGTCTGTCATGTTCCCAATATCTTAATTGAACTAACTAAACATCCATCCAGGACCTAGAGTAGATACACATTTCACTGAACCTGCTGAAAGTGGAGTGGCCCTCTGGGATTTGAGCACCATATGTGCAATATGTAGTTGTATACATTTTCCTCATTATACTTCAGACGTTTACTGAGTATATCATTAACTTCTAACATTCCTCCATTGTTCTTTATTCTCCCTGAAATGTTGATATGCTGTATTGTTTAGTTTCTCCCATGGGACTTCTGTCACATTTGTTTAGTCTTTTCTGTCCCTATCTTATGGGTGTCTACTATTGAAAAGCACTGGAATTTAACTGGCTACGATAAACTGCAAAATCATAAAAGGATGTCAAGAACTAATGCAAATAAGCTTACAGTTCTAAGGAGCCTTTCACAAGCCATAGCGGTGCCTTTCACACATTACACCAACATAACACTAAAGATGTTGAATCATTAAAATGCAATTCTGAGCTTTCAGTTTTTGAATTAAAAAAAAGAAAGCTTCCTTATGATCAAATTTTTCCCAGTTCTACTTTATGTATTTATGTCCATCAAATTAGCTGATCTAGGGACATAACGTTAATTCAAATATGGTACACTGTTCTTAGATGGCGTCTTCTTACCTTCTGCTAAACTATTCTTAGTGAAGTGCTTGTTTTGCAATGATGGTGTATAAGTTCTGATAAGCTCTGAAGCTGTTTCATTAAAAAAAAAAAAACTAATTTACAGGAAATTATTCTTATTATCTTGTGCAAGAAAGAGATTCCATCACCTAAGCCATGTCAGTATTATTACTGGAAGAATAATTTACTACCAACATGTTGTGCCAGGAGGTGTTAATTAGATTCGGATGTTGAAATCAGGAGTTGTTTTTAACCTGATACCAATATATATGTATGAGAGAAATTACTGAGACTAAGAAATTAAAGGAGGCTATATTTACCGTTCTCACCATCCACTGTTAAAACCTTGCAATTTCGCCGGTGCGGTATGTATATTTCTATTCTCTTTTTTGCATACAATGCTTCTCATCTATACTGATAACTGAATATGAAAACCGATTTCCCCACATCAAAATTATTTCGTCTATTTTAGTAATTCTATAGTCTGGTGGCAGTTCTGGCATTCAAGCCATAGATCTTACTTCAGTTCTATACTGTACACGAGAATATGGTTCTCTGATTGTCTGTATGTTGAAAAGTGAATGAGGATACCTCCCCCTGATTTAGTTATAGTGTTGCCATGTAGACTGATCCCTTTTTTTTTCAACTTCCCTCAAAAGCCTTTATCACGCCTGCTATAAAGGAATCAAAAGAGTTTCAAAATGAACAGATTTCAACATCTATCTCACTTTAGACTGTAAACAGTGTCACATTTTCTCATTAAATGCTCAATTAGTTACAAATTATGAGACAACATTGACAATATGTTGCAAATTCTCTGTTTAATAACCTCTCATACTCTTGCTGGCTTTCTAATAATATGGATATAGAGAAGTCGGAAAATGAGGTTTCAAATGTAATTTCTCGAACGTGCTTTTGTGATTATATTCGATTACTCCTCCACACCTTTCTAATACTGTGCAATTCAGTAATCTTCTGGTTCTCACTGACAGTTTACCTGTAGTTCCCATTGGCTCTTCTGAGCTACCTGGTGATGCTGCCTTGTTAGTGGGAACATTTGGCCCCTACAGGTAGTCCCTGATCTCCAAATATCTGACCATCTTATTCATCTACTTTTAGTGAAAATCAGCAAAGTAATGGTAAGTGGAGTATGAGTGTGTGTGTGCTTGTGTTTTTTACAAGTACAAAGTTTTTGATGTGAAAACTAATTTTAACTACAGTATACACAAAATTGCTTATAAAAAGAATATTTACTTAAATTCGTGAACTAACTCTAACATGCCAGTTGCACTGCTAACATTGCCCAGAGGCTGGAGGTACTTAAATATAAAACACATATTATTGTAAGTAAAAAAAATAAAAACAAATTTTGAAACATTTGGAATATAGAAGTGGAAAAAAAAAAACATTTGGAATGTCATGGTTGTGTAAAGCAAATAGCTAAGTGGTCAATAATAACATATTAATACTCTTACATTGTGTTATTTTTCTATGCCAATTCCAATCAGGTTTTCCTAGTAGCGTCATGCTTTTTGTGAAACAGTGAGCCTGCACATTTTAGGTGTTTTGGAAATGCTTATCTTTCACCATTGTCTGTAATTAGAGGTTCTGATTAGGGTTATATCCAATAAAGTCAGTGAAGCAGCCAAAAGGGGAGCATCCAAGAGGGGAAAAACAATGCAGACAAAAAAGACAAGGCAGCTCCCAAGGTTTTAAATAAGGAGACTGTCAAAGGGTGAAGGGAGGGTAACCAGGGCTCCACTTCCTGAATCTCACCAAAGCAATAAAACAGTAGAATATAATTTTAACACCATTTGTGAGAGAACAAAGATACCCATTATAGGTATAACCCTGACCCCTGGACCCAGACTCACTGCACATCTATCTTAAGAATCCTGTCTTGTTCCTCCACACGTGTTATGATTTTGAACAGCTGTCCCTGGATCATCACACATGCTTGCCAATGTTACCACTGGTATTTACAGTCAGAACAATCTATTCACCAGGGTGATATGGCACCAAACCAATTTTCTGAGAATGCTGTACATTTTTGACTCACTGGTTCAGAGCATTTTTTTTTTTCAATTACACCACTGTTTAATGTTTATGGTCTTTTTTCCCTTCAGTCTCCTTGTTAGGGGGACAAAGTAGTGGATTTCTTGACAACCATGTGTCTCTTCAGCTCAGATTCCCTGAGTATTCAAGCAGCATTTTTTTTTTATTCTTAGCTTCATGCAGCTGTGCATTGTTCTGTAAAAACATTTAGCAATGATTCCTCAAACTAGACACTGTAATAATCTTGTCTTGTGTTGAGCAGTAATACTCATTTGTCCTTGACACTGGTTCTTATTAGTGCACAAAGTCTCTTTTCCATTTCCACTGTACCGTACTTTATGGTTTCAGGAAACACCTTCATCTTCACAGATTTATTCCCCAGATGTATTTAACCTCTTAAGGGACAGATTAGGACACATTTCTTAAAAACTGATGCATTTCTTGTCAGATATGTTGTATGGGATCCATTTTATATCTGTGTTGTGGATAATTAGGCTATTTTCCTTCAGATTGCAATCCAGTAGAGTGCTGCACAATAACAGTTTAAATGACTACAGTGTCATTCAGTACAGGAATCTACTTAAACAAAAATAGAGATTACAAATGAAATACTGACAAAGCTTTGTGATTTGCTACTTAGGGTAATTGGTTGTATGTTCTCTCTTTTAAAATATGTGTATGTGTTTAATATTTTCATTAGATTTTTTTAAAACTTTTTTCAATGAATTAAGACACAGAATACAATCTTAAACCAAAAAAAAAATAAAAATAATTACTATTACATTTATCAAGAAAATATCATAATATAACACAAATAACATGCACCTTTTTCACCTGGTGGAAAGATATGCTGCTGTATGTTATTGTACATTGATTCATTTTGTTCAGGTTTATCTTGTCCTGGGTGTATGTTGGGTGGGAATTATTGTGGTTCTATTTATACACATGAGGAACATTTTTTAGCAAACAGTACACATTAATAAAATGTGTGTTGTTTTCTGAAGATTACAGTAATGGTATTCAAGCCTGGTTGTGGCATATAAAATTAAAGAAGTCCAAAAAGGGAGACCAATTTGACTCTGTCGTGTTTGCACTTCTCTTTTTCCATGTTACATTCACATCTTTGCTCAATAGGAAGTGTCTGTCTACCGGTGTCTGGGGGAAAACCAAACACTCCAATCTTATTTACTAAGCAGAACTGAATTTGGTAACAATAAATTATGTTATCATGCTTAAACAACAGCAATAGAAATTACTTATAGACTTATAAATTGTACTATCAAAAACAGTAATGTTGCAACTGTTTCAAATATAGTTTTTGCTCAATAATAAATAATAATTTGCATAGGCAAAAGTAGATTGGTCCAGCATCGATGTTGAAGCTTTGAACGAAACTAGACTCACTTGGGCTAGCCCCGAAATTCAGTAAAAACTGTTGAAAAAATAGGTTTCACCCAGTCATCTTTTTCAAGTTCTGGGCCAACCTAGATTCACCTTTTGCTAATCTAGATTGGCCCGGGCAAAACTAGACTCGCCAAACCACGTACAGGGTTATTTCGGGCAGCCATTTATATCGGACAAATAGCATTTGGCGTTTGCCATTCCCATTGATTTCAATAACAACGGCATAATTTATACTGTGTTAAGCACACTGTATATTTCAGGTAAACTCAGCTGTTTGGATCTTGTTATGTTCCATTCACATAGATTTAAATAACAAACGCACTGCTTATACTGTAGTAATACTTATCATCCACCAATCAGCTGTTTTCACCTCGTTACCTTGCCATTCACATAGATTTCAATAAAATGGCAGCACTTTACTATAGTAAAAAAGCTTGACAGATTGATTAATCAGCTGTTTGCACCTCGTTCCTGAGTGATTACCCTTGTACTGTGCCTTGGCTATTTAATCTCTGTATGCAGTGACGTGTTTATTTACAGTTTGGAAAAACAGCATTGACTGCAACAGCAAGCAAGCATGAATGGAAAAAAAGAGAAAAGCAATTAAAAAGATTCAGTGTAAATAACATGTCTCTGTTAGATGCTGTGCGCTTGCTAAAGCATGCTTGGAACTTAGAGCTAAAAGACTGTGTGTTTATACGTCACTGAGGGGGGTGGGAGCAGGTCTGACACTACCAGTCAGAGATAGGGAGTGTTAGACCAATGAATGAGGAAGGGGACTTGTGTGTGGGTGTGTGTGTGTGTGTGTGTGTGTGTGTGTGTGTGTGTGTGTGTGTGTGTGTGTGGAGATGACAGTTTGAAAGAGAGAAGCAGGATCTGGTGAAGGAGGGCTTTTGCCCGAAATGTCCTGAAAATAAAAGATTTTTTAATCTTTTAAACTTTTTGTGTACATTTTTGAAAAACCTTTTCTTTCATATTCCTTCAATTTTTTGCACTATATATATATATATATATATATATATATATATATATATATATATATATATATATATATATACACACACACACACACTGTTTATATAACCAAATGTTATATCGACACACTGCAATATGTGAAATTATACTAAGAATATGCATTGAGATCAATAAATACAGACTGGTTGTGAATCTACTAAGAATCTGATATTCTGGCCATGTCCAACTTTGCAACTGTAGTTATAGCCACATAAACATAAGGGAGCCGCTATACTGCAAGTACAAGCATCCATGCTTCAGCTAAAAAATGTGGAAAAGTATTCCGATCTCTCAAGAAAGCTTATGGGTGTTATGGTGCACAGATGTCAATAAATCAACAAATACTGATTGCGTGTGATAAAAATAAATAAGCATTGAGGGTTCTTTGTTAACAGCAGATCTGAGAGGCCCCTCTGGAAATGCTTGAGCAGGCCAGTTCCAAAGTGGATGTATTTATAGATTTAATCTCCACTCTATGGTAACGTTTTTTTTTTTTTTAAAGCCCCAGAAAAGCTTGAAATTAAAAGTGGCTTAGTCAGCAGGCCCATAGAAGATTCAGAATTGGGATATGGTTAACAATCCGTTGAGAGCTAAGATTATTTATTTATACAAAAATATAAATGAATGTCACCTAGAAAAGACTAGTTCATTCTGGAAAACACGTTTTGAATCATTTTACTTTTCTTTCTTACTTAAAGAAAAAGTGCCCCTGAGCGTTAATTCTGCCAAACTGTGATATGGTTATTATTAAGATTATTTATTATTATTATTATTATTCATTCTGGAAAACACGTTTTGAATCATTTTACTTTTCTTTCTTACTTAAAGAAAAATGAATGCTCATTAACCCACTGATCTGCCTATTATTATTATTATTATTATTATTATTATTATTATTATTATAATAATAGTAAAGCATCATCAAATAACAACTATACAGCAGACACCACCATGTCCATGGCAGCTGGAGAAATGCAAACTGTTGTACTGGGTGTAACTTTGACAGGAAGCCTGTGCAGAGGTTAGTTTAATCATCAGTATAATTAAAATAAACAAAATAAAAATCTTGTGGGTATCAAATTTACTGTTGGCTCCTATAAATCATTCTGCACAGATCATTCTGCAGCATAAACCCACCCCCTAGAATACCAAATGACATGAGATAGAAACATTCTCAATCTTTGACTTAAGAGTGCACATGGTTTGTGTTCCTCAGCTAAACTGTAGCCACCTGAATGATCAAAAACATACGCATTCATTTTCCACTATTATCAGTGTCAAAACCCAGGTGAATAACAAAAATAAAAAATGTTGGCCCCAGACAGCCTGTTGTAAAGCACACTGCTGGAAGCAGTATTCAAATTATTATGCATGGATTTGATAACACAGAATTGCAGTGTATTTTTATTTTTTTTATGTAGGTCTCCTTAACACCAGGTTAATGACTGTTGGATGTATTTTTGAAAAATGTAAACCCATATGATCCCAATAAAAAATAATCTCGATCTCTGAGATTAATGGTATCCCCAAGCCATCTGTTTATTCTGGGGCATTTGAAAGTTATTGATTGAACTTGTAAACTGCATCATATGCCATTAGCTGTAAATCACCATAAAGCTGTTTGCGCAGCTTCCCATATTATAAACTGCAGTCATGTGCAACGCCTACCAGGGGTAAGGGAAATGTGTCAACAAAAATACAGTTAAATGAATTCACAGCCATTAAAAGTTTTTTGAAATACTTATTTCAGATGGAGATAATCTGAGCAGAGAGTTGCGCTGGAGGTAATCTGAACAGAGAGTTGCACTGGAGGTAATCTGAACAGAGAGTTGCACTGGAGGTAATCTGAACAGAGGGTTTCACTGGAGGTAATCTAAACAGAGGGTTTCACTGGAAGTAATCTGAGCAGAGGGTTTCACTGGAGGTAATCTGAGCAGAGGGATTCACTGGAGGTAATCTGAGCAGAGGGTTTCACTGGAGGTAATCTAAACAGAGGGTTTCACTGGAGGTAATCTGAGCAGAGGGTTTCACTGGAGGTAATCTGAGCAGAGGGTTTCACTGGAGGTAATCTAAACAGAGGGTTTCACTGGAGGTAATCTGAGCAGAGGGTTTCACTGGAGGTAATCTGAGCAGAGAGTTGCACTGGAGGTAATCTGAACAGAGAGCTGCACTGAAGGTAATCTGAACAGAGGGTTTCACTGGAGGTAATCTGAACAGAGGGTTTCACTGGAGGTAATCTGGGCAGAGGATTTAATTTGAAGTAATCTGAGCAGAGAATTGCACTGGAGGTAATCTGAGCAGAGAGTTGCACTGGAGGTAATCTGAACAGAGAGCTGCACTGGAGGTAATCTGAACAGAGAGTTGCACTGGAGGTAATCTGAACAGAGAGTTGCACTGGAGGTAATCTGAACAGAGAGCTGCACTGGAGGTAATCTGAACAGAGAGTTGCACTGGAGGTAGTCTGAACAGACAGCTGCACTGGAGGTAATCTGAACAGAGAGTTGCACTGGAGGTTATCTGAACAGATAGCTGCACTGGAGATAATCTGAACAAAGAGCTGCACTGGAGATAATCTGAACAGAGAGTTAGGTATTTTGTTTTGTTTAGAACCATTTTCTGGAGACCCTTTAAACCACCCCTCTGGCCTCAAAAGGCTCACAGGCATATCTTTTCTCTGAGTTCATTTGGTACACCAGATTGTAACCTTTAACCTGTCCCCCTGCAACACTGCCCATAGTGGATGTAATAAATACTGCATGTAGTCAATATGGTATTTGTTCACCGATGTATTTTATCCAATAGGGACAGTATTGCAGGGGATCAGATTCATAGTTACACTCTAGTGTACCAGCTGGATTTCGGCAAAAGACATATTTCAGAGCCCTTTTGAGGCCACAGGTAGGACAAAGTCCCCACAATGTGAAGACTGTGATAATAAATAAGAGGAATAATGCATTAATTAAGATACATGACATGTACAGACCTGTCTAAGGTGCTCTTTAAGCGCCTGCCATTTCCTTCTGGAGGCCTAAAACAAGTGCCAACTTCCAGTTACCACTGCTTGTGCTATTCCTGCTCTATGTATACATATAGGATGACACTCCAGCACAGTTCACAGGCTCCAAAAATTGATCACAAGCTCATGAACAGTTAGTTTGTGTAGTAGACTGATAACTGTATCTGCATGTATGCCTCTACCACTTCTATGCAAGATGTCAAAGCTGTCAGTATAGATTATTCACCCCCCACGAACACAGACACAGTGAGCTTTGAATTGCTTTTTCAGTGTCTTAGAAAAATCAAATAAATTCAGAGCTTCTCTCCACGGGGGGGGGGCTACCCCCAGCTGGACACTTAACACATTAAAGTATCTGCATTATCCGCCGAACATGAATGCAAAATACCTAAAGATAGCAGCATGCAATCTGAATTAAATGGTGTAATGCCCCACATGGCATTTAAAAAAGGTTTGAACAAAAACACCTTGTAAGGAAACATAGACAATCCCCTTTTTAAATTGAATTTGCTTCTTGATTATACTTCAATGTAAAATTAGATTTGATTGTGTAACACTGCAGCTTTAATGGGTTTTAGCAGGCAGATTTGTATGGTCCGTGGGTCGTCCATTTTGGCAGGTATTTATGTGCATGTCACGACTGCATCATAATTGATAGCAAAAGACATTAGGCAGGATTTTCAAAAAACAGTGTTAATTTATTGAACCAGTGGTATAGTAACAAGAACTTTAGAGTAGCAAGTTATTATCAAATGAAAGGTGCTAATTAAATCAATTTGTAACCCTATGTGGTCCTATGTCGGACCCTGCCCGACATCATCAAAAAGACGTCAAGCACAGGTCTCTAGTCATTTTTTCTCCGGAAAAAGCAGAGAAAACATTTTGGGCGTATCTGAGAAATATACATAGCCCGTGCACCACAGAGATAATACAGACAGAAACAAAGAGGATAGCTGCTAATGCATCCAGCGCTCAAAGAATATCACAGACATTTGCAGAGCTTTTTGAGGTGTTATAGTAAAAAACTATGAGTTTGGTGATAAAACGAATGATCAGAAGAGGATTATCAGTATGCACGACTATGAAGAGGTACGTGAAAAATACAATGAACATGGGGCTTAGCTGGAGATGCAGTACTGATGTCATTTTGCTATGCAGAGCCTTTTAAACCTGTTTTACTCTTAAATGGACCGCTAAGGTTTAATGCTTTGAAATTGAGTTGACAAGGTTGTTAATGAAAGCATTTCATGTTAAAAAAATGTAATTGTCGTAGGTCACATACATCACTTCCTGTCTCAACGACTTGATAAGGGGAACTCGTTAATCAAAATGCATGTTAAGATTAAGACAAATGACTGGAATCATAATTCGCTGTTATGAAAACTATTAGTGTGCAGGGAGACAGACGGCTCCCACCAGCGAGCAGCAGCCAAATGGAAATAAAAAATAATGGGAATATCTATTTTGTGTATAATTTATAAACTTAATTTCAAATTGTGCATTTTGTCATGTAGAATGTACATTTATTTAGAACACTCCACATATGGTGATTTATGATTATCTGGCGTGTGGGTAAAAATCGGACGACATGGATTAAAAAAAAATAATAATAAATTAAACCTCATTAGACATTTACCCTCATTTGGGGGGATATTTTGCCACAGCTTATTATATTAAACTCTTTTAATGTGCATTTTGCAATCTTTTTTGGTTAAAGATTTTTCAAACAATACCGTATTTGTAGTTGTTAGTTACTTTACATGTATATCATGTATGTAAAACTTCATTATATATTTATTAAGCTTTTAAAATTACAATAGAGCTACCTAACTCAATACACAATTTGTTTATAATTGTTAAGTAAATTCCTCTAATCATGCATTTTCTCTGGTACTCTTTGCTTGCCTCCACGATAAATAAACCTGATTTGAAGTAGCCACGAACATTTACAGTATTATAAGAACATTTTATATTCATACAAACTTGTGAAAGTGAAAGTGTACATTGTAAATAAAGTGTGGGGGGAGTCTGACAGCATACAAATACATCAAGGCAAAATCCATGTCAATGATCTCGATCACATTTCTAGTGCACTGCTGCGCGTCCTTGAGGCTTGACGTCTGTTCTTCATTCTTGTGTGAATAAGACACAGTGTTAAAAGCCAAGGACACATTGCAAATCCGCAATCACCTAAGGAAACTTTATTGTAATATCTAATATGTTGTTTTCTATACCAAGATTTCAGTAGATGTCAGCTGTTATATAATGTGCATATGCAGAATTAAAATAGGCTACAGTTGAATTGATAGTTTCTTGGTAGTAACATTACACTAGGTGCAAATAACGGTACATCATTTTAGCAATACAACAAGCGCTTGTAACATAGCGTTACAAATGGTTAAAATAAGTGAATAAATCTCATTCATAACCACAAAGAATATAAAAGGCTCAAATATGTTCATAATTACAAATATTAAATTATCAAGGTAGTCTGTAAGAAATTAACTCTGGTCCTGTACACTCGCTCTCTGTATTATCGGCGTCACAGATGCGGTCTGTTAAATGTCTGTTTCAAGGTGAGTTATATACTCTTTCATTAATTAAAACCCTCTTTTTCCAAGTGCAAATTAACTCCTGATAAATTAACACAGATTTGCTTTTAAATTCCCACACAAACAAAAGAAATAGTCACAAGAAGCACTGCTCGTTAAGATGTTAACATTATTTTGTAAATCAGCATAATTTCGGAAATCACATTAGGACGATTATTTAATAACGAAATATGCACAACAACCGCTTGAAAATGCCGAAGTCAATGCTGTATAATGATTTTTTGATTAACACTGGAGTTATCATTTACGAACATTTGAAAATCCTGCCCATAGGGGTTTATTCAATTGATCTAAACAGCAGCTAATCTAGATGCCTTTAAAATCTTTTCAGTACCAAGGTTATAAAAGTTAACATCCCTAAGAGTGTGAGGTTGTATTTTTGTCTGTATGTAAAACACTAGGAGGGAGATACTATTTAAAATTGTGGTGTTTATTTAAACATGTTCAACTAAATGTGCCCCATATTCTTATAAACATCCTAAAAGTGTCACAGAGCAACGACAAGTATTAGGGCAGAAGCAATGCTGGCTTTTGATTTTCACTAATTGGATGTGATATTTGACCCAGGATCCCCACTCTTTCCTAGCCGAGAGGCACCTTCAGAGTGTCACGACAAAGGCTAAGCAACAGAGAAGGATTGGCAAGTCACAGGCTCCTGGAGGCAGATACTGTTGTATAGAAGACGTGGAAGAGGTAAGGCTTGACTGGGAGATGATTGTTTTTGACAAAGGGAGGAACGATTCCTTAGGCTTCCGAAGTGAGCTGAGCTTCAACAAAATGAAGACTGTGAGATTGCAGAACTGCTTGCAAGTTTTTAAAAGCAAACCTCAACCATCAGCATAATAACAAGTATGCAGAAATAAAATAAGAAGCCAACCCACGTGAAACCCAAACAGAGAATTTTATCAGCATTTTCTCACATCTGCTTGTGACAGTGATGTATTACTGAGACCAACCAAAAATAGTGCCACTAAAAACCTACAGCAGTACTACATGGAAGAGTAAAACGGCCAAATAAGGTTTAAAGATGTACTTTTTTTTAATTCCATGGTTTACTACACAAGGAAATAAGTCTGTTGAGTGGATACAATGTTTGTTTAGTTTTACCGAGGTGGACTATTGTCTCTAAGTACAGTAGATTAGTCTTCTAGGTAAAGCTATTTCCTTGTTTTAAGGCCCACTCTGTATCTCAATTATATTGCCTATATTTATGTTCACATAAATGTACAAGCTACTCCTAATTTCATACTATAAAGAGCATACATATTCATTTGATTCAGCTCAGTAGGCTTAAACGTGTTTAAAACATGGTGCCTACATTATACTATGAGATACATGTTTTGTATCATTAATGAATAAATGAGTTATGGATGTTGCTCTAGTCATTTGGAACCCAGATTTGATTTCACTGGGCATTGTTAAAATGTAAGATCCCCAAAAGAACTACAATTAGAACTCTAAATTGAATGGACAAAAAAAATCCTCACAAATATGTAAGCAATTTCCCTGCAAGAGAAGTTTAATTCAGCACGGAATGGCACAAAAACATAATAATATTTTGGCCTCAATTAGACCAGAAATCATTTTACACCTAAATCATATCTTTTTGTAATAAACTAATATACTCTACTGAATTATACCTAAAAACATGTGTAGTACATTAATGAAATAGTGAAAATCAGGGTAATAATGAAACATAAAATTACAATTTAAAGTACTGTGGCCTTGTATTCGATGTTTCGACTATCATTACAATATACAGAAACTGCCATATTTCCGAAAACCAGAAAAGACAAAATTGTATGAATTACCTTTAATAAAAGAGTAATTACTTAAGAAAATCTTTGTAGGCTTTAATTATCCATATAGCTATCGAATAAAAATACACGCTGCTTATTAGGGACACAATTGCTGTCACTTTAATCCTTTGCGGTCCTATGTCGGACCAGGTCCAACATTACAATTTTCCCTTTCCAATCCGATGTTGGACCTTGTCTGACATCATCAAAAAGACGTCAAGCACAGGTCTCTAGTTGTTTTTTCTCCAGAAAAAGCCGAGAAAACCTTTCAATGGCCGAGTGAGACCGATAGGAGCCGAATGAAGCTGAAAAAAAAGGATAGCCCCACGCACCACAGAGATGACACGGACATAAACAAGGAGGTAGCTGCTTAAGCATCGAGCACTCAAAGAATCACAGACATTTGCAGAGCTTTTTGAGATGTTATAGTAATAAAATAATGACTTGGATTGCATTATTGAGGAGTTTGGTGATAAAATGAGCGATCAGAAGAGGATTTATCAGTTTGCATGTAAATAAAGAGGTATGTGAAAGACACAGCTAACAAGGGGTGGGGCTTGGCTGGAGATGCAGTACTTAGTGTCCCTTTGTGATTCAATGCTTTTTAAACCAGTTTTACTGTGATAATATATATATATATATATATATATATATATATATATATATATATATATATATATATATATATATATATATATTTTTTTTTTTTAACAGCGCGTGTGAAAATAAATTGGACCTGACGCGCTGAATAAATGGACCGCTATGAATTAATACAGAGCCTTTGGTTGGTTTTTATTTTATACATAAGGTATGGACCTGGACAGTTTGAGATAGTTCAGGCTTTTCAACTCACAACCCAATGCATTCTGGTATGTTTGACCTGTCTCAGGTTCCATTCTTTCCTTTAAGAAAAGCAGGACTACACATACCAGAATGCATTGGGTTGTGAGTTGAAAAGCCTGAACTGTCCCAAACTGTTCCAATGAACATGAAGCCATATGGTCCCTTTAAATCAAACAGTGTTGGGCATTGATCTGGCTTTGTATATTTAGGGTTGCTACTATTCAATTTTTTTTTTTGCAGGGGGGGGGGGGATTCGAAATTTAACAGGCTTTACCGATTAAAATCGAAAAGTAGCAAGCCTACGTATATTATATAGTAACGCTGTACCTTTAATTCTTTTGTGGCCATCAGTGACTGTGCTGCTGGTTGCACCTGGGGAGTAACTATTATGGTTGGTATCTTTAGCCCTCCAACCCCTTGTAATACAAACTCCTCTTTGTGGCTGAGGGGTAAATGATCTTCTTGATACATTATAAGAACTGATGAGGCAGAAGCAGGCTGATTTAAATCCAAGTTGTGTACAAGTGCAATGTACGCAAAAAAAAAAAGGCCCTGACAATGAAAATATGTTACAAAACTAGCAAATGCAACTGATTTGTCATATAAAGTGACTTTTCCTTTCCTTAAGTGGGATATGTGGGACTTTGTCAAGTTTAATCAGAGAATTACTGGACATGATCGAGGGCTGCTAAGAGGAAAAGATCTTGGGAATTGATAATCGGAGAGATGTGCTTTATGACTTAGAGAGGAGTAAGGCGATCCCCCTTGTCTTGTGGAAAGCACCCCATGTGGAGGTGAGACTGAACCGATCAGTCTCTAAGGCTGGGAAGCAACCAATACTTCCCACAAGGCTGAGACCGTTCCCCTGCGGAGGACGAAGTCAGTGCCGGCTGGGCTTCAAAGGATTAAAAGTGAACTTCACTTTACCCCCCCAAAAGAGGACCCCCGGCAACCCGCATGCAAAACAATTAAAATGTCATATATATATATGAAAAAATGCTGTAAAGTAAGAATGCTTTCAAAAATAGACATGTTAATAGATTATATTTATCAATTAACTAAATGCAAAGTGAGTGAACAGAAGAAAAATCTAAATCAAACCCATATTTGGTGTGACCACACTTTGCCTTCAAAACAGCATCAATTCTTCTAGATACACTTGCACAAAGTCAGGGATTTTATAGGCATATAGTCAGGTGTATGATTAAACAATTATACCAAACAGGTGCTTATGATCATCAATTCAATATGTAGGTTGAAACATAATCATTAACTGAAACAGAAACAGCTGTGTAAGAGGAATAAAACTGGGTGAGGAACAGCCAAACTCAGATAACAAGGTGAGGTTGCTGAAGTTTACTGTCAAATGTCATACACCATGGCAAGACTGAGCACAGCAAAAAGACACAAGGTAGTTATACTGCATCAGCAAGGTCTCTCCCAGGCAGAAATTTCAAGGCAGACAGGGGTTTCCAGATGTGCTGTCCAAGCTCTTTTGAAGAAGCACAAAGAAAAGGGCAACGTTGAGGACTGTAGATGCAGTGGTTGGACAAGGAAACTTACTGCAGCAGATGAAAGACACATCATGCTTGCTTCACTTCGCAATCAGATGATGTCCAGCAATGCCATCAGCTCAGAATTGGCAGAAACCAGTGGGACCCTGGTACACCCATCTACTGTCCGGACAAGACTGGTCAGAAGTGGCCTTCATGGAAGACTTGTGGCCAAAAAGCCATACCTCCGACATGGAAACAAGGCCAAGTGACTCAACTATGCACGAAAACACAGGAACTGGGGTGCAGAAAAATGGCATCAGGTGCTCTGGACTGATGAGTCAAAATTTGAAATATTTGGCTGTAGCAGAAGGCAGTTTGTTTGCCCAAGGGCTGGAGAGCGGTACATGAATGAGTGTCTGCAGGCAACAGTGAAGCATGGTGGAGGTTCCTTGCAAGTTTGGGGCTGCATTTATGCAAATGGAGTTGGGGATTTGGTCAGAATTAATGGTCTCTTCAATGCTGAGAAGTACAAATACTTATCCATCATGCAATACCATCAGGGAGGCATCTGATTGGCCCCAAATGTATTCTGCAGCATGACAACGACCCCAAACATACAGCGAAAGTCATTAAGAACTATCTTCAGAGTAAAGAAGAACAAGGAGTCTTGGAAGTGATGGTATGGAAAAACCCCTTTATTCTGGGAGGAAACCTCTGGTGATCCCATCAGAGAGCTGGCCCACACTCCAGGCATACTAACAAACTCAGTTGGGCATAAGATATATCTTGAGCAAAGTCCGTGAAATGCTGTGAATGAGCTGACTGGGGAACTAAAGAGTTTCACGCTTGGAACATGGGAGACCTTTAACGGCAGAAACAGGCAACTGCTTGACTTACGACAGCGAGCTTGTGGCTTACGGAGCTTGTAAGTTGATAGTTTATGGCTACTGCTGAAAGAGAAAATATATTGCTGAATGAATTGCCTGGTTGAGGGCAGCGGAATGCAAAGGGAGCATTATATAATATGAAACAAGATAACATTAACGCTGTGTAAGAAAAAAATAGAGCTAATGTGGGCACATGAAAGTGAGGTTGGGGCAATCAATCCATGATTCAATGCACGTATTCATGATTCAATGCATGTATCCCTAAAGCTGCCATTATTGGAGCCCACTCTGAGTTGTAGAAACAACGGAGATGTGACGATAATGCAAACACAGAGCACTGCTGCGAAACACAGACTGCTCAGGAGGTGCCGAAACACACAGAAAGTGAAAACAATCAAGCATCAGACAAACAGCAAAAACTGACCTTTCATGTAAAAATCCCACTACCAATATCAATTGTTTTGTGCTGAGTAATTAACATGTTTTATTCCATTTAATTAATACCTCTCAAATTTCTTGAAGACAATTACTTGCAAAATATGAGTATCAGCACACCCCTAGTATTCCGTGTATTGTGAAATATGCTTTGAGTGGTGTATGCATACTTGCTCTATCTTGTTAACGCTAAAACTAAACAGAACGCTGCCTGTATTCAGTGTTTGTGATTATATTTCTATTTGTAAAACCATCACAAGTGTACTGTACAACCTTCAGAAATGCAACCTTTTTAGATTTTGTTTGTTTAACAAGGGAACTATTCTTGTCATTTTTCTATCAACCACCTAAAAAATGCTTTCCATAGATGACAGTACTGGGCATGACAGCGCCATCTAATGGACACAGAACAGGGCCCGTTTGCCAGGAGTCTTACGAGTTGTCAACAAAGGTACTGTTTTTTTCTTTTTTTTTTTTTTCACTAGGATTAGACAAATTATAAATGATGCAAGGACATTGTGTTGGTATATAGGCTTATACCCCTCCCAAGAATCCACCTTTGGTCTTCAAGGGTTAAAGCGATAAACAGCAAGATTCAGAAAATAAATGTGAGCAAGATGAAAATAAATCTTGTTATTTTATTTATTTATTTGTATTCAGTTGGGAAAAATACTTTGTATGCTTGGTTAACATTAACAGTGGTGCATGTCAAGCTGAAGGTGCCCACAAGGACTTTGTGTTTGTTAAAGAGATTTAAAATAATAGAACAGACACTAGAGGGGAAAGCTCTTTCAGAATAGGTTTTCTTTTAAAAAGACTCCAATAAGTTCTGTGCTTATAAAACTTCCAGGGCCCTGTTTTTTTATCCTCTTTCATGCTACAATGGCCTAATTGTAAATGCTTGACTACATCTATTGCACATTATTTGATTTATGCTTTTAGCATTTTTCATGTATAGTAATAATAAATAAATAAATAAATAAATGTACATCAGGGCTTGACAAATTAAAACAGAATGCAATGTCAGTTTTAACATAAACTCTAGCAAATGTGGGATTGGCTGCCTGTGGGGACATAATTCCCCCCACAGTCATGTCTGTGTATTGAACAAAAAACAAAAAAAGACGTTGACAGGTCTTGCAGCAAACTCTTGACCAGGTGCCCCCAGGTCTCATGGCCACTTCCATTACAGTGCACAGTTACAAGCAAAGCTGGTTAAAAGTGCAGCCGTGTGAATAATATGCCACATGTGATAAGTAGAGGAACAAGAAAGTTTTTCATTTTTTCCTTGGTATTTTCCCACAACACTGCTCTACTTTGTTTGGCAGGAGGGGAGGAGTGAACAGCTGTATGTTCACTGTGCCTGTTGAACTAACACTGTTCCGATGGGAAGAATGCATTCAAAGAAAGGTTCTTTCAGGGCTGGCTTTAGTCTGTCTGGCCTGGAATCCGTCCAACTAGAAATAGAGTGATAGCCAGCTAGGCCCGGGGTGTCTAATCTCACAATTCCCAGACAAACAGATACGAAAAAGCTGTGCTGACATTTTAGTTTTTTTAAATGTATTTATATTCCAAGCATTTAAGCCAATTGCTTGTTCCAGAAGTAACAACGATAAGGTATATCATTTTTTAGAAATGTAACCTCTTGGCCTAATATTTTATAAACAATGGGCCATTTTTTTTTTTTTTTTAGAAAAATTTAACTAATAAGGAAATAGAGCAAGCTAACAGAAATATTATTGTAAAAGAAAACAAAAATCTGTATTTGTTCATGACTTTCATCTGTATGAAGTTATTTAAATTAATTAAATAGATTTAATCCTAAGATTGCATTTGAATTATTGCACCACTATCCTTATAGCAGCTTTTAAAAAGTACCAGATAACAAACTGTGATAACTATGTGCAATAATTATAAAGACTACCCCAGGATAAATAATCAATAGTTCAATTGTCTATCCTGAAAAAAATAAATAAATAAATGACAATATACATATTAGATATATTAGTTTATTTACATGGCTGACTTATTTAATTAATTATATTATATCTATATATATAATATATATATATATTATATATATTACTATATTATGTACTATATAATAATAATATCTATATTATATACATCTATATATATATTCATGATGTACACACACTACTTGAGGGGTCTGAGGTTTTGGATAGAGTTATCTTTCCTAGACCTATTTACAAGTCTTCAGTGTTGAAAAGACTTTAAATAACTCATGAGTTTGAGCTTCAAGTTAGTTTAAGTGTACATACAGTGTATCCACTTAAGCCACTATCCACACTTATCAATATAAATTCCAGTAGATATGTGCAAGCTAAAAATGTGTTGGCTTAAGTGGACTGAATACAGTTTAACCCTGCTTACATGTATAACCTGTTTTAGCATTCATATGTTAGATGCAGTTTGCATTTTTTAAAGTCACAGATGCATATAGATAACAGTGCTCAGATCAAGGCAAGAATTAATGCAGAGGACCAGGTTTTTACTTTTACCATACCATACTGTAAGTCCAACTCGTCCCTGTGTCTCATCTCTGTGTCTTCCTGACTTTTATACTTATGGTGAAAGCATGATGGCTTTTGTTGTTGATTGTCAGTTGTTACTATTTATCATCTTTCAAAATGTGTCCTCAGTGGAGGAAGAATATCAAATGAATTACATTTTTTTTTTAGTTGTATAGTGGAAACCTGCATGACAGCAACAGAAGGGAAGGACATAATTAATAAGAAAGTGGCTTGCAATGGCTGACTTGCAAAAACTGTCTTGTGTTTGTAAATATACATTAACTGCAGAAGTTCAAGATTTGAATACACTCTTGGAAAACATGAACCATATGGTTCCCTATAGAAGTAAATGAGGTGAAAATGAATCTGCTTGTATCATTTTATCTAATAGAACCAATCTCAGGGATTCTAAATTGAATGTGAAGTTATGGAACCCCTAATACAGTCGTATTCACATGAAACACACTACGATTATATATATATATATATATATATATATATATATATATATATATATATATATAGAGAGAGAGAGAGAGAGAGAGAGAGAGAGAGAGAGAGAGAGAGAGAGAGAGAGAGAGAGAGAATCACATGTTTTCCTTCTTCAAATAAACGCTTTATACACAGGATGCCAAGAAACACCGTAGCGTGTGTTTACTGTTTACAATATAAAAAAGAACCTAACCCGTTCTCAGGCCCTAAGTAAACAGTTTTTCCTCTATCCAATAACAAGGCAGGTTAAGCCTGTTACCTTGTCACCAAAACCAAATCTCAATCCACATACCTTTCCAACAGTTCATTGTCCTGGTTCTGCAATAATCACTGTAACCAACTTACTCTCCAACTCTTCCAACCAAACTCCTACCATCACCCACACGAAACATATACACTCACACCCTTTTAAACTTAACTAATTAATCCTCTAATTAGTCTATTGACTAAACCTAGTGTCAGTCCTGACTCCAGTAATCACTACTGGTTCCTATTGCCCCCCCAGTATGGTCTCTACTAAACACAGCATATTTATTTTAAACCAGGCTTAATTACATCTAGTTTCCCTTATACAACACAGTATTATCAATTAACAGTGTATTAATTAAACCATCTTTGGTTTTGATCCCAAACACTTCATATTAATTACTTTGTTTACCAACCAGTTTGTTTACAATGTCTTTTAACCGACCAATCCCTTACTCTCTCTCTCTCTCTCTCTCTCTCTCTCTCTCTCTCTCTCTCTCTCTCTCTCTCTATATATATATATATATATATATATATATATATATATATATATATATATATATATATATATACATATACACATACAGTGCCTTGCAAAAGTATTCAGACCCCTGACCAATTCTCTCATATTACCGAATTACAAATGGTACATTGAAATTTCGTTCTGTTTGATATTTTATTTTTAAACACTGAAACTCGGAATCAATTATTGTAAGGTGACGTAGGTTTTATGTTGGGAAATATTTTTAAGAAAAATAAAAAGACTGAAATATCTTGCTTGCATAAGTATTCAACCCCTGTGCTGTGGAAGCTCCCAGTTTGCACCGATGAAAGAAATTGTCCTAACAAGGACACAAGTACCTTACCATTGACCTCCACCTGTGAACCATTAAAGTTAGAGATAAAGTAATACAAATGCATAGATTAGGGAAAGGGTACAAAATAATATCCAAGTGTTTGGATATCCCAGTGAGCACAGTTGGATCAATAATCATTAAGTGGAAGCTGCATCACACCACCCAGGCACTGCCAAGAAAAGGCCGTCCCTCAAAACTCAGCGCTCAAATAAGAAGGAGACTTGTGAGAGAAGCCACAGAGAGGCCAACAATCACTTTGAAGGAGCTACAGAGTTCAGTGGCTGGGAGTGGAGTAATGGTGCACCAGTCAACCATATCAAGAGCTCTGCATAACACTGGCCTGTATAGGAGGGTGGCAAGAAAGAAGCCGTTACTCAAAAAGTACCATCTGAAAGCACATCTGGAGTTTGCCAGAAATCATGAGAGTGACCCAGCTGCGATGTGGGAAAAGGTTTTGTGGTCAGATGAGACCAAGATAGAGCTTTTTGGCCAAAACTCAAATCACTATGTGTGGCGCAAACCTAACACTGCCCATGCCTCAAGACACACCATCCCCACAGTGAAGTATGGTGGTGGCAGCATCATGCTGTGGGGATGCTTCTCATCAGCAGGGACTCGGCATCTTGTTACAATTGAAGGAAGAATGGATGGAGCAAAATACAGGAAAATACTGTAAGAGAATCTGCTTCAGTCTGCTAAAAAACTGAAGCTTGGGAGGAAATTTATCTTTCAGCAGGACAATGTTCCCAAGCTCAAGGCCAAAGCAACATTGGAATGGCTCAAGAACAAAAAGGTGAATGTCCTACAGTGGCCCAGTCAAAGTCGTGATCCCAATCCAATTGAGAATCTGTGGCACTATTTGAAAATTAAGGTCCACAAGTGTGTACAACCAACCTGAACAACATGGAGCAAGAAGAATGGGCCAAAATCACTCCGACACTGTGTGCAAAGCTGGTACATACTTACCCGAAAAGACTTAAAGCTGTTATTGCAGTGAAAGGTGGCTCTAATGAATATTAATGTGTGGGGGTTGAATACTTATGCAAGCAAGATATTTCAGTTTTTTATTTTTCTTAAAAATATTTCCCAACATAAAACTAATGTCACCTTACAATAACTGATTTTGAGTTTAAGCGTTTTAAAATAAAATACTGAACAGAACGAAATTTCAATGTACAATTTGTAATTCAGTAATATGAGAGAATTAGTCAGGGGTCTGAATACTTTTGCAAGGCACTGTGTGTGTGTGTGTGTGTGTGTGTGTGTGTGTGTGTGTGTGTATATATATATATATATATACACATATACATATATATATATACACACACACACACACACACTGAGTGTACAAAACATTAGGAACACCTTCCTAATATTGAGTTGTACTCCCTTTTTTCCCTCAGAACAGCCTCAATTCATCGGGGCATGGACTCTACAAGGTGTCGAAAGCATTCCACAGGGATGCTGGCCCATGTTTACTCCAATGCTTCACACAGTTGTGTCAAGTTGGCTGGTAGTGGCTCTCTACTTGGAATAGCTTGTTTAATCTCATCCCACAGATGCTCATTTGGATTGAGATCTCATTTGGATTGAGATCTGGTGACTGGGCAGGCCACTGCAGTAAGCTGAATTCACTGTCATGTTCGTGGAACTATTCCTGGACAATCTTAACCTTGTGTCATGGGGCATTATCCTGCTTAAAAAATCCATTAGCAGATGGATACACTACTGCCATGAAGGGATGCACCTGATTGGCAATGATGTTCAGATATTCTGTGGCATTCAAACGTTGCGCCACTTTTATCAAGGGGCCCAATATGTGCCATGAAAACACACCCCACACCATCACACCACCAGCCTCCAATGATGACACGCGGCATGATGGATGCATGTACTCATGCGGTTTTCCCATACCCTAGTCCTCCCATCAGTGTGAAACAGCAGGAACTGGGATTCATCAGACCAGGCAATGTATTTCCAATCTTCCAGTGTCCAGTGTTTTCGTTTCTTAGCCCACTGTAACAGCAGTTTCTTGTGTTTTGCTGAAAGAAGTGGAACTCTGTTAGGTCGTCGGCTGCCATACCACATTCGTGTCAAGGTAAGATGAGTTGTGCATTCTTTTATGGGTCTTTCGGCACCAATGTTGTACTGGACTTTCAGTTGACTAACTGTAGCCCATCTGTTGCTCTGCACAATTCGTGTCAGCCTCCTTTGGCCTCTTTCATCAATGAGCCATTTTCAACTACTGGCCTGCCATTGGCTGGATGTCCTTTGGGTGGTGGACCATCCTTGATACACATGGGAAACTGTTAAGCGTGAAAAACCCAGTAGTGTTGCAGTTCGTGACACACTCAAACCGGCGTGCGTATACCTAAGCACTCCACTGAAAGCCAGCAGGCGCACCCTGTAAAATCAGATGTTAAAATGTTAAAATCAGTAAGAGAACCCTACACTTCACTTTGTTTTACTGCATGTGACGTTGTAATTAAATGATATTAATGAACAACTTTAACCAGCGTAGCTTGATGGGGTCCCAGTCACGTAATAGCAGCAGTATGACACCAACATTGTTTCTTGCATTTTACAGTGACAATGGATATTTATGTTGCCATGGGTAGGACATGGGGACACTATAATTTTACATGGTCTATTATACACCTGTGAATGGGAGAGAATGAATCTGAGATTCTACCTCCCGACCTGGAAGGGTGCTAAGGAAGGTTGGTGGTACGCCTTCACCAGGATGAGCCGACTCGATGGTAGGAAGGAACTGAAAGTCGGCCATCCTGATGAAAGGGCGTAGCTAAACCACTCTCAGCTGTGGGATCTGTGGCGATTGGATAGACTGTTGTGCCATGCTGATCACGGGGAGGAGTTTGGAAGTACAAAAGGGATGCAGCTATGTGAGTATGTCCCCTTACACTGAAAATACTAATGTGCTGGAGCACTTTTGTTGGTGTGTATTAATGTTTTGCAGACAAGTAGCAACTTGGGAGCTGCAGCTATAGAGCCAGCACAAACCCTGGAGCACCACTACCTCTGCACAAGCACAGCACAGGCCCCGGAGCACCACTACCTCTGCACGAGCACAGCACAAACCCTCAGCACCACTACCTCTGCATGGGCACAGCACAAACCCCCAGCACCACTTCATCTGCATGAGCATAGCACAAACCCCGGAGCACCACAACCTCTGCACGAGCACAGCACAAACCCTGGAGCACCACTACCTCTGCACGAGCACAGCACAGACCCTGGAGCACCACTACCTCTGCATGATCACAGCACAAACCCCCAGCACCACTACCTCTGCACGAGCACAGCACAAACCCCGGAGCACCACTACCTCTGCACGAGCACAGCACAAACACCAGAGCACCACTACCTCTGCATGAGCACAGCACAGACCCACAGCACCACTACCTCTGCACGAGCATGGCACAAACCCCGGAGCACCACTACCTCTGCACGAGCACAGCACAAACCCCGGAGCACCACTACCTCTGCATGAGCACAGCACAGACCCCCAGCACCACTACCTCTGCACGAGCACAGCACAAACCCCCAGCACCACTACCTCTGCACGAGCACAGCACAAACCCCGGAGCACCACTACCTCTGCACGAGCACAGCACAAACCCCGGAGCACCACTACCTCTGCACGAGCACAGCACAGACCCCGGAGCACCACTACCTCTGCATGAGCACAGCACAAACCCCCAGCACCACTACCTCTGCATGAGCACAGCACAAACCCCCAGCACCACTACCTCTGCATGAGCACAGCACAGACCCCCAGCACCACTACCTCTGCACGAGCACAGCACAAACCCCGGAGCACCACTGCCTCTGCACGAGCACAGCACCACGGCAACAGCACATTTCCCGGAGCATATGGAAATAATATTGACTTTATCATTTATTGAACTTTATGTTTGGGATTGAAAACCCTCCATTTTATCCCATACCATTCGTGGTAATAGGGGGTTTGTTTTTAAAATAAACTTTTTTGATACCCCAGGCTAAATCATATTTACTTAAAATCTAGTGTCTCATAAATTCTTATGAGAACATAAATCTAGAATGGTGTAATGAGACTTTGAGCTTAGTGATAATAACAGTAATGCTGTCAAAAATCCATTATATCAAGTGCCATTATTAGGATTAAAATACAGCCCTGTACCCCAAGGTCATTTCACTGGATTGTATTGTATTTATGCATCTCCAGGTTCTGCTTGTAATTTAGTACTTTTTTTCTTTTCTATTGCTATCCAGATGTCACCTTTTTATTTGTTATTAGTCAGTGTTAAGGTGCTTTGACTATGAGTTTTAGAGCTGCTTGTCAGTTCTAGTTGACAGCCATAGAGATCTATAATATAGGCTAGATCAGAAAAAGTATCTTTTATATTAGTAGCACCAACACTTTACTGCACAGAGGTTTTCCAAAATCCGTAGTGTCTTACTCTTTGAACAAAGACTGTAATATAAAAATGTAATTTTTGCCCTGTCACATATTGTATTTAGTGTTTATTTTCTGTGTCAAAAAAGGTTGTGAACCCCAAAAAACTGATCAGGATTATTTCCCAGATGTAATTGCTTATTTGCAAATTATATTTTTTCTCCTCTGCAATATTATAACAGTGAGTTATTTTGTAATTGTCAGAACATTGAGTGTTACCATGCACTTGCCAGCACTCCTCTGACTTTGCCACTAGAAGGAAGGCTCAGAAATACAACCATGTGGTTCATGTACTAATCAGAAGGAGCAGTTATTACCACTCAGGACACTTCCTATTCCAAAGGTAAGGGTGTCAGCAGTGCTTGGCCATGTGGTGGTTAGCCCTGCTGGCTATTCTGGAAGGTGCTAGACAAAGACATACGGAGCTAAAAGTGTGGAAGAAGGCAGTTTAGTCAAGCAAACAACTGATTGTGGGTGACAGAAGCTGCTTATTTGAAGAAGAGTGTCTGAAATCAATGCATGTCTACTTAGATGGATTTATAATTTAAAATATATGCTGCTCCCACAGTACATGTCAAATATGAAGTGAATATTTACTCATTCTAACTCCTATTTTAAAGAACCTGGATGAAATGTACGGTTCTCAGATACCCCCGACCCCAACCAGCCTAATTGATTCTACATTTTACAATGGTGTGTGCTATTGTTTTATGTATCATTCATTTGGATTTTCAGCTAATTAGGCCTAAGCCAAAATTAAATGCATAGTAGCTCAAAGGTCTTTTTGTTCCATAATTTAATAATAATAATAATAATAATAATAATAATAATAAATAATAATAATATAATAATAATAATAATAATATAATAATAATAATAATAATAATAATAATAATAATAATAATAATAAATGGAAGGTAAAAAATTAGATTCTTTGTCTACGATGATACACTGCCTTTTGCATACGGAAGATAGTGTGTAAATAGTCCTGCACATTTCTTGCAGTCTCCGAGAACGTTTTCTTTCCAACTCGAATTTACCAATACTGCCTGAACCAGTATTATTAAATACTAGAATGCCATATTACAAAAAAAATAAAACTGTAGGCATTACTAAAATAACGGTGGAGGATGAGCCCTCATTGTATATGAGACTTTTTCTTTTGTGCGCCTCGGAATATCATTCCATCTTAATCTCCTCCACCATTCTTTTGCCTACACTCTAAGAAGTAAAGGCTCTTGATAGAACCTCGCTTTGCCACTGTGGGGAGACCTTTTTAGGTGCTTCTAAGAACCTTTTTTACATGGAATCTATATTCTCTATTTGCAGGCTTTATGTTTTGTCATGTTAGCTATGAAACATATATTGAAAATTGGAGTTTGCGAAACAATACGGTACCGGTATTGTAAACCGTAATTTACAAACTGACTTGATCAGAAGGGTTAAAAAATTAGCTCTTTGCAAAATGTTATTAAATGTTTCTTTGTCCTTGAAAACAATGTCTCCTTCTAGCTGCAGACAGGTCTCCCACATCACCTTGCCTTTTATACAGCCTACTGTCTGACTGTGGCAAATTAACGCCTGCTTTTCAGAGTTCTTAAAATAATCATGCAAATCCGAGGCCCACAATTACCGGCAGCTTTAATAAATTAGAAGGAATATTTAATAGGCCTCATTTGCAAAATCCCCTCCCAATTTTAAGGGTTTTGATCAGAAACACCTCAGAATTACATAAGCATCAAGGGCTAAAGCGCACAGACACATTGCCCCCACAAATCATGTATTAATTGCATGTATATGCCATTGCGTGTGTTTTATAAACCCATCCAAGAATTCAGAACCCTCAGCGCTTGTTTTACAGCCGTATAACATGCACAATCCTTTTATAAATCTGGGCCTCAGTTCAGGGTGGCAGTTCGGAGGAGTGAACAAGCGAGGAGAAAACGAAAAGAAAGTATACATAGGATCAGTGAAAGCGAGCAGCCCAGCTTGATCTGTATGTTTTGCGTAAGAGATTTGTTTTATTTAAAATAATTATTGTGCGGTCCTCCAAACAACCCGTCTGATCCCAGAATACCTGTGGGTGCCCATTTTGTAGATTCCTGGAATGCCTACCATTAGGCAAGCTGATTGCATTCTTATTGCCCAAAAGACAGAAGGCTTTCCTGGTTGGTCAAACAGAATGCAGTTTGACATAAAAAAGAATATTAGCAATTTTGCATATGTTTTTAAAAGTTAATTTTAAAACAATGGTACTCTATATTCCGCTTGTAGTAAGTGAAGACAATTACATAAATAAAAACAATTATGTATATTTCAAAACTTCTATCGTCATAATCTGCAACAAAGAAATATCCTGGAGTTTAAAGGGGCCTTATTATCAAAATATGAAATACCTGTTTCCATGGAGAATTGTCTATTATTTTTTTTATAAATAAATAATTCAAGGCATATATGTAAATTAAGATAAGGTAGAGACAAGATTTTATAGATGGCTAAACGATACTTAATTGGTCAGTTGCAACAAACTTGAGATTTTAGTCCTTAGTTCTGTACTAAGTTGAGTACTAGTTAGTACGGTACTATCTGCAGATAATTATCTGAGCAGTGCCCAAATGCAATGAAAAAACACAGAGAGAACGCCATTTGGGATCAGCTGTTCTCTAACTTTAGTACAGACCTCAGGGTGACACGGATCATTTCTTTTACGTTTATGGCAGGGAGTGCTGCATTCTTGTACTGTAATTTCAAATAGCTGTATTGTATTAGGTGTTTCCTTACATGTTTTTCATTCTATATTTGTGTATAATTAAAATAATATACTTCATGAGGAAATAATAAGCACTGCCATAATTATTTATTTTAAGTAGCCGCAGTTGCAATGGATGGAATTGAAATTAATTTCAATGTCTTTGATTTACACATTCAGAATTATGTTTATCTCAATGCTTTTTTCAATTAAAAAACATAACTGCTTTCCTTAATATGTTGAAAATACACATCAAGGGGTGCTATTAATATGAGTAACATAGTTAGTACAGCACTTAGTCTAAAGAATCACTGGACTTAATATCTTGTTCCACAATCCTATAGGGGGGCAGATGACTGATACCTGTTGACTATCTGCATCAGTATAAATTAACAAGGGGAAACTTGATTTATCAATGTATACAGCTGCATCACAAAATGTCTGTACTGTAAACTAACATTAAAAAGCCAAGCATTTTTGTATTCCGTTTTTTTTTGTACTTCTGACTAGACCATATTTATAACAGTATTTTCTTTTCTCAAATTGTTATATATTCCTCACATACTGTAGCACTTGGAAGACACCTGGGACTAGTATGAATATTTTACAGCTAAATCTCTTTAAGTAAACTGATTCCAAAAGAAGTACTACTGCTGTTTAAGAGGGATGTTGGTATAAATAAATAAAAAAAAAAAAGTATTTTAATTTAACCAACAAATTGAATACACGTGGTTGTGGTGAGAGGTCAAAATCCTGCTCTTAAATTGAATTTCAGTAAGAATGCCTTCATTGGCTTCCAAATTGGAACATATTGTGGAAGTAGTGAGCCTACTTTGAAGTTGTAATGGTGTTTTATATGGGCAGTGTGCTAGTGATTGTATTGTAGTGTTCAAATCAAATTTAAAAATGTTTTTTACATATAAGGTATTGGTGTTTTTTCGAAAATGGTCATTTTCAGTTTTGCTTCTTGGACAAAAAGTGAAGTTGTGTGATAGCAAAAAGATTTTAAGCAGACCTCAACAGCTAACAATTTGGGGAATATAAACACAAAGATCTGCTTTCAAGGGACTAAATTATGGAAGAATGTAATAAACTGACACCATTTTATTTTGATACAAAAGTTAAACAGAATCAACATATATTTAAAATAAAAATAAGTGTACAGCTTTAATATGTGTCAAATATTAAGAAGGTCTATCTTTAACGATATATGTGACCTTATTCAGAAACACCAATTATTTCAGAAGCTGGCTAGACCTCTCAAGATTTCTCTCATTGCTTAGTATAGATAATGTATGATGTTGGCCTCAGGGCAATGTCTATGATAGTGTCCTATTCAATAAATGGGACTATAAGGACATATCAATCCCAGGCACGTGACTAACGACCAGAAACACAGAAAAATGAGCTCTCGAAATAGCCTTTCTGTGTTATACTTGCATGTTCAATCCAGCTGTGAATCAAGCTATTTTGAGATGGTTGTGCTTGACCAAATCTGTGCTGCTTTTAACAATTAATGTTGCTTATGGGAAGGGGGCATCAAACTGCTTTTGTGCTTTTGTTTATTTCTGATGTTGTAACTTGATAGCCCTTTAATTCGTTGTAGATTTGCTAGGTTTAAAATGATGCAGTTGCTCAACAAGAATCTATAATATATACCGGTGCTCTCCAATTATAACGGATCCTGTTAGAAAGGAGTTCCGTTTACAGCGTATTGAGGAGGCTTGCCAAACAGCATGGGTTTTAATGGGGAATAACTTTGGTTAAAACAGACTTGCTTATAACGTATACACCATTTAATACAAACAGTTTTCCTGTTCCACAGGTAGATATTTTGCGCAAATAAGGTACATCCGGGACATTAAATGACAATCACGGTGACATCTGACATCAGGCAGAAAAACAGTTGCTTTTTACTTTTATTAATCTATGTTTTTGTTGGCACAGTCATTGTGGTTTAAACATATAACATTTACAATTTTAAATACATTTAGCGAAAATATTAATTTGTAAAATGGTACTACTTATTACATTGTATGACCCACAGAGGCATGCTTTGTAAAAAAAAAAAATAACAAACTCCCATTGTTTGGAAGCTTTCTTGTATCGTTAATATTTACCGGTATTTATGTATTTATTTGACAGGAACCACAAACATTTTTTTTTTTTTTTAACATTTAGTACACATGGACAAAATAAGCATGTGGCAATATACAAGTTCATTTCTGCAAATGTACCCGATGGTAGTTCCATTTAAGGTGAAGCAACCTAAAAAGAAAATACTTAAATTTGGGCAGGTCTCCTATCTTATTGACCATTGTCCTTTTGTGGACCAGTTTCGAAATTCTATCTTTTGACACGCAGTGGCAGCGCAGTGTATTTTTCATTATCAGTTAGCTGTTCAGATGATCTTACAATGCAAGCTATCCCCTAGCAATGCTGGGCCTTAATACAGTAGAGTGATTTGAATGTCCAAATGTTCATCCCTCTTTGTCACAGATCTGTGTTTCTATTTTAATAGGAACTAGGCCCATCCTGGTCCTGGAGTGCTTATTAGAAGCTTAATTAGTTCGATTAATTCATTTTGGGTACAGTTGGAACAAAAACCAGGATTGGACACCCCTTAACTAGGGGCTCTGCAGAAACCTGCAGGGTTTGCTACCCTGTGCTGTGCAGACTGAATACGTTCCAGCCAATGACTCTTTATAGACTCTGCATTTGGTATACTTTTGTTTTGTTGGTGTCTAAAAACAAATCGGGTGAATACAATAGCATGAGTAAACTCTGTATGCAATAACTTTATGCAACTTTTATACAAAATTAAATGTATCCAGTCAGTTCTAGAATCTCAAAGGGGGTCATGGTTGAATTCAGTTCTACAGCTGCAAGCATTTTTGCTGACTGTAGATGTGTATTTGGCATTATAAAGTAATTCGCCAGTGTAAGCCACAAGCAGATTTTGGCCAAGTATCAAAACTAAACTTTTTTGAGAACTTCATTAGAAATGTATTTAATTAAAAAAAAAAAAAACACAGCAACTCTAGTTCTAAGGCAGTGTTGTGCAATCATGTTGAATACAAATCCAATAACAATAATAATCTTTATATAGCTTTCACAGTGGATCATCATCACAAAGCGCTTTACAAGATACAAGACTAAGGTGTGTTAACTATGCATCAGTTGCAGAGTCACTTACAACAACGTCTCACCCGCAAGACGGAGCACAAGGAGGTTAAGTGACTTGCTTAGGGCCACACAGTGAGTCAGTGGCTGAGCTAGGATTTGAACTAGGGAGTGCCTGGTTACAAGCCCGTTTCTTTAACCACACAGCCTCCTGAGCCAAAATCTTCCATGACGCCTCTTGTGTGCTTCTTTCTTGTTTATGAACAGAAAGAAAACAGATATAATGAATAGTCCAGTTTGTTACCCCAAGGATCTTAATGTTGATGCCCTACAACTCTTAACCTTACTCTATCATTGGATTTATTGTTATTAACGGACGAGTCAATTACTGTAATGGTACTAAGATCAGTCACTGTTTAAATCATCCAAATAAACCTACATACCTTTCATTACTTGGATAGAAAAATAAACTAAAAACATGTTGGATTGACTTTTTTTTCCCCAAATGGTTTTTATTATACAGGTACAATCTACAAACCTGTTCTTTGTATTGATAATGTAACAATCTTCTCAAATATGTATACATTGCTTTTCAGGCTCTCTCTGCTTGCCTAATTTATTCATAGAAATGCATTCCACACAATATATTAAGCAGCCATACTGTAGCAACACGCCTGAGTATTATTTTGTGGCTCTTAAATTTTCTGTACAAGCAGCAGGAGCTTATATTAATAATAAACGCATAAACCTCAGTTGAATTGTTGTTTTGATGGGTAAGCATTGATTTGTTTGTTGAGCTACTACAGTGGTAGAAGTTCATCCCTTGGCCTCTGAGATTCTTTAACATAACATAAATGCTTATTGTTAAGCAGCTCGCCACATTAGAGGAGAAAATGCCTTGAGAATGCACAACAATGAGGGTGTTTTTAGTGTGGGTTATTGGGATCCAGAGACCTCAATATAAAAATATTGAACCCCACAGTAAATTTTGTTAAATACGACCCCACAAAAATAATATTGTTGTTACTACCATATTCTACAATGCTTTCTAATACTTTTACACACACAGTAAAGTATAAAGTCTTAATAAAGTGTATCTGTTAGTGTGGGTGTAGTGGGGTGCATGTTATCAGTTCTTCCATTGAATATCTTCTATTTATATATTTCCTTAACCTAATCTTATGAATTGTTAATATAACTACCCATTTCCCTTTCTCTGGACTGCAAGCCAACAGACATAAATATATTTACATTTTTTGAGCCCTGATGAAAACCTAACTAACACTAGAGTTTTGCTCAAAAGGTTTGCTAAAATGCAAATGTAACTTCTTCCCGCTTTATTTATTTATTTATTTATTTATTTATTTAATTGAATCGAAAATAGCATATCCCAGCTCAGTCTTGAACCTGTTTCTACATAGTGTGTAATCCTCATGGCTGATGGGTGGGGGTGGGGGTGGCTTGCTGATTTACATTTAAGGTTTTCTTGCACTCCAGACCGATTAATAAAGCACATTTCTCTGATGTATCTTTCCTTTCCTCTTATTAAAGATGATTGTAGCTGATTTGTATGTGTGGGGAGTCATTATTCAATAAGGATTTCCTGAAGGTCATAAAGGGGAATGGGCAGGGACAGTTTAGGCCACCCAGGTGGGTTTGTACATCTGCACATTGCTCCCCTCCATACAGGGCTTTGGAATACATCCATCCAGATGAGCAGAGCCACCTCCTACCCCTGCATGTTTGACAGGAGATGTAATAGTGCAGAGTCAGTTTACATTGCAGGAATACCACATTTAGTTTAAAAGAACATTAATAACAGATGTTTCTTTATTGCTCACATCTGCAAAATATGTGGTAAAGCATGTTGTATACAAAAACAGATGCAAAATGCATCTCACACTTCAAAGAGAATCACAAAAAGGCAATTCTTGCTTTCCTGAAACAAATGTAACAAGTTATACAGATCTGTTACACAGTTATGCAAATCTGTGTTGTTTTTCTTATCTTTGGACATGTGTACAGTGTTTCACTTGGCTCAGCATTCTGACAAAAGTTTACACGTTTTGTCAAAGTTTTTTTCTTTTTTTCAAATTCCAAAAACCTGAAACAAATCTAATCAGGATGGACTTTCTTTTAGAGAATGAGGAGTTGGCACCATTCTTGTTTCTGGGGATAATGGTAATTTAATAAAGGGAAGTAGTAACCCCATGAAGATTAATGACCACAAAGTAACATTTCAGCTTTAAAATATAGAATGTAAACACTACCTCTAAGATTGGTTTCTGTATGTGTGTGTATTTAATTCTAAGAAATTTACTAAACTCACTACCTAGCAGAATGAGAGTACATGTTTTTTTTGTACTGTTCCCTTATCTTTAGACAGTGTTTGCAATCATTATTCACTGTGAGTTCATGCACTACTCTTGAGTTGCACTTGTCTGAAATAGGTATGTGTAATGTAGGCTAGACCAGCCAGTGTCTTTATATTAGTCAGCATTCTAGTGAACTACTCTGAATTGCAAGCAAAGCAAAAAGAAACTTCATTCAAAGTGGCAGATCAATAGATTGCGTGGCTAGCACTTCAATAAAGACCCTGTGGTTGATCTCGTCTATGTTTCATACATCACTGGTATGGAACAGAATCTTGAAGACCTGCTTCTGAACTCAGGTAAAAACACCTTGATGCATCATGCCTAATAGCCAGCACAGGTCTCTCCTATCACATGGACAGAAAAAAATGATATTATTTAAATAATAATATAATTATAACTTAATAATTAAATAATAACTTAAATATCTCAGTGCAATTGTTTCAAATTATATTTTGATCTGACTAGGGTGCATGTCATTTTGGTTAATATAAGTCCATATTTAGAAACCAAAAATTTCAGAAAATACACTTTTATCTACAATAAAATCTTTAAAGGTGTCTATATAGGTGTAGTAGGGACCTTGGTTATGATATTTCTTAGACTTAGAAGGCATGTCAAAAATTGTAAACAAATGTGAAACACAGTGTGAAACTATAAATGTGCATGTTATTAACAGTCAATTTCAAACAAATTTCTTATGTATTATTTAAAGTTAAACCAGGTGGTCCGCTATGTTCTCTATTCTGGTATGCTGTCCTAAACTGGAACAAACTAGATGCACACATGCCTGTATTTTTACTTCTATTGTATAAATTAATGTTTTACTGTTGAACTTAATCCCATAATCTTTATACTACAGTAGGTGATTTTATGAGTTGATCAATGCCATACCATAACAATTACCCAAGACGCAGCTAATCTCAGACACACACTGCTGTTAAATGTCAAAGCAGAGGTGATTAGGGTACTGCTAGATTCAAGTTCAAGGTAGTCTTACTAGTTGATATTTAAAGTTATAATAATTCCTTCCTCATTTAAGTCATCATAAGCACGGAAGCCAACACTGAACAGGATGTTTCACCACCAAATGTAGCCTGAAGATCGAGCACAACTCTGGGCTGGGATAAATCAAAATTGGAGACTTATTCCTACTTGATTCTATCCAGAATAAAGTTCAATGTATTAATGTTCCTTTAATGCCAAAGTATTTTAATACTTGAATTATTTTCATTACATGAATTCCCCATTCACTAACAAATACATTTATTTAAAGCTCTACAAGCAGCAGAAGGTTATATACATACTATCTTTAAGCTCTGTTGCTGCACAGGAAGCAAAATATACATTTAGAAAGAGGGTTACATCTCCATTTGGGTCTCCATTGAGTTCTGATGTATATTTGTTTGCTGTATCTGAAGACTGGTTCCAACAGCAATATAAACCTATTAAAACAATGTACTAAAATATTTGTATCACCCATACAGCGACATACAAATTGATAGATTACTTGACCATAATTATATATGTAGTAGCCATTGTTGTCAGGTTATTTTATAATCAATCAACCACTTTTGTAATCTGTTATACACAGGGGAATCGTTTTACACACAGTAATGGCTTAGCAATCCTGGCTAAAATGGTGGACTTCAGGACAGGCATGTTCCGAGTAAGTTAATTGCAAAGAAAAATAATTGTTTTATGGAAAAATTTCTCATACTTCTGGTAAATATTAGTTCTGTCTTTTTAGCACTTGTTTCCTTTAAATTATGAAATGGACACGCTTGTTCTTCTCATACCTGACAGCTTGTTGGATGTATAAGAAGCTTTTAGGCTTTCACGTCAAACAGCAATCTACTTATCAATCATTTAAATGTCACGGTTTTGGCGAGAAGCAAAAATGCTGTTTTGAATCAAACTACCTTCCTGATTTTTGCATAAGTAGATAACAAAGGAATAAATTCAGTGACAGAATCAGATTTCTTTCACTGTAAACATGGTTGGGTTTGTGTTTAATAAATGCAATCAAGAATGATCTGTCCCTAAGGCTCTATCAAATAGACTAAGGTTGTAGTAATCAATCCTACATTTTATGTTGTTGTCTTATTTACTTGTATTCCTATTACAGAAGCAATAAAATGACGGCACTGCTATTGATACACACACAATCTATCAATTTAAAGTCGCTGCCACAGAGATTAAACTAAATACTACATTAGCCTAAATCTCAATATGCGCCTGGAAAATAATAGGAAGAATTACTCTAGACCATGCATGATGTCGGCCAGCAATTTTGCAAGTCACACAAGCAGAATGGCAGTCTGAAATGTTCTTCTTTTTCCAGGAGAGCAATACAACTAGGGATGGGGAGTTTGTTACCAGATAACTTCACTCAGACTGTTTGCTCAATAAATGTCTTGGTATCCCTGAGTATACAATTGTCTCCTCTTTAAAAAGGATTTTAATGAGCAATCCGTCTCAGGAGTTCAGTGCTACCCTAAATATGATTAATTTACTAACAACGCTGAATGACTGGATGGAGCATTTGTTCTCTATTTTGCCCGCAACATTTTTTTCCTGAGTGGTGACCCTACCAAGACTGGTACATTATTCAATGTAGTGTTGTCCTTGGCAGTCCTTAGCCAGAAACCTATTTTTGAGGGAAAAATGTGGAGAAAATGTCATACCCAGTTATTCCACATTGGTAGTAAGTGGATCATATTTTGGGGACCAAAGCACTTGTAGGAGGGACTATTCATTAACATTTCTTGCATATTTTTAAATAGGTAATTTTCTATTCAGGTATACCAAGATATTTAGTGAAAAAGTATAATAGTTCAATAGTTCTTGTTGTTACAGAAGATCTGAGCATGCAATGGGATTTGATGATTATACTGTATGTGCAACACATGAGAATGCATTGTTTTAAAAAATAAAAAATAAATGAAACTCCCTTGCATCCATTTGCTATCTTCTCTGTTTCAGAAAAAAAACAATGGTGAAGATTTTTTTTTACACATGATTATGCAAGAGTACAATGCTATGAATGAAGGGAGGAATTTTACTGGGATAGGCTAATGATGTACTTCAGCTTCAAAGGCCAAAGGGTACCGACTGCATTCCGTGAATAAATTTAATTTACAGAAATATTATTGCAACTGTGCAAACTATGATATAAACCCTGATAGTGTTCAGTTTTGAGTACACCAATGCATAATTTTGAATTCCAAATACCAAACTGCCAGTACAGTGCTTCATGTAACCTAGAAAAAGCAACTTAACTATGAAATCTTAAGACATATTTTTGTTGTAGTTGCGTCTTGATAGTTTTATATTGTATCCCTAAAGGGGAAACTTTTGGCAAGTCTTCAATAAATTAAAAGTTGAGCTCTCCCAAAGAAGAGTTTGTATCTTATAAAACTGCAGACAAAACACAAAACTAAATTGTATTCTTAGAAACTGGTGACACCCTACTACACTAAGGGATGTTATTAATCTGAAGTCAGAAGATGTTCCATGGTGAAATGTAATATAAATCTTATTCCTTCTGTATGGAAGATCAATTCATCTTAGCACATGATTATATAAATAGTGAGACCTATAAATACTATAGAAAATAAATAATCTCTGGAAAGCTTCTTTTTAAAATCTTAAAAAAAAAAAATAAAAGCTTATTTTTAGAATATTCCCATTCAATTAGTCAAGGATACTCGTTAGAAGTTGATATTTTTCAGCAACCTTTCAGCCGGTAGATTAGTTTTTTAATAATTGCATTTTAGTTGTAATTATTTTGTTTTATGTGCCATGTATTCTGCAGGGTATCACTCAATCATTAAGAGCATCTTGGTAGGTGTATGAAATATGTGATCTTAACTAATGCATTCTTCTTGTTTAGATCATCAGATCCATGTTAGCACTTCTGTGGGCTACCAACATATGGAGCCAGCCCATCGTTGCAACAGCCAAATCCCTCTTCAGTAACATGTGGCTTTGTAAACCCAACTGACAACAAAAAGAGAACAGTGTAAGAAAGCAGACATGCAAATAACAAACTATACGTGCCATAAACAAAATATAAACTATAAAAAACAAACTGTAACTACAACCTGATTGTGCACCTGCATCGCACACCAGACAAATAACACAAGGTAAGATACAATTCTTTTAATCTTTGTACCTTTTCTTTGCTACGCCCTCAAGTTCCACTTGCCATGCATTCTGGTACGTGAGTCGAATACACAAAAAATAACTTACTGCGTATTTAAGAAGGTTTTTTTTTTTTTTTTTTTTTTACCTCACAAGACCGTGTTGAAAATATTAGCTTTACAGGTGTTTCTTCTAAAATATCAGTATCCAGAAACATAAAAAATGTAAACACAAGGAAAATCTCTTTCTTCCTCCACTTGATTTACATTTTTGTTTTTTCCTTCCCTGTGCTAAAACAGAACTTCCATATTGCATTCATATCCCCTGTTGCTGCAGGGAGCCACAGGAAGACGGCTGTTTAGTTTTAAAGAGAACAAACTGGTAAGAAAACAATGTCTGGTTTCGAATAAAGTAGAGGTAAATGTTGAACTCAGTTACCCAGTAATTGTTTTAGAATGTAAAATTGAACTTGATTGTGGGGTATGTACATGACATTTTGTTATGAAGGACAATACCTAAAGCATAGCAAGTTTAAGTTTAAGTTTTTTTTGTTGTTCTTTTAACATTTTTATAAAGAATTATATAAAAGGCTGAACCCATAAATAAATCTGCACAATGTTTTTTGGTGTGTTTTTGTGCTTGATTGGCAGCAGGTATTGTGTATTGAGTGAAGCTGTGTTTAAAAAAAAACTATCGGGGCTCTTTTTGAAGAGCAAAAGCACATTTTCTAAAATGAATAAAATAATTTCAAAAGTAGACAGTTGACAAAAAATAACTTAGTTGCTGGAAGGGGCAGTTCAGTTATTTATGAGTTTCTTAGAAATTTGCCCTTGGTGCTTAGCTAGAATGCTGAAATTGTTTTTTTTTTTTTTTCTTCTACTCTTAACACTTGATTATACATTTTGTATTATAATTTGATTGTTTGCCAATGAAGCCTATTGAGACATGTTCTACACAAAGGTACATGTATCACAGCATCCTCTTGTGGAGATTTTCGTCTGGTAAATAATTCTGTGTTATTGTATGCAGCGCACATAGCCTTTTTTTTTTTAATGCGTTTTCCTGCATGGCTGTTCAGATATTTGTTTCTTACCCTTAACTTGTGAATGACAAATTCATTAGAAAATGTGTTCACACTTTCATAATGGTCAGAAGCAAACCATGCATTGATGCAGGTTGTTATACAGTGTCTGTAATTCTGTAAGAAGTATCCCCCCCCCCCACCCCCCCACCCCCCCCCCCCCACCACCACGTGGACGTTTTCACAGTTTGTTTTGTTACAACCTGAAATCTTGATGCATTTAAATGGGATTTTTTTTTCCTTTGATTTACACAACCTACTTAAAATTTTCAATGTGTGATAAAAGGGGGGTGGGGGGTGGGGGGGGGGGGGAAAACAAATCAATTAAAAATAAAAACCTGAAAAGTCTTCATCAGATAAGTATTCACCCCCTTTGCTATGACACTCCTAAATTACCCCAAGCACACAGTCAAAGCGACACTGGAGTGGCTTAAAAACAACAAAGTGAATGTCCTCAAGTGGCCCAGTCAAAGCCCAGACTTGAATCCGATTGAGAATCTGTGGCAAGACTTAAAGATTGCTGTCCACCAACGATCCCCATCTAATCATATTTGAAAAATAGGCTGTGAGAATAGAACACAATATTTTTGTATTACACATTTTTTTAATTTCTTTCATGCATTAAAAATAATCATAATAATAATAATAATAATAATAATAATAATAATAATAATAATAATATGGAGAGTTGTAATCTCCCATAGATGTTGGTGGAGCTTAATTATGCTCCCTCCCCCAATAATGTCCACTTAGTACTATTGTACATTATCTCAATCTTTGAATGTTAATATGATAGTGTTATTGATCTTGAGACATGCGGTTTTAATTTATTCTGCCTTGTTCTTAATTTATTTATTTTTTATCGCTGAATGTATTCATCAATGACAGTATAACTAATTTAACCAATAATAAGCAAATCAATCCACTGTATGCTTACATTATAACAATAATAATGCAAGAATCAACAAATAAAATTTACTTCAGACTGTGAAAAGCATTTTTTTAACATAAAAGTTTGACAACCTTAAGCTTCCACACACAGAGGATGGGTCACTTACATGTTCATGCTACTAAAACTATTGTCATGGGCCCATGTCATCATGTAACAGTATTTTATGAGTGGTGTCTCAATTTACCAATGTCTCAGTTAGCCCCGGTCTCTCCTACCTGTTGCAAAGTGGGCAGAGCAAACATATGTGAAGTCAGACCTGGGCTGCCAAAGTGGTCCACTGCCACCATTTGTCAGACTTCACCTGATGGCTTTTAGCCATAGTAGTCGCCTGTGGGGATCTGTTGCTTCCAACAGAATCATATAGAACCTCAATTCTGGATTTTTTTTATAATTTTTTTGCAGCTGACGAGACAACATGATTTTGGCATCTTTTCTGCTGTCTTTCTCCTATGCTAACCACTGAAGCGGCAGGATTGTTTTCACCTCCGTCTGGTTGCTATGTGAAATCACAGCCAAAAGTACCTGGCTGTTCCTCCCCTTCCATATTCATCCTGCCATTCTGCGCACTGTCAGCCCTGGTTAAAGATATAAATAATGTACCCGATCGGAAGCAAGTGTAAAACTTGCCTGAGTATTAAAGTAAAAAATATAAATCTTTCAAAACTAGCAAGAAATGACTTGTTGCACTAGCAGCAGTTACATTATTGTTTTACATTATTGTTTTGCCCCCTAACTCAATGGACCATATTTAGAAGCAAGCACAAAGGGGCAAATACGCAATTTATTAGAGCAAGAAGATAATTTTAATGGTATAAAACAAAAAAACAACTCTTGACTGGTCCTTCCTGTAACTAAGTTTATATTGTTGAAATTGTTTTATTAGGCAAAATAAATAAATAAATAAATAAAATGTCGTTGCATTTGCTTCAGAGTGAAGTCTTTTTTTATATTAAAAAAATGCTTTTGACATAGCAAGTATTTTGAACTGCCTTACCTGGGGAATAATTACCTTCTAAAGAACAGTACATCCTTTTCTTTGTTTGTTTAACACTTTAATAAACTACATGTGGGAATTCTAGGTGTAGCACTGTGCAGAGACTTGTATTTGTATTTAATGCATGCTCAATAAGTACATATTGTACATTTTATGCTGAAACATCTGCACAATTTTATTGCAATTACTGAAACCATAACTTCACAACAATAAGGTTTGCATGATTCCTTAGAGCTTCTTAATTGTAAAAAAATAAATAAAACAAATTAACATTTGCTTTTACAAGCTCAGCAGTTAGTCCTTCAGTTTGCCCCCCTACTGTTTAACAAAGTTAGGCGCCTATGATCAGAGCCGTAACTAGGGGTGGGCGAGCATGACTTAAATGTACTGCCACTTGATTAATTTATAAGACAATGCAAATAGTGAAAAGGCCCTTAAAATGAACCATTCTGAACTGCAAGATGTTAAATGTGGTACCAGTATTTATTTATTGGAATAAAATTCAGAACAAATGACCCCCCCGCCATTTGCTATTTTTAAAAGCACCATTATAAAACAAGTTTATTTGACAGTTACGTAGCTCTTATAATGTGTTAAAATACGTGTGTATAAAGAAACACAAAATCGAATTATTATTTTTAATGACCTTCTTATTTTTTTGTTTAAAATAGTATACAAACCTGCATGGTTCTTGCTAAATTCTAAACTATATAGCTAGAAATGCAAGTCTATGTCTTTCTGAATATGCTTCAAGCCATTAAGTAATTGCATCCGCGTTTGTGTTACAATTATTTTCAATCTATGCTTTTTTACAATAGCAATGACAAAATGCCAGACATGAACTTAATTATATATACTATGATATTATAGAACTATTAAAGCATTTTGTAAGGTTTAATGTGGCTGCTAAAATAATCATACAGTAGTTTTTATTGTTTGCAGCAACAGTGCTAAAATTCTACAAATGCGTGCACTTACTGATCAAGTTTTAATTATCCTTATTATAAGCACATAGCTTCACCTTGGAGTCGAAAACTAAACAACAGCCCAGACTAACAAAAAATGACAGTATGGAAAATAAACTCATTATCATTTGTTGGTACTGAAAAATCGTAGAGGAAGGAAATCTAACCTTGCAGTTACCACGTGTAAATAAGTTGCTTTCCATTTTAAGTAATGTCTTGTTCCCTTCAAACATGTTAAAGGAGAGATTCTGAAATAACTCTGCATATGACTGAGACACAAAATTCTTTGACCATTGCTTGTGACATTCATTAAAACACTGAATTGTTGTACTGCTTTTAGAATGAAACACTCACTTATAGATACCAAAACTGAATTGTGTTATTGAATTAGAAAGGTTATTGATCCAGAACTTATCTATAAACGTGAGTATAATTTAGATTTTTTGTTATTATACAGTTAAATAAACTGCTAATGCAAAAACTTTAATTTTTACAGTTAATTATTAGTTATCAACATAGATAAAGAGGTCAAACTCAGAAAAAAACTGCATGAACCCTGTATTTACAATATTCGATTGAGTAAAACAGAGATTGTTTATGATTTTTGCGTCTGAGGTTTTATAAAATTTATATGAACTTAACCCTATATATATATATATATATATATATATATATATATATATATATATATATATATATATATAAATATATATATATATATTTCCAAAACGAGTCATTGTAAGGTTTGGATACAAACAATTAATCAACAGTACACTCTAAATAGTCCAAACTAGGTAGACAATTTTACTGTTCAACATTCGCTTCATTAAACACTAAAAAAAATGAAAAATGTTAAAAAAAATGTTTCAGTTCAATATCAAAACGAAGATTTACACCAGCGTTTAACCGACTCTTACGTAGACTCTCGTACGTATGGTGGTTTCTCGAAAACCACCCGACTGGTTTTGCCCCAGGAGTTTCCGTCAAAATGATCATTGGCCACTTTCACCCATGAAATGTTATCTTTTTTTTTTTTGTAAAAAATCTAGTGTTGATTACATTGTGCTTTATGCAGGGTTAATTCACAGAAAGTTACATTTTTGCTTCACTATATGTGCATGTGGCAAAGTGGCTAGTGGAGGGGAACAGGTATAGCGGTGATGCGATGCAGGAGTGACAGGCAGACAACAGTTTCCAGTGAAAAGGTGCTTTTATTTATAATCCAGGTCTGGTGACCGTTAAATAATAAATCCCCGGCTATACACAACAATGTGTAAAGCACGGGGATAGCAATAATAGGACACAGTCCCGAACAAAACGAACACACGGTCACCAGTCCTGGGTGAGTGCAGACGTGCTTGTGGTGGGTGAAGACACTGTATTTCGTGACGGTTCCGTGCAGTGGTGATCCGGATTGTGCTGACCCTGGTCGACAGCTCCGGATAGGTGAGTTAACTGTCTGGTGGTACAAAACGCAGACAATTACAAAACAAACACTACACGCAATTCCTCTTTACAACGAGAGCTCCTCTCTCGATCCTTCTCTCTCCAAGCGTTAACCCAAACGAAGGAGAAGATCAGCGTTACCCTGGCCCCTATATGTAATCCCGCATGATATCGAGATAAACGGTTGCAGCTGCCTTATTACTTGCAGCTGCCTCTCGTTTACCTCTCAAATCAATACGGTCTTACAACAGAGTTGCGCTTCCCTCCAGGCTGACCCACTTCCCTGACCCGGAAACGAACTGTCAGGCCAGCCCTTCCAGATACTTCTCCTCCCGTTCTTTAGCGCCCTCACAGGTTGGGAGGAAGATTCATCACCAGAACTCATCTTTCCGTCACAGTGCATTACAGAGAGGGAGTTATTTTATTTTGTATTTTAGTCAGATGTTTGTTGTTATGTGTCCCGCAGTCCCAAATGTCAACTATTGTTTCTATTATCAAGAAGTACAAGACTCATGGTACTGTTACAACACTCCCTCGGTCTGGAAAAAAGAAGGTTCTCTCACCAAGAACAAGTATAAGAATTGTGAGGAAGGTTAATAACAATTGGAAATTGACTGCCAAAGATATTCAAAGTGAATTAGCTGCAAGTGGAACTGGGGTTTCCATTTCAACAACAGGTCAAGTATTGCGTGGTGAAGGTCTCAATGGTCGCAAGCCAAGGAAAAAGTCACTCTTAGGAAAACGTCACAAGAACAATTGTTTAAAGTTTGCAAAACAGCATTTGAATGATGGCTATGAGTTCTGATCAAAGGTTTTGTTGAGTGATGAAACAAAAATTATGCTATTTAGTCACACTGATAGCACTATGTAACACAATTTTTGTTCCTTGGTAGTAAGTGTTATTTCCTAATTGCTTATGCCTCAAAAGTATAGAAAATGGCTATTATTCCCCACAAACTTTGCTTTTGTGACCAGGACAGTGATATTTTGAAATTTACCTATTTCCAATGAGAAAACAGGCAAATTTGTGTCTTTTCGTTCACATAAAGTCAGAAAAAAACAACATATGAATCCAAATTAACATGTATTTATACTAAAGTAATACAAAAATGACTACAAAAGATTTAGAAGTGAATAGTTTTTCGAGATTTACAATTATACTGTAAATCACTTTCACGAATCAGCCCCCAAATGTAGTTTCCCATCATGTTCTCTCGTTCTACTGTCCTTGGTAGCGGTGTTCAAAGTCCAGTATATCCTGGTGGAAGCGCTCGCTTGCTCCTCCAAGTACGCGCTCCTGTTCTCCTTGAATTTATCAAGATAAGCATCAAGGATATGGACTTTGAAGGACATCCTACAGCCCATTGTGCCGTAGTTCTTCACCAGAGTCTCAACCAGCTCCACATAGTTTTCGGTCTTGTGATTGCCCAAGAAGCCTCGAACCACTGCGACAAAGCTGTTCCAAGCCGCTTTCTCCTTACTAGTGAGCTTCTTGGGGAATTCATTGCACTCCAGGATCTTCTTTATCTGTGGTCCGACGAAGACACCGGCTTTGACCTTTGCCTCAGACAGCTTAGGGAAGAAGTCTTGAAGGTACTTGAAGGCTGCCGACTCCTTATCTAGAGCTCTGACAAATTGTTTCATATGGCCCAATTTGATGTGCAGTGGTGACATCAGCACCTTCCGGGGGTCCACCAGTGGCTCCCACTTGACGTTGTTCCTCCCCACAGAGAACTCGGTCCGCTGTGGCCAGTCCCGTCTGTAGTAGTGCGCCTTGGTGTCCCTGCTGTCCCAAAGGCAAAGATAGCAGGGAAACTTGGTAAAACCGCCTTGGAGACCCATCAGGAATGCCACCATTGCAGCCTCTTGATGCCATCTCAGAAAAATGCAGATATGTATCCACTTAGGCAGCTGGAACTAAACTGAACTGGTGGGCTTAAGGTCACTGTATTTATACTACTATTTATATTACTGGAAAGTTCTAGAAAGTTCTAGAAGTTACTCTAAGTTTACTCAGCACTGAATCTTTCTGGAATGTTCTGGAAAATAGGTAAATTTCAAAATATCACTGTCCTGGTCACAAAAGCAAAGTTTGTGGGGAATAATAGCCATTTTCTTTTGAGGCATAAGCAATTAGGAAATAACACTTACTACCCAGGAACCAAAAAAAAAAAAAAAAAAAATTGTTACACGGTGTAGTCATTACATTTGGAGAAAGTCTAGTTAGGCAAAGAAAAGAACACCCTACCTACTGCCAAGTACAGAGCTGGCAATATCTTTCCACTGGGCTGTTTTAACTCTAATGGCATAGGAAATTTAGTTCCAGTATATGGTAAAATGGATTCCATAGCATACCAAAAGATATCGGTCAATCATCTGAAACCCTCCGCTACAGAACTTGGTTTAAAGCGCAACTGGATGTTCCAACACAACAGCAATCCAAAGCGCACAACAAAACCTACTTCAGAATGGTTAAAGAGGAATAAAATCAAGGTTCTGGAATGGCCTAGTCAAAGTTTGAAAAATTGAGAATCTTTGGTATGAGTTGAAGAAGGCTGTGCACAAGAGAATTCCTCTGAATTTGAATGAACTGGAACAATTTTTGGTCGAAAATCATTAAAGAATCATGCCAAAAGCTCATTGACAAATATTCTAATCATTTAAAAGAGATTATTATTGCTAAAGGAGCCTCAATTAGCTATGCATTTCATTTTCCTTGTCAGGGTATTAATACTTTTGAATTAGCATTTTTGAAATTTTGCAAAAAAAATTGCTGTTATAAATAACTATAGACATCTAACTGTTTTTCTTCTTCCACAAAAGCAAAACTTTTGCTACAAAATTTTTTTCCTATAATTATTTGTTTTCAATAAATTTCTAGAAATTATACATTCCCATTGTAGTATGTAAACTTTTGACTACAACTATGTGTGTGTGTGTGTGTGTGTATATATATATATACACACACACACACACACATACACTACCGGTCAAAAGTTTTAGAACACCTCCATTTTTCCAGTTTTTATTGAAATTTATGCAGTTTAATGTCTCAATGTACTCTGAAATTAAAGCATAGAACAAATAAACAATTGGAGATAAAAAAAAGAAATCATGGAATCGTTTTGTTTAACAAAATTTAATCAAAATTTTTGAGATATAACAGCCAAACACACTCGTGGCATTCTTTCTACAATGGAAATCATATATTGTTCGGAAAGTTCTTCCCAACACTGTTGCAGAAGTTCCCACAAATGTGTTGCACTTGTAGGTTGCTTTGCTTTCACCAGCTCGATGGGGTTTAAGTCTGGAGACTGTGCTGGCCATTCCATGATTTGAAGCCTACCGTCTTGTTCTTTTCTTCTAAGGTAGTTCTGACATAGCCTAGAGGTATGTTTTGGGTCATTATCTTGCTGTAGGATGAACCCCAGACCAACTAGGTGTATACGAGAGGGTATTGCATGACGCTGCAAAATGCTGTGGTAGCTGTTTTGGTTCAGGGTGCCACTCACTCTGTCGCCAACTCTGGATCCAGCAAAAGAGCCCCAGACCATCACGCTTCTTCCTCCATGTTTGACAGTTGGTGTCACACACCTAGAAACCTTTTGCCTACTCGACGGTGTACAAAAACCCTGTGTGATGAACCAAAGATTGCAAATTTTGATTGATAGGTCTGTAAGACCTTCTTCCAGTCTTCCACTGGCGGTGCTTCATGGCCCAGGCAAGCCTCTTTTTCTTATTTTGCTGTCTTAGCAATGGCTTTCTTATCGTCACTCGACCCATCAAACCTGCAGCTCGAATTCTTCTCTTCACAGTTGAAACTGAGACTTGCTTACTTCGACCAGTGTTAAGCTGTGCTTGAAGCTGTTGTCCTGTGAGCTGCCTATCACACAAGCTGTTGACTCTCAGAAACTTGTCTTCTGATTCTGTTGTGGCTTTGGGTCTGCTAGACCTCTTCCTGTCAGAGTTTCCTCCAGTTTCCAAGTGCCTTTTGATGGTGTAGGAAACTGTACTCACTGACACCTTGGCTTTCTTTGCAATTTCTCTAAAGGAAAGACCTACACTTTTAAAGGTTATAATGGTCTGTCTGTCTTCCTTTGTTAATTGCCTTTTTCTCGCCATTATGATAGCAATATACTACTTCCTGCAGTACAATACTGTCCATATAATGCTTTAGAGGGTGTAGTAACACAGTCTGTTCCAACACTGCTTTCGTACAGACAGAGGGTTTGTAAGTAATCAACAAAAGTTGGGACACCTGTAGGAATTGTTAGCATCAATTTTCAAGGCTTAATTTGCTTCCATTGCTGCAGAACAGCTGTAAGTTGTTAACCCATTACCTGTTCCCTGAAAAAGGGATAAAATGGATAAAATGACACAGACAACACTTGAAGTCTTAGATAGGATAAGCATTAGTAGTAGAGTATAATTAGCGAACCTTGTGTGTGTTCAAGTTTCTAGTTCATTAATAAATATATGGTATTATATACCTAATGTCTCTTATATATATATATATATATATATATATATATATATATATATATATATATATATATATATATCTATATATATATATATATATATATATTTAAAAACTGTGCCAATTTCTATATATGAAAAATATAGGGAAAATACTTTTCTAACATATTCAAAATATATGTTTTTTCCATAAGAGTTTTAACATACAAAAAAAGAGGGCTCTACACATTTGCTGTATTTGTGAAAGGTAATACCAAAAAAACATTTTTGTGACAAACACACCTTCAAAGCATTATATATTTACCATAACCTACATTTTTGTTATTGCATAGCCACTCTGTTTTAAACAGAAGATATGCAGAAAAAAAAAATCTCTAAGTAATCAATTATGTATGACAAAGGCTACGATTTTGGCACGGTCGTTGTTAGTACATTTCATGGGCGAGGTTAGGAAAAAAAAACAGAATTCACGGAAAGTTCACCACAGAGCTTTAAATAGTACACCAAAACCAAGAATATAAAAGCTATTGCTTTTGACTGCTGACAAGTTTAAATGTTACTTTAGTTTACAAAATTTACAGTTGATGCTTTTGACAGACATCATTTCTGGTTGTTTCACGTTCCATCAAGATCAATATCTGTTCAATATCTGCCTAAATACATACATTTGAATATTCAGTGATATGTTTTTATACTCACAAGCAAGATAGAGAAAATCTGTGAAACCTTGTTTTCATCTTTCTTTTTATACATCTGGTATAGCTGCGAATGAGGTTTGTGTGAGACCTCCACCTAAACTACACATCCAATTCAGCAGCTATATAGTAGATCAATAGATGCACCTATGACATGTTACAGAATGTTTTTAGAGATACAAAGACATTAAAAGACATACAAAGAAAAAACATTCAGTGCAAGCTTAGACAGATTTTTTGTTTCTTGTTATTTTTAACCTTGCCTTTACACATTGACTCATTGCCTGCTTTTGTTTGTTTACATATTCATATATCTTCTACTCCTTAGCCTTGTGGGTTATAATATGCAGCGAAGTCACACGGACTGAACTGTTGATGAAATTCAACCAATCAAAATGCAAGTTTTTTTTCTTACTCTCCATAGCAACCCACCAGGGACGCTGGTATGTTTGATATTAAATCTTGACTGTGGGCCCTATTCAATTAATTTTGTACATGTACCTGGGAAAAAGTCCAGGGGAGAATATAAAGGAAATAAACAAATGAAGCAACTGAGGAGTAGTATTAATTTAGTTTATACTTCACACTTCACTCGCACAGGAAAATATGTCTTTTGGGATTTAACATTTCCAAACCTGATAATATATGCTAAAATATCAGCTCAAAATCTGTTTCCTATAAAATTTTGTAAGCGAGCTTCAAATCTCCAACTGCTGAAAACAGAGGCAGGAGAATTCCTATTTTGGATATGGAAGCATCTCAAACAAATACACCAAGGAATGATATTTTAGAGGTATATTTTACACAGTCATGCAGTGGGGGCTGCAGCTTTAATTAAACTGGGCCCTGAGCGATGTTCTCAGTATTGGTATAATTGATTAAGTAATCTATGGAATGCTGAAGAAAACAAGAACTGAGAAATCGCCTCAGGGAGGGTGTGAGATGCTGATAAAACTGAAAAGTGGACTGAGCTTTGTGGTAAGCTGTCATATCCTAGTTTTAAAAGTGTAGTTAGACACAGAGCAGGCAAGCAGGAAGAAAAATAATTCAAAAGTAGTCACTATGTAATTAAAACTGAGGCAATGTAACAGATATCTGATGGAAAGCGTCTGGGTAGAGGTTATACAATTACTTGTCAAGGCCTTGGCCCAATTACTTCCACTTGTTCTCATGATTGCCTCATTCACAGATGCTCACTTTTGCACACACCAATATTAAAGTGAATATGCTATACATTAGCAATGACAGTGCCCCTATACACATGTACCACCCTCTGATAGTCATGGAACAAATCCTTAAACTCCCATAAACCTCAAATATAAACTTAATTTGAAAGTCCCTTCAAAAGTTTGAGTGGTTTCGTCATAGCAATACTATACCAGTTAATTTTGTTCAGAGAATGTGCTGAAGAGACCTAATAAGTTTCATGCATATATAATGGGGTCTACTCAATTGAAGTAAATATCAGATCTAAATAGAAAATATAAAAGTATTGTATACAGTACATGTACATATACATACATAATCACATATTTTAGATTTCTATATCAATTCTTAATACATTTTCCTGTGTGCTAGCAGTAAATGTCTTAACAACCCTACCCCAACCTAAAAGTTCTACTTATGTCCAGTCAGTGAAACTAAAAAGTGAGTCACAGAGGACACAACACAAGCAAAGACAAATCAACATTAATGTTTACATACACCATATTTTGAAAAGCACTGTGACAACTGTTGACATTCACACTTTAAAGAAGTTCAAGTACATTCTCGAGCTGCCAGACAACATGAAATAGACTCTTTGTTGAACCAGAAACAAAAGCTGGAAGTTAATGGGCAGTGATGGAGTCGTAGATTAGGCATGAGGACTGACAGGCTTCTATTAAGAGTTATTTTTGTAAACATGCATACTCTTGTGCAGCACACCCATGAACCAAGAATATAAGCTTTTTCAAACATCTTTTTTGGTTGTATTTGTATTGTTTTATATAGTGCAGTGTAGTTGCAGGTATGTATGTAGTACATATCTGGTGCCCTGATAGTAAAACCAAAACAAACAAAAAAAAACATGGTAAGTGAATAGTGAATAGTAGATAATATATACAAGTCAGGTTAAAAGCACAGTTAATGCATGTTATACTGTAAAATGGTGTACTTATTAATTGTGGAAAATTTTACAAGTCAAATGATGATATTATTTTAGCACCTGTTCCTCACTAAATACTATCACTGATTTTATTCATAATCAGATTTTCCTGTTTTGGCTTGATCCATTCCTAACCTTTGAATTCCACATTGAATAGTCTATACAAGTGAAACACAAGCCATGACTTTCAGAAACACAGAAAATATGCTTTAATCAGCAGTCTAGGATGACCTCATTGAGTTCATTCATTGTGACCTCATGGAGTTTATTCATTGTGACCTAATCTTTACCCAGACGGAGCTCCAGGCTCTTTGCTCGCAAACACATTGTGTTTCTGCAGCAGTGTTGTGCTCAGAGCAGTGTTTCAAAGGAAAAACTAGAGAGGCAACACATCCTTCCAACTGGGTGTTGCTGTTTTTTTTGTTTTTTTTTTAAGTACAAAAATTCAGTCATAAACCATTTGGACATGTTATTGGTCCACACTCCTCAAGCAAGTGGTTGCTAGGTAACCAGGCTCCCTGCTACATGTTCTCCAGTTAAAATTGGTGCTGGGACAAATATCTGAAAATACAAAAGAATATTTTTTGACATGTAACCTCACCAGAAGTTACATAACAGTTTCAAAAATGACACATGATAAAGAGCTCTGTGTGATATGTAGATTACTATATCATAAAAACAGCAAAAAACAAACAAACAGACAAACAAAAAACACAGGGTCAGCATAGCAGCTCTTGAGCCTCTATTTAAAAGTTTTAGGCAGCAAAAAGTAAACAAACCAGATAGTGATCTCTACGGAACGTCATCTGGGTCAAAAATACATTATGCTGCTTTAGAGCGAGTCAGAATCTCATGGGACAAAAAAAGGAAAGCATGTCATTCTTAAATGATTAAACAGTGCCCAACTTGCTGGACATGTTGTGTAGTGATTTTTATATAGATTTTATATATTATATACTTTTTGTTGTGACTTTCTGTTATGTGGAATGTAATAAACAAGAACCAAAACAGTGATTTTTTTCCCCCTTCATATTACAATGCCATTTCCAAGTTGGTATTATTTGAAGTGTTTAAAGTTAAATTTCAGTTTTCATTTTCTAGTTGCAAAAAGGCACAAGTAAACCACATGTTATTACTTTATGAAAATGTGTTTATGGCCACTGTTTACTTGGAGAAATGGCAATGGAAAGTCCGCGGGCTGGAGCTAGGGCTGTTTGAAGATATAGTTTAGTATTTACAGGATTAGCCTCAAGGGAGTGATGATGGCCTGCAGGGCAGAAGAGCTTGTTATGATGGCCTGCAGGCCAGTAGTGCTTTGAACTGTTAGTGGCCCACAGGCCAGGGCAAAGGACAGGGCCAGGACTTTATATCGCACAAACCTCGTACTGTGGAGGTTGTTCGCATGGGACCCATGACCCCCTGAAAACATAGAAATCCTATGACTCTGCAGAGAATCCTTGGAGGCGCGGCCTTGTGGACCGGGCCATGCCCTCAGAGGATGGAAAGGTTCATAACCTGGAAAGAAGGAAGGAAAAAGAATCCCTGTCTCCACAGCTGCCCTCAAAGCGGTGAGGCAAGTCTTCCAAGGCCAGGCACTGGAGTGCGCCCGCAGGGGTATCTGAAAGATAGAGTTTGTTAGTATTTTGGTTTTAGTATTTAAGAATTGTAGCTGACCAGCGGTCTCACTGGTACAGTGAGAGAGAAACAATAGAGTCTCTGGGTGAGACAAGAAATAGTGCATGAGCTGTGACAGAACATTGTGGCCAGAGGTCCCCTCTGATTTGCTTGAGTAGCTGCGGCTAACTTGAGGCCGGGAAAGTGAGACTCACTAACCCCCGAAAAGGATGGACCACCGACTCCCCGCATGGAACACCTCTGTGAACAAAGGACCGCGTGCCAATGTGCAACAAAAAACACAGAAGGACGACAAGAGAACGAATGTAGGAGTGGACTGCTGCTGATGTCCAACGACCCATAGTTTTTATAAGGTAATGAGCAACAATGCTGCTGATGAGTCTGCGCCGATCCTGAATGAGTGTGGGGCACAGAACTAGGGAGATAGACCTGCTTTGAAGACAACAGAAGAAAGGTGAGTTGCGAACTAGTGTCTTGTAATGACATTATGGGAACAATCAATAAACAGGGGATCTATGCATCTGAAGGATTTTTTGACAGATTGGAACCTAGACAGGGAAATGTAAGGGCAGAGATGGGAGTTTATCTTGGATATTTGAATAAATTGTCCTTGACAAAGCTGGTCTGTCTTGGATGAGTGAAGAAACAGAATAAAATGATTTTCAGGAATTATTTAAAGGTCACAAGACATGGCTGAGAAACTGGATAGTAATGGTACTGTGAATTCTGCACTTCTTAGAAATCTGAAGAAAGCTGACAGGCACATAGGATAGTAGGGATAGAGAGAGTTGTCGGTGAGGGGATGGACAAGCTGTGATAATGAAATTGGATACCTGAGATATAAGATTTTATGGATACTGGTGAAAGATAAAGAATGCCCCGAGCATGGACGATGAATGCTACAATCCAATTCTCATTGAATGGGGTAGGTGATATTCAGTTCTGGGCGCAGAATGAAGAGAATGATGAACAACCTGGAGCATAGGAGGACCTGGTAAATGGAAAGAGGGCTGATGACATGTATTCTCTTGCAGATTAGAGTAGGTTGGAAGAGTGATGCATTTAATTGAATACGAGATGATGGAACTGGGGTACCTGAAGGAGCTGCTGGAGGAACCAGTCTGCGAAACTTGGTGAACTGTAAACGAGATAAAGCATCAGCTGCATTATTGTAAATACCTGGAAGATGACAAGCTTGAATTAGGAAGTTGTAAGAAACTGAAATCCATATGAAATGGTGGAGAAGTTGTATGATTAGGAGGGAGGAGGATCTCCCTTTATTGATTACATGTGTACAGACTGAACAGCATATGGGGAAGTTATGGTGCTCAAGCTAATAATAATAATAATAATAATAATAATAATAATAAATAATAATAATAATAATAATACATGTCCCTAAATGTGATAAGTTAACAAGCAACTGTAATACATAATTTTCTTGATTGGCACTGAGCCTCTCAGCAAGAAATAAACTTTGCTGCTTGTTCAATTTTGTATTTCAAATGTATCTCTGGTAATCTGCCATGTTACATTTGGGACATGATTAACTTCAGAGAGATCAGAGGAGGCCCGAGATCACAGGCAACCCGCTCACTGGACTGTCAATGCTTACCATACACAGCTGTCAAGCTTTTTATTATGATTCTCCTTGGATACTACTTGGAATACCACCTGCTGCTCTTAGAAGTACTCCATTTTCATGTCCTGGAATGATGTAAAATGAGTACTTATAACAACCTGTCTACCAAATTAAATTGCTAATGAGGGCAGATGTTATAGTTCACATTTTTTACTGTATATCATGTATTATGCATTTGTCTGTGTATTTACTATATTATGGATTTTCTTGTTACTGCATCTTGAAAGTGCTTTGTGATGGTGGTCTACTATGAAAGGCACTATATAAAATAAAGACTGATTGATTGACTGATTTTCTTACCTAATATTTTCTCTTTTAATCCCTTTTAATACTGTAGCAAGGGCCAGTGATGCCAAGTCCTGACTATACATTTAGGTAATCTGTCCCCTGCTAAATCTTTTCTGAACTGATGACACTTACTATACTTATACAGTACAGCCAGTCTATACACTGTAGATCATTATTGGTTACTTGTTTGGAGATAGCTATCTATATGCAATTAGTTTAAAGTGATTGTAGCTAACAAAAAATAATTACCATACAGTTCTATGCCATTCACATCCATTCACCAATGTAGAGCTCAAAATTGAAGTTTTGAAAGTAATATATATTTAAGCAAATGTGTATTTTCATTTTCAGACAAGATATGTGGTATTAAATACATCTGTTTGCAGGCCTTGCTTTCAGTTAGCCCTGCACTTACATGATAATTTAACCTGGACAGTGAAGTTGTCCCCACCCCCGCAGGACCTTCTCTCAGCTAACAAGTTGCTTCCCCTAATGACTGACGTTAAGATGCTGCTAAGGTGAAATGATCTAGGAAGTGCAAGCGTTACAGATTTTTCTGGGAGGCAAGGCAAGCAAGCCGAGAACTTTCGGTAACCCAATGTAATATTTTGGAATTGTCCATTTGAGACCTACAGCATATAGTAAATAGATATGCACGACAGTTCAGATTTATGAATGTATTTTGTTAGCATCACGTTAACAGGGGCCTAATGGCCTGTGCCCAGTCTTGGTAACATCACTTTGTAAACTTGATCCAGATTCCATTTCTGTCTCATTAATGATTAGCTTAAAGGTTACAGTAAACAGCCTGGACCCACATTACTTCATATTCTGCAGTTGTAAAATATTGAAAATGTAAAAAATTGTCTATGGAGAAATACAGGAAAATTTGGGTACTAAGTTATTTTTTTTAATTAAATATATTTTGCTGCCCTTTTGATAATTAAACTATAACTTAAACATATGGTTAGCTTTGGAATGTAATTCCTTGCAGGTTTCTATTTAGGTTAGTAGTATAAACATGTAACACTGTTACTGTTATAATAATATGTCTTCCAAGCAATGCGATACATATTCAAAAAATAATTACAGTATTAGTTTTACTATTGCTGATTTTGCTGCACGCTAAGGTCAAGGGAAATAAAAACTGAATGAAATCTTAATTATTTGTGTTTCACAAACAGCATGAGCCCACATAAAAAAGAAGCTGATCCCAGATTGGTATTTGTGTAACAGCAATCATTTTAAAACAGTGGTGTGATGATCTAACTTAATCGGTTGGGTTGTAAAACCTGTATAGTCTACTAATGAACTACTATTGTCTGGAAAATTACTTAAAGGTGTTGTGTTTTAGAAACGCACCACTCTAGAAAAGCAAACACCATTGAGATACCCAGCGATCCAGACAAGCCTCGTAAAGAGTGTTGAAAACATATTAATTATGTATGATATTTACATTTAATGCTTAACACTAGAATGACCAAGACAAAAATTGTGTTGTGTGTGTTTAATATATGTACTAATTACCCTGACATAGAAAGAACCGTGTATTTTATTTTATAAAGGTATACTGTGGATAAATGTAATAGAATGTGTTCTTGTAGCTTATACTCATCCCCTTTGGGAATAGTTTAATAATTATCCACAAAGTTGATAATTGCAGAGACCCAACACCGAGATAATCTTAAATTAAACTGCTAATGAAGGCTCTTATAAATATGTGGGCAAAGGGAATCAACACCAGTTTATATTTGTTATAGTTATACACACACACACATGTCAAATTCACATAGGGCAACTGGAAGATGTCCTAAAGAGTACTAAACCTGTAAAGGCTGACCTGTCACATCTGTGCTTGGATGATCAACCCTGCTAGCAGGTCAGGACATAGGATTTCAAACCTTCAATGGTCTTAAACCATCAATATAATAATTATATATTTGTAATTAACGCTTAAAATTCTCAAGAAAAGTTAAGTTCTTGAACTAGTAAAAACTTTCTAAAATATGGAAACATAAAACTCAAGTCAAAACATTTGTTGTTTTATGAAGTTTTTACTAGTTCAAGAACATAACTGTGTTTTAAGTTACAGGCACTAAACTAACATATAAAAAATCTACATATCTGATAAATAATACTGCATCGAGTCTATAATGTTGCGGTAAACCTAACGCATTTACATGTTTTGCATATTTTTAACAGGAAGCTGGTTTTGCTTGTTTGCAGACACCGTAATATGTATAATAAACAAACAAAGAAACTACTATGACTACTACTATTATTATTATTATTATTATTATTATTATTATTATTATTATAATAATAATAATAATAATAATAATAATAATAATAATACGGGAGTTCCCAGGGAGCGGCACACAATTTGCAGAGCACCACTCCGGGTAGGGAGGCCTTAGGTCAGCTAGGGTGTCCTCGGCTTACCGAACACCATCGACCCCTGTAGACAGGCCGGGTGCCTGTGGGCCTGCCTGTGAGCTGCGTGGTCCTCCGACACTGTAGCTCTGAGGCGACTACATAGTGGGCCTGCAGAGTGAAAAGAAGCAGACAGCTGACGGCACTCGTTTCGGAGAACGCGTTTGTCTCTCTTCGTCTCTCCCAAGTCAGTGCAGCGGTGGCAGCAGTGAACCGTATTGAAATAAAAATAATTGGGCTTTCCAAATTGGGGAGAAAATGAGAAAAAAATAACTGGTGATTCCAATTTTTTTTTTTGAAAAGTTACAACTCATGAGTTATTTGCAGACCATTATTTCAAAGTGTGTTTTTTCATGAATAAAACGGTTTGATATTAAATGTTTATGGGGTTTTGTTAAAAGAAGCTAACCATATGTTTTATTCTTTAAACCAGACATTGAAAAAACAATATTTAATGCCTAATTTCCAAGACCCCATTAGAACTTATTATGGACTGCCTTAATAAGGCTGTATAGTATTAGTGCTAATTGGGGTTTGTGAATCTAAACTGTGAATATGGTCAAATATGCTCTAGGAAATAAGCTAAAGAGCTGGCCAAGAATATTGCCATTCAAGTTCTTCCAAGACCTCTGCTTGGTTCCAAATGGTCGGAATAGGTAAGTGGAAACAGTCTACCAGATATGGTTTGTAGACATGCAACAGGATAATATTGCTGCTCACAAGCAGGTCAGTACATTTTTGGTTTCAGTCAAAGTCAGATTATTAAAAGATAAGCAATGGAGTTATATGCCAAATGACAGATCAGCGTAAATTTGGATCTGCGTCTCTCAAACCGGGGTCTGTGATTGGATGAGAATTGATGGTACACTAAAGCTGAAAAATAAAAACAAGAAATATTGATCTGCTACAGCTGCATAAACCGTGCCTAGTTTAACACAGATTCACTCAGCAGCAGCTGCTGATTTAAGATGAAAAACTTAGGAAGGAACAAACTTGAATGCTGGAGAGGCAAAACTGATTTGTTGACCTCAAACATTTCACACTGAGGGTACAGCAACTCTAGCTGCCAGCCTAATATATCAAATTTCTGTTGCTTTTCCCAACGGCTTTTTCAAACCACATGGCCCATTACATTATTAGTTAAGTCCTACCCTGTTACTTGACCACTTTTATTGTCTCAGGACCAGGTAAATACACATTATTTTGCTAACTATAGTAACAGTTGGTAATTTTGTTTTTATCTATTTAGACCTGGGAAGCAAGCACTGCTCATACACATTTCCATTAACAGTTAACCTGAGTTAATGAGATTAATGTTGAAAGGTGCAGCAAAGTGTGGGGAGCTTTCTGTAGAGTTACTCTCAAGTCTTAAGTCTTTCTTTTCATTGTTGCTGAATAGCTCCATAGAGCTTTCACACAGCATATATGAATCGAGAGGATTACATATCACCTCACATGAATGCTCATGCATTGTGGATTATAGGATTTTCTGATTTTACTTGCATACAGTACTCCATTTTGTTTGACAAGCCAGTGTATATGGATTTCACAAAATTATAGTAGATATACATTTTTTCCAAGACCATCAGCCTGTTAACGACTTACTGCCAAAACTAGGCATTACTACTTTTCAATGAATTAGCAGTTTACAACTCATTTTATCATGCTTAAAGAATACAAGGCCATGATTAACTACAGTTTTAAAGTGTTTTACCTCCCTTTACTAACCTTTTACAGTGCTTTACCTAACTCTAATATGCTTGTACCATGATAAATCACAGTAAACATTAGTTAATCCATTCACCCTTATTAGCTGGTTTTTTTTTTTGTTTGTTTGTTTTTTTACATGCCTATATTATGCATTTACTTTTGTATCTCAAAGTCACTCTTGCTTGTTTTTTTTTTTTTTTTTTAAGTGAGAAACTAGATTATAAATGCTGTCCAGTGGCTGGGTAGAGCAAAAAGGTCAAATTGTTTTTTTATCCAATACCACCTACAGAGCTGGTATACATGCTCAGGAATCAGATATATTCCCAGTCCCTGAAATGTGCAGGTGGTGTGATCTTAATGAGAAAATCATCAATGACATTCTTAATTACTCATCTCCAAAATGCAACGTGTTTACCCACTGCAACATTGGCTTACCCTACAATAAAGACGCATATTCCCACCTGCTAAAAATGGATACAATAAGGCACCTGCTAGTGGGCTGACCATTGGGGAAATGGAAAACAGGTGCCTTGATCAATCTGGTGGGTTGTTATATTGCTTCCCTTTGGTGGAGCTTTTCCTCATGTTGTAAAAATGAAACTGCAGGTTTAGTGCTGGATAGGACGTTGCGCTTCCAACCGTTAATACATTATGGCAACAAACGGGGATCATGGGAATCAGGTATCCAGTGAGGTCCAAAGAATATAGCAAGTTTATCTTTTAATATTAATTCTAATTAAAAATAATTCCACACAGAGATCTCACAGGACTTGGCTATACCAGATATCAATTTATGAGCAATCCAAGGCAGCTGGGATTGGTAGTCATCACCTATAAACATTGCAAAGATGTTTGTCTATTTTTGGCTTTCATTCAAAGCCTAATGTCTTATCATCCGGTTGTTTGTATTGCACACACTTTTGTTTAAAGGTTTTTTTGGATTAGATTTTTCGGGGCTCGTGTCTGATAATATTGACATAATGTTCTAGTTTCGTTTGTTGCACAGCTATGAGGAAACATCCTAAAATAATTCATTTTCTACCATACAATAAAATGTGGCAGGTAGGGGGTAATCTTTTCATTTCTAAGGAAAATTTAGGGAATTAATTCCCTGTAACCAATAGAGGGAAAACAAGAAAAAGGAAGTTGCTAAAAATAAAAGTAGAAAGATAAAGAAAAGCACATTGTCTTGCAGAACAATAGAGAACACTGGCCTGTTGTTTGTTGGTGAGCCATTTGTTATGCTGTATGTTTTTGTTTATTGTTTGAAGTGTGTTTATTGAGTGTGGTTATGTGCTTTAGGGTAGTTTGTGCTATGCGATGGCTTATTTTAATGTCATTTGAGATTTTGTTTTGTGTTTTCTTTTTAATACAGTTTTTTTTTTTTATATTGTTTATTTGGGATTCTTATATTGCACTTGGTTTTCCTTTGTTAGGAAACCTCCTTTGAATAATACAAAAACTTCATATAAACTATAATTAACTGCCTCAGCTTTCCTTTGATTTCTTCATAATGAATCAGTGGCTGCCCTGTTTCCACATGAAAGGGCTCCCCCATTACAATTTGCACTTTAAGCGTTGATAGAACGGATCAAACACATTTGTATTGATCCACTGTCACAATGTCATGTTCAGGCCTTCCATACCTGAAGATGGTGATAAAAACAATATTAGATGTTTCAGCCAATCAGCTTCCAGCATTGGTGTGCTTCTATTAGATAGTAGATGCCCACTATTAGAAGAATGTCCTCATAAGTGTAATTTAATGATCTCCTGTCTAAAACATATACAGTTACCAGTAGTAGCCACAGAACCTAGGAACTAGGCTCAGAATGTAATAGATACCATGTATGGTTCTGATTTTACTCAACATTATTTGGTGAGTGTGCAGATTCTTTACACTAATCAGTGTGAATAAGTTTGGTGTCCGAAAGATCTTCTCCTCTTCTGTCATCCCATTAGCATCTTCTGTGTTTTTTTAGGCTGGTAAGCATTGGTATGTAGTGAAGTGCTGAACCCTAAAAAAAAAGAAAAAAAAAATCTCTGTTGGTTTGTGGCATTAGTGAAATGAAATTAGGGAGTCATGCCTGAAGTTTCTCCAATTAACATTTCAATATAGTAAACCTTTTGTTCATTTCTTTTTGTGTTTATGAACATTAGTTTGATTTCAAGTACGCTTTGTACTTTTGATCGTCGAATTGCCCGGCAAAAAAACCCCAAGCACTCTGACCCAACTAACTGTATTGTGGATGATTACAGTCTAATGAAGGCTTTTATGCCAATTTGAAAATAAAATAACACACTTGTGACTGCGTGGGTGATCAGAATTATAATGGGCCATCTACAAAGGGTTAAAGGTATCATTAAATAATTATGTGAATTACGGAATTATGCACCCGTGTCAAAGGGTATTAACAGGTGTATCACTGTATGGATAGTATTAATACAAATGAAGCATATTTTTATATAATAGTACATATCAAAAGCAAATGTAATTTTGGACCAAATCTTGAATAGCTACACATCCGGTATGGTTTAGAGTTTAAGTTTCGTATTTTTGCACATCCGTAGTATCTAGTATATGTAACTTAAGTCACAGAAAATATGTGAGTATTGGCGGGCTGGCCGAGGCAGCTGGCGAGGTCTGCTCTACAGTGGGGCTGTTAAAACGCAGCCCCGGTGGAGGAATTGCAAGGCTGACTGGTGGTTGTTGTTTGTTTTTTATTTTATTTATTTTTTAACTGCACTGCAGCTAAAATTCACAGCACAATCCAGGCAAAGTGGGGTTGTGCGACTGTATCAACACACAGTGTGGACATGCAACAACAACATTACAAAAAAATATTTCTTTATATTTCGCCCAGCTGCATGCACGGCAGCCGGCAGAATCACTCAACGGCGGGGGTACAGCAAAGCCTAGCCCCGGCGAAGGAACTGACTCTCCCCAAGAGTGTAGGCTTGAAAAGACACACATGCACTCCTTTAAATCAATACTGCACAGGCAGTTGCACAAAAACGACAGACAGTAAATACAGACAGCCATTAACACAAGCAATGCAGGCAGTTGAAGAAAGGAGCAGAAAGAAGCTAAGTTTTAGAACCTCTGATTCCACGAAAGAGGCAAAAGAGAAAATGGCTTCCGTGGGTTGACTGTTTAACCTCAAGGTAGGCAGGACTTAGGACATCACCCCAAGAAGGGGCCTATCAGAAGCTCTGATATAAAGAGCTCAGTGAATACCTACCCATGGCAGGCATATCCCGTATGTATGTTGGTGGTCGCCTTCGAATTGAAAGGGAACCTCGTTTGGCAAAGAGCCTTCAAACACAGAGCAGCCAGAAGACCAGACAGCACTTCTCAATGAGAAAAAAAAAAACATTAAAAAAAGACACCTGGAGACTAGACAAGATCATATCTGACAGAAATTAAGCATCCACGAAACGACAAACCAACTGGGCAGTCAGTTTTTTATGACTGGGTGAGTGAGAGTAGCACAAATATGGACTTGAAAACTGTTACGATTGAACACCTTAATGCAGCTCTACGACAATTTTATGCCTCTGTCAGAAATAGCTCCGGAGAGCTGTATGGCATAAGATCAGGCATCTAGACATTTAACTGAACCGCCCCTGAGCCATAACATTAATATACTGTAAAATGCAGAGTTCAAATCTGCCAACAATGTATTCATGACATACATAAAAAGTCCTATTGTTATTAATTGACTTTAAACAGAAATAACACTTTATTATATCTATTAGAATGTCACAGTTAATACTTTAGTACAGTTGTAAATGGAAAACAGGAACTAGTTTATGAGGCAGAATGCTATTTCCACATTTGTCTAACTCAAATCACATTTAAACATAAGAAGTGAGTCTTATTTGCATTTTTTTTTTTTTTTTTTTTTACAGTGTGAGTTACTATAGGAATAATGCACTCCAGGTTGTGTGTTGTTCTGGGGTAACATCACTTCTCAGGTGTTGGAATCACCACCCGAGGCATGATGTTATCCCAGCACAAAACACGCCCTGTCATGCGTTATTCCTTTATTCTACTGGCGAGAGTCTTGCACTGTGTCACTGCGAGATTCAGATTCAAGTATTTCTTCTTCTTCTTCTTCTTCTTCTTCTTCTTCTTCTTCTTCTTTGAATAATATGGAGTGAAATGCGGGCGAGTAGTGTAGGATTTACTACCAATTTTTTAAACATGTACTGTCTAAACGTTTTGAGTGGATAATTTTTATAACCTAACGTGCTGTTATTTTAGCTCAGTTTGTACTGTAAGTATCAGATTTACTGAAGCTACGGTTCTGTAAGAAAACTGGTATATTATATATGTACGTGCATAGTTGCATAGTTCACCCCTAGTCTCTGTCCCTTTGTATGTATCATTCATTTGGATTTTCAGCTAATTAGGCCTAAGTCAAAATTAAATGAATAGTAGCTCAAAGGTCTGTTTGTTCTGTAACTTATTAATAATAATAATAATAATAATAATAATAATAATAATAATAATAATAATAATAATAATATGTTTATAATAGGTTTATAATAAATATATATGAAGTAAAAAATGTTTAGGAACTAATACAAGGATAGTACACAGCACTTTCTTACAAAATGTTGTTTTGTATTATTTTTATTTTTATTTGTGTAATGCCCCCCCCCCCCCCCCCCCCCATGCTTTTTTTTACATTTTTTTTTTGGTGGCCAAATGAGGCAGTCTGCACTTGTGGTGAAACATCCTAAAACGTTTGTGGAAACCTAGTTTAAGACAGCTTTACAATATCAGTCACGATTTAAATATACCCTGACATATTTTAATATTAATTAGGATATTTGCATTTGGAACAAGAATTTCTTTGGCTAAAATAACTACATAGAAACGCACACAACCTGAAAGTACTATCAAAAAGAATGAGAAAAAGGTAGGACTTATTTTTCTTTTTCCATGGAAATTGCCCCATTGTCTCCCTTATGATGTGCTGGTGTGATTTAATTTACAGTATGTCATGTATAGTATGTATCTTATTATATGAGGCAATTTCTCCCAGTTTGAGTAGCCCATTTCTGAACCCCCATCTACAATAAATAGAGGTCAGAACAATTATGTAAGCACTGTTTTATTGCAACATCAAGCATTATAATAAGTCCACAGTTCAAAATAGAAAACAAAGGGACAGCTCATTCATTTTTATTCAACTCAAGCTGGTTTTTAATGGGTTTTTCTTTTCAATTATAAAAAAAAAAAAAATATTGATGTACATTTGCATTGTCTTAATTCCCTCATAGATTGCACACTATGTAATCCTGCTGTGATCAAACTGTAAATGATTACTTAAAACATGCAATATTTCTATGCATACAGATGGCTAAATCTAATTCTTGTTTGCCAGGAGACTGCTCAATAGGTAACGGTAAAAAAAAAAAAAGGTTTATTAACTTGTTAAGTTTATTGACCTTAATTTATCATCAATTTACTTTTCACATGCAATTTACTAGGCTATTAAAAAAAAGCTGCATTTCATTACTTTTTAAATATATAAGGGAAATATGTCTAGAGCAGCTGGAAATAAGTTCTAGAGCAGCTGGACATTCAGCTATTACCTTCATATCTAATCGTATTTGTTATTCTCACCCAGCAGAAGCTATATTATTCTTATTATTGTATTTTTTCAAATTTTTTTTAAAGTTGCTTGTCAATTTGCTGTATTGGATTGTGTGGCAGTGTGACCCACCCCTGTGCATATTTTTGTGTTAAATGTTGCATGTATGGTGTTAATGTTGGTGTATTGTAGTTGGTACATGGGATATAATATGAGATATAATATACGAGTGTTTAAAATGTATATTTGTATTTAGGCACGAGGATTGCACAGCACTTCACGTGCAGGTAAAATATAATAATATGTGAGCACGGGGAATCGCACTAGATAAATTCACGTGCAGTTGTACCGAGACACTAATTGAATGACTGATTAGCAATCAAGTCTCGGTACAGCTGCATAAAAGCAGCATGTTGTCACTCACTCGGAGTTGTGTGTTTGGGAAGTGGAGAACGGGTGAGAGAGAGAAGAGGTCATTTAAAATAAAAACAATGATTGCTACACATGCTGGAGGGGCAGCACTCTGCTTGTGTGTTTTGTGTTTGTCCACTGTCTTGTTTAGTGTTGTCAGTTTTGTTAACCTTTTTATTTTGGCCGCAAGTGGCATGTCCTGTTTTGGTGTTGTGTTTTCTGTTCAAACCTTTTATTTCTGTTCAAATAAACACACAGCAGTGCATTCATCATATCGTCAGTCATCTCTGTATTACTTCCTTGTTTTCTTACGTCACCACTCTACTGTCCTTGTGACAGATTGTTATACAAGAAATACACTTTTAGATGTAGATGCAAAGCTTCAAATGTAATTTATTTGTTACATTTTTAAGCATCTGTTTTTCCAATACTGAGCCATCATATTTATCTAAATACGGCTTGAAACTGCTTTGAGCCACTTCTGTTCAAATCGTGTGACAATGTGGTCTTTCAACATTGCCAGACCAACCTACTCTACAATTATATAGACAGAGGAGAGATAAAACATATGCAATACTCATTTTATAACGCTGTAGTTGGGAACGATAGTTAGAGACCGTGTTATTTGTGTTCCACCTTATAACGAGAATACTAGTAATAGCATTATGACCACCTTATAACCTATTCTGCAGTATAATGGGCCACCTTATAAAGGGGGAGCACTGTAGTAGGACAGAGAGCATCTTACGTCCTTGACTAGCCTTAGATCGGCAAACGTAGATCATTTGGTAGTTCCTAGATCTCAATTAAAGAGTTTTGGTGCTTTGAGTTTTAGCTGCTATGTGAAGCAGTTTTGGAATTCTTTACCCAGTATAATCAAGCAGAAACTACTTTTATAAAGCACTCCTGGGATGCTTGTGCTTGATGGATGCGTGTGAACGTGTGGTTTTCACTGCTCAGGTTTACAGGTGATGCAAATGTTCCAGTAACGACAGACACAACATTCAAGGATCAAAACAGTTCTTTATTTTCTTTCTTTCTCTGTCTTAGACAGTTATATAATGATGCTGGCTCTACACAACTATGTGTATTGCCAGCATTTAAACCACAGGGTTCAGTCCAGAAATAATAATACAAGAAACAACACACACCACAGACATGGCCACTTCTCCTGACAGTGGATGCTCTGAGTGCAGGTGCGGTGAAAGGTAATCACAGTGTCAATTGTGCAGTGCAGTCTGGGCTTGATGCTGCCCTGTAGCGACAGATCCCGGTTTGTGTTAGCCATCTAACAGTGACAAACACAGATAGTTAGTTTTCACAAACAAACAAAACACTTAACACTCACAGTATGCATTACACAATCCGTTTACTTCCTCGATCAATCTCATAACCACATCAAAGGGACAGATTACATTGTCACATCCCCAATTATACCCTTAGTCACACCCCTTCCTGTGATAGCTATTTCAGTCACGTCCCCTCCAACCCATGACTGACAAATCGGTACTGCTTTAGGGTGATGACTTTGAGCATAGTAACTCCGCCCCCTTCCCTCCACTGGCTCCCGACTATCCCTGGAATGAACTGCCAGACCAGTCAGTACAAGGCACTCTGTTCTTGTTAGACAGCTTCCTCACATATGGGGGGAGGTGGGGGGGGGGGGGGTTGTTGACTAGGATTCATTCACTCTCTGTCACAATGCTATATAAGTGTAACTAGTATGTTACTCAAACAGAGATTGATTATAAAGATACGGTAATTACCACATCTGTATCAGAGCCAAAGCCAAAACGTTTGAAGCCTAGTAAATTAAGATCAGCAACACAGGGTTCTTTAAAATTGGAACAATGTGTTGCCCAGTATTGGAAATGTATCAAGCCAGCTTGCTTTAAAAAGAATTACTGAATCCCTTTGTATGGGATGCTACCATTTACATAAAAAATAAGTGCTGATTTAATGTGAGTAAATATGAAGAAATTACATATGCTGTTGGATTGCTGGACTGCAGCACTCTCTCTGTGATTGTACCGTATTAAAATGCCTTATCTAGTTGTCAGTAATATGCCTCTGGAAACATAATACAGAAACACCAGTACATGTTTTTTGTAACTTCATTATCAATTTAGCAAAGTTCAAATGAAGACCTGCACTCTGGTATGCATATGCAGGTCACTGTTTGCAGTAATATTTTAATTTACCTGTGTGGAAATTAATTTGTGTATCTGTGTAGCTAATGGAAGCATGCATTATGCATAGCAGGCTTTATAGGTCAGTTAAAACTACCGTACACACAAAGATGTAATCCATTAGCAATGGGATTTATATGGGATTAAACAATAATATTCAGATTTTTTAATACTTTAAGTGAGGGATTAGATCATTTCTACATAGTTTTTAGAAAAGAAATTCATAGGATAAACAAAGTTCAATGTATCACTGATTACTGTACCTGTGAGCTTTAATCAAGGGATTTGGTAATAAATATACTGCAGAACCATATTTTCACACTCCAGTAATAAAGGTTCACAGGAGAATTCCCTTGTTTTACACATGTAACCAATGCAATCAATTCTTGGTTCATTGAGGAATCCTCCCTAGAGCTCCTAGGGTATGTGTCTGGCAGTTGTACCAGCGCACATAAGAACACTTCAAAAGCACACACTTGCTTGGGTGATTGCTTTAGAAGAGTCATTACTTTACAGTCAATTCAAGCGGCAAAAATCATATGAATACTATAAAGGTATGAGTAAGCTAGGGATTTAGTGAAATATAACAACTCTATTTGGCAAAGGAAACATTGTAATCAAATTGGTAATTCAAGTAAGGTCTGAGCCCCATTTTGAATTTATATCTAAAATGCTTAAAAAGTAATTGAAAAATGAAATCAAGTAATTGATTTAATATTACAAAATTAACACATTTTATTGTGCAAATTCCAACTCCATTAGTACGCTATCCACACTACCTAAATAATGTGCCACTGTTGAAATCACTTGATTTACATTCACTGCCTTCATTTATATTTTCAAAACTCACAGTCGTGTATTTTTCTGGTTGTATGAATTAAGTAAAAACACAACTTACTCGCCATTCAATAACAAAATATACTCAATTATGGACTGGCAAACAGACTCCGGTAATGACTGTCACGTAAAATACAGTTTTATAATTTTTTGTTTTACTGAAGGTCATCATTTGTATCAATTTTTCAATGAAACTGGTCTCTTTGTGCATGTAGAGGGCATGTAGAGGGTGCTGAACAGTGCTGAGGTGAACTAGCCCAAGGCAATTTCCCTCCACAACTCAACAGAGTTCCCTGTGGGCCTCAAGCCAAGATCGTCAACTAAGATCAAACAGGACTAGGACCATGCTTAAATAATTCTCCTGCATTCCCAGTGCTGATGCGTTAAATAAAAAAAGGAATAATCTTGTACTGTGTACATTATATATACCTGTGTGATATCAAAAAATGAGCACGAAAAATAAATCTTGAAAAATGGCCTTGGCCAAAGGGCAACTTGCAAAATTTGCTCATCGGTTTTCCTTTTCACATTACTACAAGATTACTGTATCATTCTATTCGCAAGTAAGCTGATTTTCTTTTTATTCAACATAGTTCTTTCAAACAGTATCAGAAAACGAACAATTACATCATACTTTTTCTTCAGCTAACTAAAATAAAATAACATGCAATAAAGTACATATTTCTTCAAGCTAACCTACGTAAAATAGCACTCATTGTTAGTCTGAAAGTTTATGGTATACCAAAGATGGATCTGTAAAATACAGTATTCTAGGTTGTAGTGCAACCGGTATATTTTAAGTAATATACCGTAAAACTTCAATTAAATGCCTCCGGCATTTATTTACAATATTTGCCAACAGACGGCGTGTATTGGAGAACGCCGATTATTTGAGACCGGCATTTATATTAGATCACTCGCTTCACATGCTTCATGCAGTCATTGAGAAGCTGCTAACACACAACCTTGTACCAACATCGTAACTCAATTTAAACACCCCAGCAACTTTGTTAAAAGGTTGTATGTCAGTTGGAATTAAGTAACAGGTTTTGTTTTATTTTTTTATAACAAAATTATATTGTATTGTACACCCTCAAATATAAAGGAAAGTATTATTATGGTCTTTTTATATTCGCTGGTTAACAATGATACGGTATGCAAAATGTTGGAAAATGAACAAGCTGAAGTATTTGTATTTAAAAATGGAATTAGATCATCTATTGTTAATAATAATAATAATAATAATAATAATAATAATAATAATAATAATACAAACTTCTAAAATGTTTTTAACAATGAACAATAAAAGCAATAAGTACTATATCATTACCTAAAATAATGTATCGTTTAATCTCAAACTTGTCAAAATACACCAAGAGGTTTGTATCTAGCCTACTTTCAGCATGCTTAAAATTATCTAAATTTGTAATAACGTAATAACTGGATTAAACAAATATGCATTACATGTAGGCCTACCTTAAATTACGTTTTCTGTTATTATTATTAATTAATCCTGAGAGTCACTTTCATCACTGGCACTTATTTATGCTCAAGCTCCTCCTCATCTTCCTCAGCTTCAATGGCACTGACACAGATCTGGTGTTTAATAGACCTAGAGTTTATTTACAATGTTTGCCAGCAGACCCGCTGTGTATGGGGACTTGCGATTATTTGAAGTTTTACGGTATAGTCCAAATCTGGTCAATTTTACCAAATAAGGTAGTAAAGGTCCAAAATTATGAAGAAATAGATGACTTTTCTGACATTTACAGGTTAATCTTATGATTTACTGAAGCATATTGGTAAATGCAGATATATCATTGAATAATGTATTTATTCCTGCATATAAACTGTCACTTAACAAAAAAAACATTGATGTCGAACAATATATCTATTTCTGCATATAAATGTTCCATTAACAAAAAGCTTTAATGTCAAACAATATATTATTACACAAAACACGACAAATACAGACACTAAATAGATATATTTACTTACTTAATTATTGCAGCATGTTAGACTTTTTTGGTACTTGAGTTACACAGGACTACTGAATCCTTACAATGTGCGAAAGTGAGACATTCAGTAATTATTCAAATGGTAAATGTCAGAAATAAAGCGCTATCGTGTTTATTTCGTTGATTTACTGTTTTACTTGTTAAATGTCGACATTTACCAGTAAATCTTAAGATTTGCCAACATTCTGACTTCTACAGTAAAACCTACAATCTTAATGTATTATTTTTCTTTTAGACATGGCATTTGGCTGAAGGAAACGCAAATGGACAGAACAGCTCAAAACAAAATGTCAGATTACATCACTAAAAGTGATTGCTGGTAATTGTCTTTCAATACAGTTTCATATAGATGGCATACAGGTATGGTTAATCAATTAATCGTAGATCAGATGATTAATTGAGCGATAGAAAATGTCAAGATTATATAAATGATATAAATAAATATATGTAGAGGAAACTGAATGATTGTTTGTGGTATACGGTTTTTATTTGCCGTAGGAGGATGTCCCAGTAAATATTTATACAATTTATGTAAGAACACCCTGGGCATCCTCCTACAGGGTCATGACTATAAATATGTTTAAATACATTTCTATATAGGGGATATAATATATATATATATATATATATATAGATATTATATAGATATATATATATATATAATGTACATATATATATATAGCAAATGAATATGTTAAAATTAAATTTAGTTGGATTAAATAGATGAGTAAAATCACCATATTGTTTTAATGTATCCAGGCAATTTATACCCACGCTTGTGGTATGAAAACATATTTATGTAACAGTTTTAAGCTTGTACCTCACTTCTGCTAGTTATTTCTCAAACGCTTCAAGGCTCTTGTAAAGTCCTTTCATTGTTATCTATAAAATATTTATTATATATGTAAAAAGAGTTCCCGCTGAAATGTGTGTATTGGCTGTGGTCATGGTTGTAAGGAAATCATCCTATTAATATCAATGGAGCTGTTGGTACAGTGGGGAGGCGAGGGGATTACAGCTGAGCTTAGCGGCCCTCATTGGCAATACCTGCTGGTGCACTGCAGGGAATCGTGGGTAGTTCATAGCAAACTACAACAGGAATTTTCTTTGATTAAGCTTTTGAGGAACAGCGATATGATGGGCAGACAGTGATGGAGTGATGACCAGCATGCTTATTAATTGTTTAGTAAGTCACTGCTGTATGGAATCAAGTCATGAAACAGAAGTGTCTGCTTTTTGTTACTGTATCAACCATCAGTGTTTATACCTGTACCTCGAGTGTTCAATACAAATTGGCACATAGGGTTCCACACAGAACCCTTATGGTTCATTTCGGAACCATGATACCTGCTAATCCTGAGATAAGGGGAGGAGGTGGAGAGAGAAAATTAATGACAACATTTATATCCCCAGTGCATCCATATAGTCTTGAATTTGTGTCACTGTCAATGCAATTCTTGTTAAGGGTGCTTGTATAACAGTAAAATATGTTAATAAAGAGCTGCAATATACTCATTTAAATATTTGTCGTGTCATCTTAGCGAGATCTCTAGCATTGCACAAGTCGTATGGATAAATAATGAAAGGTAGTTCAATCCCATCAGATTCTATCGTGTGGCACTGTGGCAAGCTGGCCTGAGCAGTGACATCAGACCCGGAAGAAACACACAGCACTGCGACTGAAATGAATGCGCTGTTTGCGCGTTTTAAGAAATAAACAAATAAAACAGTTGAACAAAACAAAACACTGCAGACAAAACAAAACGGCATGTTGGTCAAAACAAATAGACAAACAAACAAACAGTGGCTGAACACTAAACAAACACAAGTGTCATGCTCAGCTATGTCAGCATGAGTAGCAATTCTTTAAGTTTATAGATTTTACTCCTCTCTCTCTCTCTCAAATTCAAATGTCTTTATTGGCATGACTATATTACAAGTATAGCATTGCCAAAGCAATTTATAGCACAAGAAATAAACATTACTAAACATTAAACATCTATGAACAGAACAGTCCCCTTCCCCAAGAACTGCACAACTGCCCCCCCTTGACAGTAACACAGATCATCTGTTGTTGCAGGGTGTCTTAACACTCTCTCTTAGACTGTGGCAGCCGGATACATATTTGGCTGCTAGATTTGCAGTCCGCTCCTCCTCTCCCAGTAGGATGGGGACTTTAATGCAGTCCGAGAGGAGTTTAAATTCTGGTATTTGGCTGTCAAATTTAGGACTATATTTCCCTTGTATTTCTATGTATTTTGAGAATGATAACAGGAAGTACATCTCTGTTTCAACCTCCCCTAGTTCACAATGACTGCAGAGCCATTCCTCTGTGGTAACCCTGCCCTTTTCAATTTCCGGGCTGTGGTCACTGAGTCTGTACTTTGTTAGAATTTGTCTTTCTTTTGTATTTTTTAATTTTAGATATTCTGCTAATTTAATGTTTCTGTTTAGGGCCCGATAGCATTCTAGTTTATTTGTTAATTCTATGTTAATTTTCCAATTTTCAATGTATTTATTCTTTAAGTTAAGGTCAATTTTTTAAATTATTGCTATTGAAATTTTTTGTTAGTGGCTTGTGTCTGAGGCTCACTGGTTTGAGTGTAGCTTGGCTCTGTGAGCCTCAGAACCAGTTGGCCTAGGGGGTCTTTGTCTGGGGAGAGCTGGTTGCTCAGTAGCACCTTGTATTTATAGGAGTCCTGGTCTGCGTGGTCTAAGTGGAACCAGAACTTGGCTGCTCTCTTCTGAATAGGGAAATTAAGGGGAACAGTCCCAGCTCAGCTCTACAGGCGTTTTTGTATTTTGGGTTTTTGAAGGGTCTCCATACTTCACTGCCATATAGCAAGATTGGTTGTATGATGGAGTTGAAAATTTTGAGCTACATTTTTATTTGTATTTTGTTTTTGCCAAATCGAGTCTTTATGGTGTAGAAAGCCCAACATGCCTTTTCTTTTAATGCATTTATAGCTAGTTTGAAACTCCCTGAAGCACTGAACCAGGTAGTTGTAGTTGGTGCTGTGATCTAATGCAGTGTTGCCCAGAGTGAAGCAGTACCTGTTTGCCTCAGATCTGGATTTCTTCTAGAATACCATAACTCTGGTCTTGTCCAGATTGACCATCAGTGCCCATTTCTGACAGTACTGCTGTAGCAGTGACAGGCTCTGCTGTAGATCCGGCTCTGTGGGCGACAGCAGAACCAGGTCATCTGTGTAGAGCAAGAATTTTATTTCTGTATTGTGGAGAGTGAGGCCAGGGACTGCAGACTCCTCCAACACTGTAGCTAACTCATTGATATAAATATAGGGTTGGACTCAAGCTGCAGCTCTTGCCTCACTCCACGCCCCTGTGAGAAAAATTCTGTCCTTTTGTAGTCAATTTTCATACCGCATTTATTTTCTGAATACAGTGATTATTATGTCATACACTTTGCCCCTTACACCACTCTGGAGGAATTGAAAGAAAAGACCTTCATGCCAGATTGAATCAAATGCTTTTTTTTTTTAAATCAATAAAACAAGCAAATATTTTTCCTTTATTTTTTTGATTGATGTGCTTATTTATAAGATGTTTAGGGTGTAAAAATGGTCAGAAGTACAGTGGTTTGGGAGAAATCCAATCTGACTCTTACTCAAGACACTGTGTTTGGTAAGGAAGGTCAGTATCCGGGCGTTAATGATACTGCAGAATACCTTCCCCGGATTACTGCTTACACAGATGCCTTCGGTAGTTACTGGGGTCGAATTTGTCTCCACTTATATATATAGGGGTAATTAGTCCTTGATTCCAGAAACACCCAGCTCCCAGTACTAAATTAAAAAGTTTAAGCAGGGCCTCCTGCATTTTAGGGTTACTTTGTTTCAGCATCTCATTGCTGATGTTATCTATGCCACGGGCTTTCCTAGGTTTGAGGGCCTGGAGTTTCTCCTTTAGTTCCTGCATAGTTACTGGTGAATCTAATGGGTTCTGGTTGTCTTTTATCATTTGTTCTAGTTCTTAAATTCTTTTTAGGATTGAAATTTGTTCTGAATTTAGTTTTTTGTTTTCTATTTTTTGATAAAAGTTTTCAAAATATTTTTTCCATATACACCACCGACTATATATCGCGGGTGTCGGGGTCCAATATAAATCCACTATATATCAAGGGCCACGATATAGCGAGAGACACATAGAAAAACAAATAGGCTAACAAATACTGTACAATCACTCCCTCGTTTTATCGGGGACTTAGGGTCCAATATAAACCTTCTACCAACACGCTTTTTCTCATTTTTCATGTAAAAAGCAGCACACTATTTAAATTCGTACTGCAAAGGATAATTGCTTCTCATCAACTTAAAGTCTCCAATTAATTTAATGAGTCTTTTAGTCCTTTCTCAAACGCACAAACCCACTGCATTGAAAGAATCCCCATTCCCAACATAGGAGGCTTGTTGCTAGGGAGCTGACGTCACTGCGCTTTGACTTTTGCTGTTGCGTTGCTGCTGCCAAGAGTGAACACCTCATTAGCTAAAATAAAAGTAGATATTTAATTTGCTTTGTGTTATTGTGCAATGCATGTGTATATGATAAGTAAATGATAAGCTTTGTTTTTAATTGTTTTGTATATTTTTGTTTGTGGTGTGCAGCACGAAATAAAATGAACAGTAATTCTAAGTGAAAATGCCTGTGTACATTGCAGCTAAGGCATTAGCAGGTAGACTGTAAAAATGGAGAGCCAACTCCAGGACCGCGATATATCCTAATCTATAGTATAGCGAGGGGTGGGTGTATTGCTTAACCTTTTTTTTTCTATAATTCCCAAATGGAGTTTTCATCAATTGATTCCTCAATTTGGGTCAGTTTTTTGGACATTTTGCAGTTTTGTTTTTTATTGTTCTGGATGTGTTTGTACCGTTTTAGTGCAGTACAGTAGTTGAGGCATGACTCCTTGTGGTGGGGCTCCCTGTTTCTTTCTCTCTCTCTATCTCTCTCTCTCTCTCATAAATCACACACATACATTTATAGTGCTCAATGTATTTTAAATGTATAAATTATTGCGCTGAAATAACACTAATGTGTTTTGAGTAGGCTACGCATTACATTATGAAAAAATATATACATCTGTATGGTATGCCTATACAGTACAGTGGTAAAAACAAATGAATACCTAGCACACTTTCTTTTTTACTTTAACCTGTACACATTAGTGTACAATACAAATAAAATATTATTTTAACTTGAAACTAAATGATTTTGGCAAATTTTGTATTAATATTATTGTTAACTTGGCATACTTAGTACCCTAGACAATTATCACAAAATAGATTGTGGTGCCACATTTACAAGTTATGATACTTACAGGACAGCTAATTCTCATTTAGAATATGATTATATATGAATATATCAATATGAATTTCAAGGGACCAGCAACACATTTTGCATTGTACCACTAATTTGTATTACCATGACTAGCTTATAAGCCAAATGTTTACTGTCAGTTTTTATTTAAGTTAGTCAGGGGTGCAGTGCTAAATTGTGCACAATTAGAAACCACCTGCACATTAATGTAATGGGTGTGTTTCCTATTGCTATGCAGATGTTCAGAATGAGCTGGAGGGGTTAGTGGCACATCTGTGCAGTCTATTGCTCCCAACACGTTGGGGAAACCAGAAATGTCAAAGAAATTAGTTTTCAATGCTTGTATGTACACCCTGCTTTTAGGGAAAAATAGGTATTTGGTATAAATGCATTGAGCACAACTGTCAACGCCCGAGAAAAAGCGTACTGGGAAATGCCAGCAACAATTGTGACTGTTTAAAAATGCTTTCAAATGTTCTTAACAAACTGTTGCAATTTGTGTCAGCTTTAGTATATCTCATTATAATATTTTAGATGTAATATCTCCACCCACATTTTGCAAATTTATGCAGAACCGCCCATAATTACATATTCATCTAAGGCTGAACCGCAAAGGAAAACTGTTGCCGCAAAGCATTCCCTAAAAAGTCGCTTACAGCATTATGCTTGTTTAGTACATTTCACCCTAGACTTCTGATTATTTTGCAACTGGTTTGCAACTATTGCAACAGCCGCTACACTTTAGTACATCTAACTCTAAGGGTTTTAAATTTACCAAAACTATAAGAAATTGTAACAAATTGTAACAAACGTAACTGATACACTGGTTTTAGAATCATTTAAATAACAAGTGTTGCGGATGCAAGTTTAAGAGTTGTTTAAGCATTTCCCCAATAAAATTAAAATTGATTGTGCTGATAATTAAGTTTAAAGTGAAAATAATTTATTGTATAGCATGTTTAACACTGTCGTTGTTATCCTTCTATGATCAATATAACTAAAGTTAGAGCAAAATTAAGTTTCGTTCTACAAATTTAAATGTTTTCCTGTTATCTCTCTCCGTGGAGGAGACACTCCCTGTGTTTATGACATGCATTGCTTTTGTAAAAGGAAGCGTCATTCAAATAAGCCAATGAAAGCATTGATTTCAGTCAGGGATTAGCTTCCTGTTTTACCAGGAAGTGACTGGATCACCAAAGTAAACTCTTCTTTGGGCGCTATATTTAAAGCAAAACAAGCATGTATTTGTTCTCTTGGACTCTTGGATCTAGACTCATCTCGTCATGAACTAACCACTGAGCATTCGCTTGTAATGGGTACCCATTCAAGCATTGCACCTATCTTCATCCTGAAGAAGACTCCTCCTACATCCTGCAACTCTACGTGCTTCGAGAAGAACAACTATTCCAGCTTTGTTTTTCAACAACGACCAGAATAAGTATTACGCTTCAAAGACTAAGATTTAAGTAAAATACTGTGTTTGTCTAGAAAATATCTACATGCAAACCAGAAGTAAAAACGTGTAATACAATGTAAGACTTTGCTAAGATAAAGAAAATACAAATAATTCTACTTTGAACAATTGAAACAAGATAAGACTAACTAAACTGGTGATATTGTGTGTATTTGAAAACAACAACGCCGAACATCAGAACATTGATTGAGTTTATCTTCAAGTTTGAATTAAATTTAACTTTTAATGTTAGTATATTGACTTAGTTATTTGACTGGTTAACCTCACTATAAATTTAGCCTCATATTTATTTTCTATTTTGTTCATAGTTTTGAAAAATCAAATAATGGAATTGTAAATATACTTTTATAAGAAATATAATAATTGAGAAGGACTAAAACCATCATTTTATATTTAAATATTAATCACACAATGGAGGTGTTATATGTTTGTATATTACCAACATAGTGGGGGGGGGGGGGGGGGGGGGTGGGCTTAGGGTATTATTAATGTTAAATATTATCTTCATAAATATGGACAACACCTCCCTTGGAAACAACCTCAGTAAAACCCAATTTGGAAATGCCATCTATTTAGAAATGCATAACAGCACTGTAGCTGTTAAAGCATGTTCACTGACTGCTTTTTAGAGCCATTGCAAATTGAAATCACAAGTTGATTGAAGCTGTCATGCAGCTTGTTAGGAGAGAGAGAATAAAAAGGATTGGTTGACTGTAGTTTTATCTGTGCCCAACATTTGTAATCTTCCAGTACCAAGTGTGTTCTGTCATTATAACCCAGCAGTGCAGTCAGTTCAAAAGCACCTCAGTCAACACCTTAATTATACAGGTTCACTTAACCCATTTTCACTAATATGATTGACTTTGAGTTAAGACTTTCATTTTGACGATTATTAAGACTAGTGTCTTTGATTTCTTCATATGCACACATATAATAATTTGTATATTTTCAGCATCTTTTAAAAATTTCTGTTTGCAATCTAACTTTATTAGGCATCTTCTTGGCTCCATTGTGGCATGAAAACCATTTTCAGAAATAACGTCAAGAATAAAACAAACAAAACCAACTGCTGTGCTGGGAATGGCCAACAGAATCAAGGTGCTTGTTGTCTATGTGGTGCTAGTATTGACATTTTCAGTAAAGTAACAGTCGCTTGCCCAGCCTCCACCCTGTTACATACGCGATCTTGAGAAACACTTTTTTTTTTATTCAAATCCAATAAGTTCTTGCGGACCCTTTTACTCTGCTGTGGAAGGCAACATTTTATTATTTGCATATTACATCTTGTCTTCGATGTTTAAATGTATTTTACACTGTTTTAAATATCTGAGCTACTTGTTTTGTAGTACATATAGTGGACTGTAAATTGCTGGTGAAAGGTTATTTCAACAAACAAGCTAAAGATGTATTCTACAGTTGTTCTTGTTTATTGACAATCACTTTCTCCTGCCTTAGTGTTGTACCGTAGACAAAATAGTCTGTCAGGAGGGCTTAAGATCATTAATTTCTCAGCCATCTGGGCTTGATTTTAAGTACATTTCTGAGTGTGAGTGCTTCCCCTTTGACAAGTAAAACTGTATCTAACTTCACACAGAATTCTTTCAGATAACAGATTATAGTTTTCAAAGTGGTGGCATGAGTGTGTTTTTCAGGTGTCCTAGTGCTTTAGGAATACAAACAAGTTTGCTTTCAATTAAACTGGTGAATTACGTACATCTCAAATAAAAGTGGCAAGGAAATGGCTTGCAAGAGGTATGATATTGAAAAGGCATTTATATATAATTATTATACATATTGTAGACAGCCTTTTCCAGACAAAGGCAACAACAACAGAGTCCAGGAACAAAATAAGCCTGTGAAAAAGAATATTTGCACATGGTCAATTTAAACACACAAAATAAACACTACATTTTCCATATTTCTGTTACCAATTTTTTAAGCAGCACTTTTGTAGTTTTGTTACTGTGTTTTATTTTACCTTTTTCTTTTGCCTTTTGATTTCAATATTTTTTTGAGCACCTGTGAGTGCGAAAGCATTGGGCTGTACCGGTATTGGTATTACTGTGGACCTGACAACCTTTGTCGGTATTCAGGCCACGGACAACACCGCCCTCTGCAGGCTACAGAGAAACTAAAAAAATAAATAAAAAGAAAATAATAAAAATGAGCACCAGTGCAGTGTTGCAATGAAACCTTCCGTCTCCCGTGTGTGTCAGTGAATTGCCCACCACCCTTCCACACATGGATACTAAAGTTGCAATTATGCCTTATTATTAAAAATGCATTGTCTATTTATTGTCTGTATCTATTAATTAATAGCAACTGCTTCATTTAAAAAAATGTATTCCTTTAAAAACCTTGTCATAGGTTGAAGTCTGTTTCATATCCTTTCTCCTTATATGTGTGATCCATTGTTTATGCATTATTAAAAAGTGTATTATTAAAAATGCAATGTCTATTATTGAAAATAGTGTCTATTATTAAAATACTGTATACTTTTGTCTTATTAATTAAAGTAACTGCTTCATTTAAAAATGTGAAAATGTATGTTTCTTTTAAATTATGATCTTGTATTTATATTCTTAGCTCAGTTCTCAGTTATGGTTGAAATTCATGACTGAACAGTTTTGAATACAATGCTAGTTATTTTATGTATGTTTTACTTATATCCTCTTAAACTTGATTAAAAGATCATCCCATGGAAAAATGAAAAGGGAGATATTACTATTTTTTTCAATATTGCATTATACTGTCGTCCTAGTTGTTGTCTATCCTTGTCAACAAAACCAGGCCCCAGTCTTGACTGCTCATGAATATGCATGATAGTGGCAATTTCTGTCTGCACATCTGGGATAAAGAGCTCGTCAGTTCAGGTGCAAACACTGCTTGTAGAAATAGTAGCACATATGTGTTAAAGAGGGGTGTCTCTAAATATATCTAGGTGAATTGTATTTAAAAATGCAATCATTTTAAAAAAAGGAGGCTTGGAATAGGAAATAAGGCAGATTTTACATTATACAAACAGGAGATAAGTTGCTACCGCTACCGGAACTCTTTGGATTCCCATGATGCACTGTTTCGACAGGGGTGGAAGAAAAGGTGGAGTTGACTATCTTGTGTATATAGAAGATCTCTGGTAATTCCCTCTGCATAAACATCAAGTCATTTTTAGAAGAAAAAAACCAAAACATTTATTTAAATTCATTTTTTGAAAGTAACTGTGATGTACAACTGTAGTCTTTTTTTTGGATAATATGTGTCAATATGCTAAAATAAAGTGGTATTCATCAGTATTCTGTTTCAAATGTTTTTTTTTTCTGTTTTGTTTGCAGAAAACTGTATCAGCCCATTCCAGATTACATTTATTAAAATTTAATAACAGGCAAATTGTAACAGTCTCCAGGAAAGCAGGATTTGATCAAGTTAATTGAACCATGATAAATGTTTCATGAATTCAGAATATATATATATATATATATATATATATATATATATATATATATATATATATATATATAAAATGTAATCACATATCCGATGTCATGTATCATATTTAGAAAGGTATGGGTGTTTTAATGTTGTTTCTAACAATGTAATTGATGGTTACTAAAGCCCACTGTAGGAGCAGTGACAAGAAAAAAAAATCTTTTTGACTTCATGCAATAGAAAGAGTCTCACTCCTTGATAATTTAGTTTTGACATTTCATTAATTCACAAATGAATCTTCTGTTATGTTTCCTGTACAGGGTCTGGGTGTCACAGGGTAGCACAGATACTCTATTCCTGGGAGATTTTCATTACCCAAGCCATTATGCTAAAAGGAAAGTCTTAACAATTATCTTATTAGTTCACTATCTCTTGATATTATCTTTGGTAGTATAAAGAACGTATATATGAACTGAATTATTAAGTATTTGGAAATCTATGCCCATGGTTGCTAGCTCACGACCAGCGCCGCAGTTCATGGGTGACGTGAGAAGCGTGGTTGTTGCGGAACGATTGTAAAATAGTAATTCAAAGCATTAACCAATTATGATATTTTGGAGAGTCTGGAATTTGGTTTTGTTTTCAAAATATTGGATCAAACAATGGAAACTATTTTTTTTTTTTTAAATGTTCCAACTGTGAGAATAACATGAAAATGGGGACTTAAGTTTATTTTAAAGCAGTTTGTATGTATAGTATAATGTAGGTTGAAAGTAGGTAAACTGCAACCAAAACTAGGGGGGTCACAGACATGGCACCGCGGTGGTCTAGAAATCCAGTGGTCGCTTGTCTTAAAAACAAACTGTTATACAATAAAATCCAAAGTATGTTTTTTTTTTTTTTTTGTGCCGAATGTAATCTAGGTGAATTGTACAATCCAAAGAATTATATTTTGTGAGATTTATATAATATTTTGAGAAATATTTATTACGACAGGTTTCATTGTCTTTTGCGATATGTAAATGTACAGAGCTCTGTAAATATAAAATTACTGAATCATGCTTAAGTATGTTAAGATAGATGTGCAGTGGACAAAAAGTTGTATTAAAAGATGTATTTGTCAAGTGTCAAAGGCAATGTATTTCAATGAAAAAGGTGACAAATTGAAGCAGGCATCCAACCGACGCAAATATGGACGCTTTTAATGTCAACTCTGTCAAGAAACTAAGGTATTACTGATATTATAGCACATCCGACCAATAACAACAACTGAAATAACAATGCCACACTAGTTGCAATTATGGTGCACAAGAATGTTTAGTGCCCTTTTGCAAATGAGGCCTTAAAAAAAAAAAGATATATATATATATATATATATATATATATATATATATAGATATAGATAGATAGATAGATAGATAGATAGATAGATAGATAGATAATATAGATATATATATATATATATATATATATATATATATATATATATATATATATATATATATATATATATATATATATATATATATATATATATATATATATATTTAATTTATATTATTTAATTCCAAAGTGTTTTTGCACTTAAACGAATAGCACTGATCATTTCCTGATGGGGACTTTGTGAACCACAGAAATTTTCTCTTAAAAAACATATTCTCTCTGAGAATTTTTATTGCACAGACCTTACAGTATGCGCTATATTGACTCTTGATCCATAGCGCCACAAGACATATTAATGAGCAAAGAAGGAATAATAACGTTTTTATTGTTATGGCAGGTGCACAACATTGCAGATTGTAGTACAGTAATAAGCATTCTTACACTAGTTAGGGGTCATTGCTTGTGCAGAATTGATTGCATACTCAAAACTGACTGATACCTAAACTTTAGTGATACTGTGAAAAGTGAATTGTTTTGAATGATGCATTGGATTAGCACATAACTGCATTTATAACGATGTAAGCTGTACACAAAGTTAATTATTCATTGCCCCCCTGATCTGTCACACAGATAGCATTGTATGGAGTGTGGTTTGGAAATGGGGGGACGTTGTTGCATGTTACTGTTGTTTTGTAAAACTATCATATACAAATAATATCCACGTTTTTGAAATCTAAAGACTAGGCAAATGCAATAGCTGTTGTTTTCTTAAAGGGATTGTCAGTTGCTCCTGATTTGCTAGCAGTGTTTGACTCCCACTATCCCTTTTAAATGGTTCTACTGTATACAGAAATACTAAAAGTAAAAATTCATTTCTCATTGACATCAACTGTATATAAAAAACAACAGGTAAAAGGGATTTTGGATTAGGTGCACCAGAGCCTAACCAGGCAATGCAGCTATGTCGGGCAGCTGGTGGTGTGCAGTGTCTGTAGAAGCAAGCAGCCAAGCAGACAAAGAAGCTTGCCTGGAAACAGCAAGCATAAATATTCACATACAAAAAAAAACAATTCTAATAGTCTACCCCATCTAATCTAATATTATTATGAACAGTGGGCTCAGGAAAGCCTTTTCATCTTTTGCTCATTTTCATTTTTCATTTTTCATTTCTGTGGTACAGAAGAGGCTACAAAGGTATTTCAGTATACAACCATATGAACATCCTTTAGATCTTTTATTTAACAACATGTAATCAAAAAAACTACAAAATGATATTGTAGAAGTCTACCAGAAACCACTAGCAGTGCTGTTTTTTAAAATGTCACATTTTAAGATTTTGGTCAGTTTTTCATACACGTATATGGAAAACTACAAAGCGATATATAATGCAATATGCTAATGTAACATTATTTAGCATGGTTTCATTCAACTTTATGATTGGTCATAGCTGTTGTGCATAGAACACACTGTAAATCAAAGTTCTAAGTTTTAAAAAAAATAACAATCTTAGATTTTTGTGATTTATAGTATGGTAATATGAATGTTGTGTGTAGGGTGTCTCATTCTCATGTCTCATTATAACAGAAACCAGCTCAGCTTGTGCAGCTTAGCATGACACCCAACACAAACTGTACTGTTCTTAACAGAAATATCTGGAAAAAAATAATTAACCTGTGTAAACCTTAGTAGTATTTAGAACAAATATTGTACAGTGGTTCTAAGGCAGGAGCATTCTGCTTAATTTCTGTAGAATACATGAACATGTTACCACCTGTACAATTTGACTGCCCATGAGCTAACCACTTAGTTACCATTGCCCTATAGTGACAATGCATTGCCTCTGAAGACAATTTTTTAATTGTATACCCTAGTTCAGCACAGTAAAATACAGGTTGTATAATTGTCACAAAGACGGTCGGAGTGGGGGACGTCAGACCAGAAACAGGAACCAGGAAATAAATGACAGAGAGGTGGAGTTGGGTGGAGCTGAGCGCTTATTTGCGCTCAGCATTTAATGAATTAACAGAACACTAAATAAAAAGGTTGTAACAAACAAACACAGGACACGGCCCATTCATCAAAACAAAAGAGACAAACAAAACAGACTACACAGACAAACACAGTGAGCTTCTATTTTACTTTACATTTACATTATTTGTATTATTACCTCCATCTCCAATCCAGTTCTCCACTCACCAAACACACAACCCTGAGTTTGAGTGAGTGAAAACATGTTGCTTTTACGCAGCTGTACCCAGAATCAATTGCTAATCAATCATTCAATTGGAGTCACAGTACAACTGCACGTGAATTAATAAAGTGCAATTCCCCGTGCTCATATATTATTTCTTTTTACTGTGCAATCCTCTTGCCTAAATACAAATATACATTTTAAACACTTGTGCTACACAGACCCATTTATATCCCGTATACCAATGACTGTACACCAACATTAACACACAACATACAACACAAAATACATACAGGAGCAGGCTCTTTGTCACAATAATACATATGGTTTAAAAACAGTTCTATGAAAGGCAGATTCGATCGTAGGTGTTGCTGCTACGCACTCTCTACGTGTTAATGAGTTAAAGCATTGGCCTCAGCATTGGCTAGCAAGCAGTTCAAAGAATTTTAAATTGGTTTGGACAAAGCTATTCAGAAACAGTGTTCAGTGTTATTCCCTGAGGATGGTATGGTACAAGTGAACCTATTACTATTGGGAGACAAAGCTTCTATGAGAAAGCACTTTAAAGATTCAAAATTGCACCCTACTGGAATATCTCTAAAAGGGTAACCACACATGACAGTCTTAAGGGAAAATGTCTGGGCAAAAAGTCAATAAAGCTGAAGTTCATTCTAGAATTTCTTCATCGGAAAACCCTAAAAATAGATTAATTCCTAAGCATGCAAAAGACTGTAGATGACAAGAATTGCTTTGAAAAGAACAGTTTTTTGTTTGTTTCAAAAGTGAATCAATGTCAGTCTGACACCAGCATATGGATTTCAGGGTGAAAATGTTCCACCGACAACTTTACACCTGCTGTTGTCAAACAGAGGGATATAACAACAATTTCAAAAGAGTAAACAATGGGAAGGGTTTTGGCAGGCTGACCAATCTCTATAGAACTAGGCTTATTATGAGAAATAAGATATTGAACAAAAACGACATTGTCTGCTGCAAAGTATTAGGGACCTGATACATTCATCAGGGTCAAGCCTATGCAAGGTTAAAGAAATGATCTTCTTTGGATTCCTCCCCCTCAGGAAATATAAAGCATTGAATATGCATCACAGCATAAGCAACTGGCCATGCTTTAGGGATACCTGGTTCAGTGTTGAATCAGACTATCAAGGTTACCTTTGGGCATTGCTGTATACATTTATTTTATGATCAATTTTTTTTACCTTTTACATGAACTTCAACTAATCCAGCCCATGTTTTAGTTAAACAGACTGCAGTTCCACAATCACATAAAAAGCTATCTACTCCCTTGAAATCTGTTTAAACTGTTACACTTACTCCTCCAGTCCTCGCTCTTGCTGACTGAACAAAGATGAATTAAGACGAGATTGATTGAACTAAGTCTTTACAATTTTAAAAAGCTTTGACTAAGTTAACCCTAGCCAATGCTTCAAGTGCAACACAGAAACAAGGAGCAGAGGACAAAGTTATATATTTAGCAGAGACATACTTAGGACAGAGGGCAGGAAACATTCAGAGATCAACCAGCTACACAAAACTAAACCACTGTTGGAAAGTTCCTAGGGTTACATTGCTCTACTCTGAAGCTGATTGGCTGAGGTGGTTTATTATATGATCTTTTAATGTCTTTATTTACACATTTTCATTCACTGAAGCAATTTAAAGGTGGCATGATGTCAGTGGATCTTCTCAACTTTCATTTTGCACTACAGTTTGATGGACGATGGTTTCTCTGTGCCACCAAGAAATACTCTATATTCTGTGGCATAAGGAGGCATATTGATGGAAGCAGTTATTCCTCAAACTTCTGTTTGGACAGAAAACATGTACAAGGGGATCAGATTCCTTGACTTCAGTGATACAAATGTAAGTGTTGTAACTGTGTTGCCTCAGGCAGTACATGATTAGGTCAGCAAAGACAATTGATGGAGAGGTGTAGGGGGTTTGACTGAAAGATAGAACAATGTATAGAGTAGTAAAAATCTAAATGTTGGGAAGTGTATATCATACTGTTACAGTTTTTGCTCCAGTGTTGTGTGCAGATGTTAAAAGACCAATACATCACACAATAAAGTAAATATATCTATCTATCTATCTATCTATCTATCTATAATCTATCTATATATATATATATATATATATATATATATATATATATATATATATATGTGTGTGTGTGTGTGTGTGTGTGTGTGTGTGTGTGTGTGTGTAAATTATTATTGTTTTTGTTGTTAGTGTTATTATTACTGTTATTGGTTTATCAGAGAACAGTAGACCATGCTTTTTAAAATGGCCATATAGTGTTATTTCCAAATGCAGTATAGACTATTTATTTGACAGATATGGCTTAAAATGTCAGTTTAAATTTTTAATTAATTATTATCAAATGCCTTGGATAATCCATTATTAATAATTGTTTTGACAGGAACTTTAATGGTTCACAGGTGGAGGTCAATGGTAAGGTAATTGTGTCCTCGTTAGGACAATTTCGGTGCAAACTGGGAGCTTCCACAGCACAGGGGTTGAATACTTATGCAAGCAAGATATTTCAGTTTTTTATTTTTCTTAAAAATATTTCCCAACATAAAACCAATGTCACCTTACAATAATTGATTTTGAGTTTAAGTGTTTTAAAATAAAATATTGAACAGAATGAAATTTCAATGTACCATTTGTAATTCAGTAATATGAGAGAATTGGTCAGGGGTCTGAATACTTTTGCAAGCCACTGTATATGACGGCGGAACACAGTGTGTTTTTGGTATTGTATTTATGACGGCGTAGCCGTGCGTTTTATTTTGAAAATGTATTTTGTTATTGTTTTTGTATATGTTATGAGGCGTGGATAGGAAGCCCCATCCACATTAAAAACCTGTGCAGAAGGTGGCCATCTCCTGAATTAATTAAATTATGAATTTGTTGCTAATCGGGAGATGGTCACCTGTATAAAAACCCGGCAGCTCTCCCTGCTCTGGGTGGGAGTTCAGAGGCGGAGCGAAGAGCGTAGAGTGAAGAGAGAAACTTAAATAATATAAAAGATCTGTGAAGGCTACTGCCCAGCCGGACCTGTATATTATATTTGTGAATTTTTTTTTTTTAAATCTTTTATTTCTTGCTTTGTGAGCAGTGTTTTGTTTTTGTTCAAATATTTTATTTATTTTTGTTTTTTAATAAACTGCGCTCAGCGCTTCTTTTGCACTGCAGTTACCTGTATGTTATTCTTCTGGCTTCTGGCCTGATGTCACTTCAACGCCATTTCCTAACTGAAATTGAATGAAAAAGACCTGGGAGTTTATGTTGACTCTGAATTGTCTTCATCTAGACAGTGTGGGGAAGCTATAAAAAAAAGGTGTGGTAACTTGGAAAGGAAGCAACAGGTGAATCTTTTAAGTATTTTATTTGAACAAACAACTCTCGACTACGTTAGTACAGTCACGGTGTATCAGTGCCATTTTCAATCCTCCTCAGGTCTATGCTGATGCGGTATTATAGCAAAGGCTAGGAGGTAGTGCTACTCAAGGTACGGATTGTTTACAGGGACCAAATAAAAAGTTATAACAAAAGGCCAACAAGATGTTTTGATATATTGTGAGAAGTACTGAATTTAAATCAAGATAAGTAATGTTAAAACTTTACAATGAATTAGTAAGACCTCATCTAAAATATTGTGTTCAGTTCTGGTCACCTCTCTACAAAAAGGATATTGCTGCTCTAGAAAGAGTGCAAAGAAGAGTGACCAGAATTATTCCGGGATTAAAAGGCATATCATATGAAGATAGGTTAAAATAATTGAATCTATTCAGTCATAAACAAAGAAGACTATGTGGCGCTCTGATTTAATCATTCAAAATTCTAAAAGGTATTGACAATGTCGACCCAAGGGACATTTTCAACCTGAAAAAAGAAACAAGAACCAGCGGAAATGGAAATTAGATAAAGGGGCATTCAAAAACAAAAAACAGGAGGCATTTTTTTACTCAGAGAATCGTGACAGTCTGGATCTAACTCCCCAGTAATGTTGTTGAAGCTGACACCCTGGGATCCTTCAAGAAGCTGCTTGATAAGATTTTGGGATCAATAAGCTACTAACAACCAAACGAGCAAGATGGGTTGAATGGCCTCCTCTCATTTGTAAACTTTCTTATGTTCTTATTATTATTACTATTGTTATCTTTGTAGTATTATGCTTATCAAGACGCTTTTTGACTAGTCTTATCTGTGTTACAAAATCATCACGTTTGTCACCTTTGAAAATGAAATATAAAATATCGTTTGGACTGAATCTCATGCAATTTTCAGCACCCAGTGGTATTCAAGTTAATGTTCATAGTTTCCAGTCCTAACTGTCATCCATTTACAAATTCCCCCTTCTAGGGATAACCTTATTGATTAAAGTCAATAACATATGTGGTGCAATCAATAGCTCATAATTAACTATGAAGAAACAGAAAGCATATTGATTTCTAGGAACACAGGCCTCCCAAGATAACAGTGTCCTCTTCTTCTGTGCGATAGTGACAGAAGTCATTTTCCTTTTGAGTTTCAGTTCACTGCCTCAATAAATACAGGGCTAAAAATGTGCTGAATTCATTCCTACACCTTTCTCTATGGGTCGCTTCTAAAGGTTTGCCTAAAGTCCTGTCAACCCTATCAATAATGGATTACTCATAGGTGTTTTTAGGGGTAACATGGCAATAGTCACCATATTTTTGTGTTAGATAAATTATCTTGAGACCTCGATATATCACTTTTTCAGCAAAATGTTACCAGTATAAAAGCAGCATTTCTAGAGCATATTGTATTGTCTACAATTGAACATGATTGTGGTGGCATACAGATATGCACAGTCACATTTACTATATCATTTTCTGGCAATGTAAGTTGCCAAGCTTTGAAAACTAAACACTTTTATGGTTCTTTCCTGAAAAGATGGTGAACATGCAGGTTAACATGAACTGTGTGTAGAAAAAACAGACAAGGCAAATCTTTTGCTGTCCTGACAGCATTCAATGGAGACAGTGTGGGAAACCAACAACCATGTCCTCCTCGATATGGGCTGTTTTGTAGGGCCATCAAGAGATACAATTGTTGATGGATCTGTAAATTGTCACGTATCGTTTTGGTTGTTTGCAACATCCACAGCTGTCAAAGTGAAGAGGCTAAAAGTGAGTGTGCCACTGTAAATCTACACCTGACTAGATCAGTTTGTCACTAAAATTGTGTTAAGTAAAGTGATCAGGAGAGTTTGTGGCTGTGTGCATTTTGTAAAATGTCAGCAAGGTCTATTTTGATCATTGTTTTTAAGGGGTACACCAGCTTCCTCTTTGAAACTTCCTTGACACTTTAACTGTGTGCTGCTAACCAGGCCTGGTCCTGTTTCTACTTACAGGAGTGAGATGCTTTAAAGAAATATTTTACTATGCTCTGTATATGTAAAATTGTAAAGTTTTTTTTTTCCAAATCTTTTTCATTGCGTTATAAAGTTTTATTAACTTAATGAACCATGTTTACAATTCATCAGATGTAACACATGCTCTAAATATTGAGGTTTGTAATAGTTTGATAACATTGATTAAATTTGCAAAGAAAACAAGTTGAAAAGTATTACTGTCAAAGATTAGATTATTTGACAAATCAATTGATTTTCTCTCAGATATGTATGCAGTGCATGCAGGCTCATTTCCACGGTAACTCTTGCGTCCTTGGGGGATATAGGTTCTTGATTACATTTGGCAAGGTTACAGGACGTAATAGCCTATTCTTTATTATCAAGTGCCTTGGGATCTATCAACAAAACAAACAGACTGGTCAGTGCAGTGGGATAATTTAATTCATTTTGAACTCTCTAATGATTGCGGCCATTTCTATGCAAGTTCTTATTTCTACGACCGTACAAACTCATTTGTTTTATTTTATGGTTGTTAAAGAAGAGATTTCGTTGTTACAATATACTGCTTGTTTCACATTAGCATGATCACATCATTTCTTATTACAGTGTGTAAGAGCTGGACTCTATACAGAAGACACTTGTTCATATTTTCCACATTCATGCAACATAAAAACTGCAGCAAAACTTACCAAGTAAATCAACTAAAAAGAACTCTACAAGTGATTGTGATAACTTAATTTGTTAGTTGTTTTCAGGAACCCCTTTAAATAATGTACCTGTAATTTCGTTTTTCATTGTTAACATGAACTTTTTACACTTATAACTTTATATCTATTTCAAAGATATTTTCAAAATGGCTGCTCTAGTGAACTGGGGTTGAGATCTGTGCTCTAAATCAATGCAGGAAAAACAAGATAAATACTTAACAATGACAAAAGAAATGACTGGAGAGGAGGGCTATAGTAGAAAAATTATTGACCTGAGAGAAGACTAATATAATGCCCGAAGCTGCAGGCTGATGACATTGTACCCTGGAGGTAACAATAGTCTTCCCGAGGGATATTTAATTTTCCACTATGGCTAAGTCTGTAGTACATACTGGTATTTAATATATGAATCAGTCAAGAAAATAAGTGAGGCAAGGTTGGATAGTAACTAAGACATTATATATGTTGTTTAAATATAGCTGATACAGTATTAGTAATTAAATAATTTTAAAATGGCTTGGATAAATTAAGTGCTGTGATTGGCTTAACAAGATCACATGACTGTGCGGTAAGATTTGTCTTACCGCACGGCTGTAGAAAAACAAAGAGTAGACGCAACCCAAGCAGCATGCCGAGGTGCCAGACAACGGAGCAAAGCACAACAAAGAAAAAGAGAAGCTGCACACTCAAACATACTCCTATAAGCTTTAAAAATGTATTGGGAAAGAAACCACCATTTTGACTGCAAAGCCTTCATTAGGTTATGACATCATAGACGAACTTACTTACCTGATCTATTAATATTACTAAAAATGTCAACATACAACTGAAGCAACATTTAAATCATCCAACAGTTTTTTTTTTTCATCTATTACTAAGAGTTACAGAAAAAATGGCAAATATACTGCAGTATTTAGTCAGAGAACAGAACAAAGAAAGTTCTGAGGTAAGCAGTCGTAGTAACACTTTATTCAAAAGCCATCTGAGAAATCACCACGCAAGTCTCACTCAGCATGTAATATATATATATATATATATATATATATATATATATATATATATATATATATATATATATATATATATATATATATACAGCAGCGGCATCTACTTATTAAACTAAACATTGCCTTATAAAACTGAGTAGTGAGTATACAATGTTTAAATTAGACACAACAGATACATCTCACCACTACCCTCCGACTTCAGAAACATACTTAAAACAAAATCTCCTGCTGTCTTCTGACATAACCATTGGGCTTTTAAACAAGATCAGGTTCGGCATAGAATTCTATTGTGCTCGCTGCGGACGGGAAGGACTGCGGCATTGTGCAAACTGACATGGAAGTGGTTTTGACCACATGTCATCTGATGCTGGTTTGCAATCTGGAAATTATGCCGGTTACCGGCATCGGTGTGAAAACAGTGTGGGAAAACTTATTGGTCAGCTTCTCTTGAACACCGAAAAACCGACGTATGATCATTTCCTGCACAAAACAAAACAAACAAAAAAAAACTTGGAAGCTTCTCCCTTGATGTCAAGTACCAGTGCAGTGTTTCACTGTTCTGTGAATCCTCCCTCAGATGTGGGAAATCAGTTTGCTTTCAATACCCAAATGCCATTTTATCTAAAACATTTTACTATAAATGGGAATGTTCAATGTAATGTTTATGGCAAATAAAAAAGCACTTTATATATGTGTGTGTGTGTGTGTGTTTGGAGCATCTTTCTTTTGTAGTATGTTTAGTAATTCATTTTCTGTTAAGTCAGAATCGCTATTGAGCAGTTTTTTCACAGATATTTCACAGAAAGTGTGCTGTGAATATATATAATGCGATGTACAAGTATGTATGTTTGAACGTAGGTACAACGTGTCTTCACTATGTCCCTTTTGCTGGGAGATAACAAGAGTAAAGGCATGCTTTTCGGTATATGTCAACTACACTTGATATAGCAGCAGGAAGACATTCTAAACACTTCAGATTTTACTATGTGTGTGTGTTTTTTTTTATTATTTAGCGTGCACAATTACTTTGCCCTGATTTTTTTTTTGCAATGTCCAATACTTTTTCTCCTTATTGCAGCAATTCCCCACACAGCTCAGGAGATGCATAGGTCCAGTGGGCGTCCTTCGATCCCACAACCAAGCCAGTGTCCTAATTTTACACCCAAGAACTCAAGGGTGGATGTCAGCGAGCTACTGGCCTTTGGAGGGCAAAGGCCAGTCCTGCAGGTGTCGGCTCTGAGCTCACTGGGAGCCTGTCCAGCAGGGTTCACTGTAGTGCGATGAGGCAGGTGAGCCACTTGGGGACCCCCCAGACTGTCATATTGTTTTGTATCTCTTTACAATATAATTTTTATGTAGCAGTTTTGTTGTATTTATTTTTCAGGTAAATCTCAGAAATAAATAATTAATAGAAAAAATAGCAACACTTTATACCATGGAGACATTAACAAGACATGTGTTAAAGGGTTCATAAATGGCTGTCTTATTTGTTGTATAAAACTATTAATAACATGCCCTTAATATTTCATACAGTTTTGTTCACACACATGTAATGAAGGCTATTTTTCTTGTACTAATCATGGTTTATGAAAGATTAATATGCTGAAATGTAACTTAAGTATTAAAATAAGTTTTTTTAATAATATAAAAGTATTGTTTCTGTGTACATTTGTAACAGTAAAAGGTGATATTGCTGAAGAAGCTATAAAAAGAGATATTGGGACCTATTCATAAAACTTTAAGGACTGTTTTAGGGACCATTTTTTAGAGTAGGTTTGTTAACATTCTTTTAGCTTAAACAGTACTCAGAAAAATGAAAATAAAGTAATCAAGTTTTGGATTAGGAGAAGTGGCATAGTCCTAAATCTGAAAGTACTGGAATGCCTATTTAAATATAGATTTTCTTAAACAAAAATTATATGAATTCATGTTTTATTTGTACATTGAACCTGAGATAACACCTTTAACAGATAATATATGCCTCTTGCGTGCGACTTTTAGGTTAGCTGCCATGATCAGTGCTGCCAGATTGTCATATTTCCAGCCAAATTGGGCTTGTTTTGAAAGCACCTAGTGGGTAAATATTGTCTTTGGTGTTTTTTTTTTTTTTTTTTTTTTCGGTTATTTCATCACCAGAGCAGAAATTCAATCACCAAAGCCCTGTATAGTATATCATGTCCCCCTCGTCTTTTTTTTGGAGCTCTGTATCCAATAAAACTAGGTAATCACACAAACGCTCAGTTATTTTTTTATTCGTCATCAATTTAAGAACTGTATCAGGGCAATTAGAGTTGCTTTTGGTTTTAAAAATGTAACTGTATCTGTAGACAGTTCTGGATAATTACATTTTACACGACATTCCGCACACATTTTTTTTGGACCTAATGCATCTGATCTCATCAGAAACAAGCAAAGCAAATAAATAAAAAGTTTATAATATTACTCTGCATTTTTTTTTTTTTTTTAATAAGTGTGTAGCACTTATTTATGCTTTTGTAAATCTTAAATGCAAGTGCGTTTTTGGGGGGTTGGTTTAAAAAACACTAGGAGAAACATTCACTAAATACATTTGTATCATGAGCAAATGGCTATTGACGTTTCAAGACCAGATCATTTTCTCAGGTCTTTTTCTACCATATTCAGTAAGTATTAAAATTAATTTATTAAAATGCTATTGTATGCGCAAATGTTGGACCTGGAGAAGGATCGGAAAAAGCATTTAAATTAGAGGGCTGTAGCAGGGTACGCCCATTTTTCAAACTTGGAAAACCCGGCAGAATGTTAACTGATGCTCCTTCTGTAAGTGCTCCAAACACTTCCCCTGGCAAAAACACAAAGAGAGGAAAAAGCAGACAGAGAAATGAAAGCTTTACATTTGAGGAGATGGACATTATAACAACGAAGCATTTGCTGTTTGTAATGGTAAAAAGAAGAGCAAAATAAGTCCACAAAACAAAATTTGGGCAGAAATTCTACGTAAAGTAACGCTGAAATTACATCAAATGCAGGACCAAAGAGAAGATTGTGAAAATAATACAAGCAGGAAAGAAACTGGCTGGGGAACTTGTGATGTGCCATCATTAATGCCTTATAAAGAGGGGGTTCAGTCAAGGCAGCACTGTATGGGTTAGAGGGGGGATTGACACCACTGCCGCTTCTAAGGGGAAAACTTGTAATTACTGTGTTCTTCTACTTTGCAGTACAGTGTGTGACAAGTGGCGTCCAGGTGTTTTCTTGGATGTGAACTAGAGCGCATATTCACTTTAATGTATTTTGCATTTTTTGGATCTGTATTTTATTAAGTGTTAAGATGCTCTGTCAACGTGTCTCTGTTACTTTGCTGCAGTATTTTAAATAATAATAATAATAATAATAATAATAATAATAATAATAATAATAATAATATGTACCTGTATGTTAACAGCCTATCTGTATTATTTTTAATAGTGACAAATCGACTAATTGCTACCTGCATTAAATAATAAATTTAAAAAACCACAAATAAAAAACTTTTTAAATTTTTTTTAAATAGAAGAAACTAGGATCTCCAGTGACAGTGATGACAACAATACAGAACAAAGCAGCATTAAAGAACACTAAGTCAAGATAAAGTCAGCACAGTCTTATGTATCATCAAGGATCTTTCATCAATGATTCTGTAAAACAGACTATGAAAATGAAGTCTGTGGATTTTGATTGCTGTTCGTATTTTTTTAATCTTGTTCTATTTTTAACAATCTCAGCTAAGCCAGAGACACGGGAAAAACGCCATTCCTCCCCCACAAAAGCATTGCTTAACTTTAACATAAAAAAATGACCTTGCAAATTTACAAAGCCATTTGCAAGGGCAGTTGTTCATTCCAATCCCAGCGTCTCTGCATTGACTGATATAGAAAGCCCTGTTTATGGCCACAGTCGTAGGATGCACTTTTTCTGACTTTTACAAAAAATAGTTAGCCTTCTTAAACGTTCGTACTTTTTGTAATAGAAGTTCTCTTCATTGCATCACAAGGACGACTGAGTAAATCAGACAATTGTGCGGGAGAAATGTGTGACTTTTAAAACATTTAAAATACGCGTTGTTTATCGAAACTCTGATTCGAAGTGTACCATCAAAAGTGGCATGTTTGATTTCTCCACAGGAAAGAGATCACTTCTGTGTACCCAGACACCAAAATTAGAGCGGTCGGGTGCCATATATAAGCATTTTCAAAAACAATCTGTAAAGATTGCTAAATGAATTCTTAAGTCAAGGTTCTGCCTATATAAAAAAGTACTGGAACATTGTTCCGGCGCATTCCGGCTTGACCACACCGACACACTGACAAGGCCTGTTGAATATACAGCAAATTAGACACAACTGGATTACATTGCTTAAAGCCTGACAAAATAAAAAGGAGCAAAATATATTAGGATATTTCAAAATTGCTTAGAGTTAATTTCATTGACAAGAAGCGAATAAATTAAACAAATAAATAATTAATTAAATACCAACTCAGTACTGTACATTCATATGTCAATGTTTTGGTTTGCATGTCTTGAGTGGCAGGGGTAGCTTTGTACTATTTTGAGACTAATGCATATATATTTTTTTTTTTTAATTTAGTCATCTCCACGTTACCTCGGTTTTCTCCCCAATTTAGTGTGTCCAAATATTATCTGTATCCTCGGCTCACCGCTCGCAACCTCCCCCCCCACGCCAACTTGGAGAACAGAGGCTGGAGCACACGTGCTCCTGTCAATCCGTAATTTTTCGCACTGCAGATCCACAGCGAGGCCACCAGATCTATAGTGCCGGAGGACAACACATATCTGGCAGCAAGACTGCAGAACCACAGGCCCCCTATCGGCCACAGGGGTCGCTGATGTGCGGTGAGCTGTGGATTCCCCTGTCGACCTAGGCCCTCCCCTCCTGGGCAGCGCTCAGCCAATTTTGTGCCACCCCCTGGGAACTCCCAGTTTCACGGTCGGCTGTGACATAGCCTGGACTCGAACCTGTGATCCACAGACTATGGGGCACATCCTGCACTCCACGTGGAGCACCTTTACTGGATGTGCCACTGCTGTTTTCCCATGTTGTTTTATGTGGTTATACTATGGTAAAATTGGCAAGGTAAGACCCAAGCAAATATTGCTTATTTTTTTGTGCATGCTAATTAACAGTAATAGTTCAAGCATGGCATGCTACAAGCAACAAAGCAGGTGTAACTCTGCCTTTAAAGTGAAGTTGGACTGATTGCTTTGCTCTTCTACAGCAAGGCTTGAGTGAACATGCTGTTGTTTTCGAGACACCCTTCCTTTTGCCTAACACCCTATGCAAGTATTGCTGTGAGTGGTGCTGCAATCTTATTCGTATTAAATATGAATTAGTTTAATTGTTTTCAGTACTTTACAAGCTGTGTTGTACTATGATCTAATGCACAGCCATAAATGTATTGCTGCAGTTGGTTGATGCTCTTGGGCCTCCAAGGATAGATGCATAGCTTCTCAATTAAAAAAAAAAAAAAAAAAATCAAAATTTTATTAACAGGTCATTTTTACCCCTGTGGTAATTCAGTAAATTAACTGAATTGTGATATCTGTAATTAGTCTACAGAGCTGCCTAAATCCCTTGGGTCAGCCAGGTTTTGTTTTTGTATGTACTGTGCATATCAAATTTAAGTATACTTTTATGATATGTTTAATCAATATACACTCAAATAACAGTTCCTTTTCAATTCGAAGACGACCAGCAGAACATGCTTATGGGATATGCCTGCCTATAGGTAGGTATTCACTGAGCTCTTTATATCAGTGCTGCCGATAGGCCCCTTCCTGGAGTAACGTCCTCAGTCCCGCCTACCGAGGGATTAAACAGTTATCCCACAGCAGCTGTGTTCTCTTTTTGCCTCTCAAGATGGTAAGGTGAGCGTAATTTGAAAAAGCTTTTCCGAGTCGACTGCAGTTCCTCTGCAATTTGTGCTGAAAGCTGGCTTGCCGCTTTCGTGGAATCAGACATTCTAAAATAAAGCCTCTTTTCTTCTCCTTTTTTCAGCAGCCTGCCACGCTTGAATTGCAGGCTGTCTGTATTTACTGTCTGTCGTATGTGTGTGACTGCCTGTGTAGTACTGATGTAAAGGAGTCCATGTGTGTCTTTTCAGCCTACATTCTTGGGGAGAACGCAGTTCCTCCACTGCCGTTGAGTGATTCCGACGGCTGCCGCCATGCAGTTGGGAGGAATATTTAAAAAAAAAAATTGTACTGTTATTGTTGCGTGCCCACATGTGTGTTGATCCGATCGCACAACCCCGCGATCTGTGTTGCGCTGTGGATTTAGCTGCAGTGCAGTTAAAAAAAAACAGCCAGTCAGCTGTGTAATTCCTCCACCAGGGCTGTGTTTTTACCTGCCCTGCTGCCTCAGCCCGGCTTTAGCCTGTGTGTCTCCCTAGTTTATGCTGCGTGCTGACCAGGTGTGTGACTACATGGGGTCAGGGTAGGCACCGCTGATTCAGCTGTCCCCTGGTGCTTCGGTACCTTCATGTACGCTCAGCCCTTGGCACTGATGTTGGCACTGATGGGATGTGCTGCAACCATTTTGCAGGTCCCCTGGACGACAGCGGCCGAGCCACGCCTGTCCATATTCCGGACGCAGGCCATGGCTCCCCCCTCACAGCCCTTCCAAGCTTTCTCAGATTTCATGGAGGAGGTGCACTCCTCTTGGGAACGTCTGGCCTCGGTGTCAAGCATGCTGAAGCAAGCCTCACAGCTTGCTTCTTTGGAATGTGTGGAGAAGCTGGGCCTGGCAGGTTTTACCAGGACGGTTCCGGTTCCCACGGCTCTGCTGGTTGACCTGAGGCATCACCTACAGGCCACAGCAGCAGCGGGCAACCGGGCCCTCCCGCAAGGTAAGGGGAACGCAAGGTGTGGTGCGTCCACGCAGCAGTATTCTAAGAGGCATTTCCACGGCCTCAGCATCCTCCACCCCAATCGGCAGACTTGCAGCCTCAGACCCATCTATCTGAAGGCTTGCGGCCTTAGACCCATCCATTTTTCATACACTAGTTGCAATACTGGCGCGCTTGCACCTCGGACACTTGGGTGCTTGCCACCATACACCATCCGCGCTACAGTTCCGCATGGGGCATCCTCCCTTCCGAGGGGTCACAAATACATCCGAGATAGACCCTCTTCAGGTCTCAGTAGTCCAGCAGGAAGTGGCTGCCTTGCTACGCAAGCGATCCATTCGCATTGTAGCCCCCACCTCCCACGGAGAGGGGTTCTACTCAAGATACTTTCTGGTACCCAAGAAGGATGGCGGCTTTCGCCCTATTCTAGACCTGAGACTCCTCAACAAGTTTTTGAAGGAGAGGAGGTTCCAAATTCTGACTCACCGTCACATTCTCCAGTCCGTCTGGCTGGTCGACTGATTTCACCACCATGGACTTATGGGATGTGTACTTCCACATTCCCATTCGTCTCGAGCACTGGAAGTACCTCCACTTCACCTTTCAGGGAAGCGTTTACAAGTTTTCCATGCTGTCGTTCGGCCTCTCCTTAGCTCCTTGTACATTTCAAAGTGCATGGACGCTATCCTGGCCCCCTTCCGGTAGCAGGGGATAGAGTATTGAACTATCTTGACGACTGGTTGATTATTCCCAGTCACAAGAGGGAGAAGTGGCCCACACAGCGATTGCGACAGAGCATCTGGCGAGGCTGGGCCTCACCAACAACGATGCAAAGAGTCGGTTTACACCGGTGCAGTGCACAACATACATGGGACTCCAGCTGGACTCCAGTGCGATGTGCACATACCTGACGGATATATGGTGCACCATATATTTTCATTAGTCTGTAATCCATATAAAATAAATATATGGATTACAAACTAAAATATATTTTAAATATATCCCATGTATTTTAAATATATAAAAAAGGGGCCAATTTCTATATATATAAAAATATAAGGATGATACTTTTCTACCATATATTAAAATGTTTTGTTCCATAAGGGCTCTCCATGGCAATGGTATTTAACACTCCATGGCAATTGTATTTTGATTAAAAACACAACAAAACATATGTAAATATTTGGTACTCTACTATTTCAAAGTCAACTCACAAGCTTTATTTTAAGAAAGTCTGCTTTTGGCTTCCTGAAGTCAATAAGCTCTTTTATGAAATCAGTATATTAGGGCAAATGAATGGAAAAGGGCTGTGTGACTGCAAAGCATGTGAGTTGGCTGCAAAACATGACAATCGTGAATGGGGAAGCTGGTTGTGAATTGCCAATCATTAATCTTGATTACATTGTCGTGTCGATAACAGTCGATCATTTACTTATGCTTGCCTCCCAAGAACTGCCGTTAAAACCTTGATACGTTAAGGCCATTAGCATTTATAACCTGAAGCTGTCAGTATTCATTCATGTCAGTTGCGCTCTTCTTATAGGAGGAGTTGTGATTTGTGGCGTTTCCTTTTAATTACACCTTTTTTTTAGTAGTCACTAAACACAATGGTTCCTGCGAATGACCTCTTTACATGACATCAAAAAGCCACAATAATGATGTATGATACACCTGTTTCAAAGCTAGTCAATGGCTCTGCCATTCTCACTCAGAATTTGTGTTGTCCTAAATCTTAAAGTACTGCAAAGTAAATTAAAATACAGTTAAAAAAAAAAACGAATTATAAGAACTCACATTTTATTTGTACATTGAACTTGAGGTAAAATTTAACAGGTAATGCATGCGTCTCGCAAGCCACTTTCAGGCTACTCCCAGTGCTGCCAGATTGGTGGTTTTTTTACACCCAAATTTGGCTTGTTTTGAAAGCATCTAGGAGGTTAATTTTGTCTTTGGTGGTTTGGTTATTTTTTTGGCTATTTTTATTATGCACTATTCCTTTCGATTATGTCATCTCATCACCAGCACAGAACTTCAATCACCTCGATGCCCTGTAGTATTAGTTTATCACATCCTAGCCCCGTCTTTTTTCTGTAGCTCTGCATCCAATAAAATTACAAATCACACAAATGCTCAGTTATTTTTTATTCATCACCATTTTAAAGAACTGTATCAGAGCAATTAAAATAGTTTTTTGTTTTTTAAATGTATTTTTAAAGATTATCTGCCAACAGTTCTGGACAGTTTAATAGTACACTACATTTTGATTGTTTTTTTGTTCCTGGATCAGATTATAAAACACAGTGGTGCTGGTACTGTAAGTAAAAAAATAAATAAAACATCAAAGCAGATAAATAAACAGTTTATAACATTACTTACCAGTGTTTTTTGTTTAAAATAAACGTGTAGCACTTATTTATGCTTTTGTAATTTATATTAAATCTTAAAAGCAAGGGCAGAACGAGCACCTACAAGGGCAGTCGTTCACTCCAATCCTCGGGCCTCTGCGACTGATGTACTAAGCAGCTTTAAACCCGTGTTTATAGCCACTGTCGTAGGATGCACTTTTACTGTCAGCTGTCTTCGTCAGCATTTTTACTAATACAATTGTTAGCCTTCTTAAAATAGTACTGTAGTTTGTAATAGAAGTCCCTAATGTTCTCTTCATTGCATCACAAGGTCGACTGACTGAATCAGATGACTGTGCGGGAGATTTGACACTGCAAACTAAAATATTTAAAATATGCGGCAGTTATCAAAGAAGGCAGTGTACCATCAAAACTGGAATGTAGGGATTCTGACATATTTTTGTTCCTAGTGCGTATTCAATGGAAAGTCTAATTTGATTTCCCGACTGCAAATAGATACATAGCTTCATTGAGGCCCACAAATCGGTAAATGTCAATTCTTATGTCAAGATTCTGCCTATAGAAGAAAGTACCAGAACGGTGTTCTGGCTCAACTGCACCACTGCTCAGAATGAAAGCCAACCTATCAAGATGCATTTCATCTTTTAATCGAACATTTAGTTTATGTAAAAGTGAGCTCTAATTTAACCATCTAAATGGCACAGTGGCTCATTTAATTACCTATAGATTGAGATGATAGGGTCAGGCCCTGCTATTGTTAAGATAGACTAGAGGCAAGTCTTAATTGAGTTTTCTAAGGCAGGTTGCTTGTTTGTCCAGAGGCCAGGTGAATCTGCTGCACCATAACAGTAAAAAAAAGATTTACTATGGGGACCTGTGTGTGCCACTTGGTCCCCACAGAGCACAGAGAAGCTAGAAAAGAGATTGGCACCATCAGCAGTATAATCTCTACATACAGAATTCTGTGGAGCCACAATGTTAAGGAACAGAGAGCTTGATATATATATATATATATATATATATATATATATATATATATATATATATATATATATTTTTTTTTTTTTTAATGCTGGTATTTAAGCTACAGTTAAAAACATTTTTAGAGTACAAATAAATATCAGGCAAGATACTGGCAGGGTTGACTGATGTGAAGGCATTAATAGAACAATGTGTCTTTTCTTTGTCATTGTTACAGTGTTTATCTTGTTTTTTTGGTTTTTTTGTATAGTGTTGAGGAGAGGGCTGGTTGGTTACAAATGCTACTTCATATTGACAAAGGAGGGAACAGGCTATTTATGAGCTTCTTAAAGATACTACAGGAAAATAGCTCTTAAAATGTTTTAATTGAACCTGCAAACTTTCAACTAAGGTGTTATTTGTAGTAAACATCACATCATTTTTAGTAGAATGATTAAAAAAAAAACCATCTATAGTGAGACTGTTGTATGTTGTTTGTTTGTACAATAGTTAGAACGTGCCTTATCAAGAGAAGGAGAAATGTATAAAGATTAAGGATACCCTCTGTTTTTCATTTATGAAGGATTTGGGGCCTAAAGTTTGGCAAGGCCTGAAAGCCTGGAATAAAAGCAGCTCTACCAGATTGCATAATATACAGTCAGGTAAGATAAATACAATCTGAATGAGACTTCTCCTTGAAATTATTACATGTTAAACAAGTTTTCCTTTTGATTCTGTTCCATACAATTATCTAATGCTGTTTATACCTTGAGGCGGGGAAGCAACATTACATATAATATTAAACATGTAAAGAATTTATACTTAAATACTAGGATAATGTTGATAAAAACTACTCTGAAAGAAAGGGTTGCTCTTTAGTATTTTTTAACATTAAGATGTTACTATATACAGTAGTTACAAATATCAACAAAGAATAAGGAAAAGTACAACATCCATCATTTATTTATCATTTTTCATTTATATAGTTTTATTTGTTGAGCAGTATGGTTTTGTTTCATATATATATCATATATATCCTGATCATGTTCATGTTGAAAATATATGGTGCACTGTATATTTTTATTAGAATGTAATCAATATAAAATAAACATATGGATTACAGACTAAAACATATTTTAAATATATCCCATATATTTTAAATATATAGAAAATAGGCCAATTTCTATATATGAAAAATATAAGGATCATACTTTTCTATCATATAATAAAAATATATGTTTGTTCCATAAGGGATCAGGGCCTGCCTTCTGAAATGCTGGTAGAATATAAAGAGATAGTGATGTCAGTTTGCTAATATAAAAGAGGGACTGTTAGTCGGTTATGATCTGCTATAGGGCTATAATTTGAAGGGAATGACACCAAGGTACATTGCAGACCAGTCCATAAAAAACAAACTAAAAAGCCCATATTCTTCAAACATTATTAACCTTATGCAGATGCTTGATAATTTCTCAAGGTGATTCAGCAGGGTGCAACTAGTTTATTCACATCTCGTCACCTAAAGTTACACAGCAGTAATCACATCAGTCTGTTCTAAGCCCTCAGCATGCTTTTTGCGGCACTCAATTTTTATTATGTACAAGAATCAACACGGTGAAAGAGTTGTCTGCAGCCTAGAGGTTAATACATTTCAGTGCTTGAACTTCTTATGTTTATTTAATGCCTGTTTAATAGAGGTTGTTTCCTCAGGCCTTGTTAGTTAGAAAATATAAAGGAATGTCATCGGCTCTTGAGTAAATCAATATGGACAGAAGGTGCATTAAAGACCATATTCCCATTGCAGGGCTCAACTCTTCAATGGTCCTTAACACTAGAAGGACAGGAGAGACACTCATACCAAGAAGCCTGCAGCAGTCTTTCTGACGGCTGTATTCAAAACACTGTAAATAGTATAATTAAAGGAGAAACAGTTGGATGTAATTCTTACATCCATTCTACATTCAGACATCTGTTTACAACATACGGTCCATATTTATAAAACTTTTTATTACGGTTTATTATCAAATGAGCAAAAGCAACTGAACAACGTAGATAAATAAACTTTTAGATAAATAAAACATTTTACAGACACGAACAGCACAAGAAGTTATAAAAAAAAAAAAGTAATTTCTTTTTCTTTTTTTTTTTTTTGACAAAAGGGTATTCCTTTACCTGAGTCTAAGGCTGTTCATAATTAACACAGATAATGCGCTTCTCCACGCCACCTTTCTGCACAGAGCACAGCTGTCCGAAGTTTTATTTTTATTGTACTTGCCAACCTGGAATTGACGTCTGTGGCTCTCAACAGGGTTGCCAGCTTCAGCTGTGGGTACATGCTTGGAAGTCCCCCTCTGTTCCAAAATGCTTCTTGCGATGTTCCTGTACTAACTGTAAAATATTTCTCTCCTTGGTAAATTCTTCTCCTTGCATTCTTTGTAAAGTACTCAGGAGTTGATAGCTGCTAGGTCCAATACATTGTAAAACACCTGAACAGACTACCGTCAGGAGCCAGCATTCACTGAATACTTCCGTGCCATCTGATCCAAAACATCAACTCCATATTTTGTTGCGTAGTAAAACTTCACGGTCTCTGGTATTTATTTTCGCTAGTCCCAATGCTAATCGACTGACCAAAGAAGCGCAACTGGCAAGCAGGCGCCAGCCTTCAAAAGGCTGATTGAAAATGACTGTCAGTCATTCACTCTTGCATAGAGTAGAGACTAATCTGATTAAAGCTAAATACATTGCAGACTGGTAAATAAAAATAATAAAGTAGAATACCGTTCCGTATAATCAAAGTACAATTGTTTTCTGCGTAGCCGTCAATGTGACTGCTCCCGGGGCTTTTAGGTATAATGTTATATATATCTTCTTTATTTGTGCACTACCACATATCATGCTTTATATCAGCATTAAAAATAGGCTATTCATTACCCCTGAATTGTGAGCAATTTGATCAAAATTTTGGACAGGTTTCTGCATCTAATGTCTGGACCTACAGTGTACCGATGTGGAATAGACATACAGTAACTGTAAAGACCACTATTGACGGTCTTCTTGATTCCTGGGTTAAGAACTGGAATGAAGGACGAAATCACAGTTCATTAAAGTGGCAAATCTATAGTTTATAAACCATTGTGAATAATTAACATTATGAATCCATTTAAAGAAGAGCATGTCAGAGTACAATCATATGCACATTATTAAATGATTAACCAGGACCAGGTCCGACATTAAAATTTTCCCTTTCTAGTCAAAAAGACATCAAGCACAGGTCTCTAATCCTTTTTTTCTCCGGAAAAAGCAGAGAAAACCTTTCCATGGCCGAGTGAGACTGATAGGAGCCGAGAGAAATCCAGCACTCAAAGAATATCACAGACATTTGCAGAGTTTTTTGAGATATAGTAATAAAATAATGACTTGGATCGCATTATTGAGGCATTTGGTGATAAAACGAGTGATCGGGAGAGAATTTATCAGTATGCACGACTATGAAGAGGTGTGTGAAAAATACAGCGAACAAGGGGTGGGGCTTGGCCGGAGATGAAGTACTGAGTGTCCTTTACTATGCAGTGCCTTTTAAAACTGCTTTATTCTGAAAAATATATATTTTAAACAGCTTGTGTAAAATAAACAGTGTGTGTGAAAATAAATTGGACCTGATGTATCTGACAAGCACTGAATAAATGGACCACTAAGGGTTAAAATACTTTAGCAATAAAGTATGGTAATATAAATCAATGGCGTCATAGGAAACCCTATAATTATTTAAATGTGTATCCACACTAGTTGTCATTTAAATGACATGTCATCAGTAAAATGTGTCAAAGTTTTCTAGACATTTTGTTCTAAACACTAAATATAAAAATAATGTAAATGTAAAAATAACTGTGGAAAATCACACTTGTAGACCTATGCCAGGCTAAAGGATGTGTGGCAATGCAGACTCTGGGTAGACTGTGGAACATATCCAAATACACAAAGTCACTGTATTTGGTGCAACAAAGTTTTACTTGGTATCCGTGATAACACAACACAAGGTACCCCACAGTCCCGTTCACCCACACATACAACAATGTTCGCTTCCTGGAAGGAAATCTCTGCCTCGACTGCTCTCTCCATGGTGCTATTGCGCCTTTCCCTGGTAGGCTCAATGTGGCACTGTTCTCTGCTCCATCCAGAAGAGAATCACTCCCAGCATCCACGCTCTCCTACTTCCTGGAATCCTGGGTTAAAGCACGTCTGGTGTAAACAACACAACACAGCAGATCCTTCCAGGCAGCGTTTCCCCGTCTGTATACCCAAGAACAACCCCCCCGCTGATCAACACTGTTCCCTTTTATGTTACAAACCACACCCTCGGAAATCCTCCATGACCAACCGCTAACCGTAGTGTCCATGGAAAAACCCTGGCTTTGCTGAATGTGCAACTCAAAACAACTGCGTGATTGTCCTTCCGAAGATGGCCACCGCAAGCCGACTCTATACTTAAGGTACGTTCCATCTTGGTGACGACCCATGGGTTGATTGTTCTAGCATCACCACCTATCAGGAGGCCAGGTTTTACCCGACCTTCTTACCTTTACCCTGGTACAAGTTCCACTTCAGATGCTAAGTTTAGGGCTTCCTCCAGCCCTGTTGGATTGGCGCCACACAACTGGATCAAAAAGATCTCCACTACCTACATGAGTAATAAAGAACATGTCTTACTAGTAGTAGTACCTCTTCATTAATTAGGACGGGCCCTTACTGACAATCTTGAAAATATTTCCCATGCTTTTCCTTTTAACAGTAGCCAATAAACAGTCAAGACTACACACCCCAAAACTGTGACACACATACAAACACAATCAACTGGTAACTTATATTTAAGTTCAAAACACTATAATTAAATCAGTATAAAACAAAAAAAATAATAATGTGAAAAGCAAAACCATATAGCTTGTGCTCTTTAATTAAACAAGTAGCAGCGTCCAGCAGGTTCCAGAAGAGCTGTTCTTAAACTCAATGTAGATAAATAAAGTAACCCCACCCATCTTTATTACAAATTAATGGCTGTTTAAAACTAATCATATCAATTGTCTAAAAACAGTTACCATTTATTTTCCTAGCAAGTAGTAACCTTCAAATGTATAGGAGACTATTAAAATAAAACAGTTGATAAAACACAGTTGTAACTAGAATATAAAATGACATGCTAAGACAAAAATTATAAAATAAAATAAAGTATATAAGAGGCACACTGCACAAAATGTAAAAAAACACAGAATGAGTCCAAATAAAAACAATGACTTCCACAAGTCCAAGTACAAGTCCAAGTGGAAATAGTTAAACAAGTCCAGTTTGTCCAGCAATCTACCCCTGCTCCGGAGCATCTCTGCAGCCTTACTACATCTCGCCATCTACAACCCCGGGGATCACCGATTCAACTGCTTAGACTGGCTGTTTGCAGTTTACCCACTTTGATCATGCTACTCTGCACTCCCCTCCCATTCTGAGGGAGGTCCTTATATACTGGGGGGCTTGTGTAGTGGCAGTCACGACTTTACAGGTTTAGAAGGACTAGAAATGTGACAGTCATTACATAGGTATCAAACCTCTTATCCATAATTACTTTTTTTTTCCACAAAATGCTGCTTCATTTAGAGACTCACAAGTTTGTTGAATTGTGTGGTGGTTTTGTGAAGTGGAACAGGGGCAAACAATAAATTAGTGAAGCCAGATTCAGACACTGTCCACCCTGGTGAAAAATTACCCCATGTGCCACCCAGCCCTCCAAGTGTAGCCTGATTTTGATTAGTTGTGCAAGTTGCTTTTTATATACACTATTGATCACCTCCCTAAAGAAGCAGAGTGCATCTTCCATTATCTATTTTAATCTTCACTGGAGTAAGAAACTCTTCAATAATATATTGTTCACAAACAGATTGTTTACTGAGTAATAAGGTGAACACAACATGATCTGTTTGAGTGACACTGGGTCAGACAGACCTTAATGTTAGGCTAAGCCCTGCATGTAACATGATACTGTAACTGAATCCCACAGAATTGTTCAGTGAAGCAACAAGGTTTCCAGAGCTCAAGGTGAATAGTTGTTTTACCACTGCTGGTCATCAGTGATAAACATCTACTGTAGCAAGCTTACATTTATATACTAGGATTTGGAGAAGAGCTTCATGTTCTTTGTATGTATTGCAATGAAGGTTCTACCCTGTTAAAGGATTTAGTACCAAATAAAATGAGAACCTGTCAAATAGCTTCTAGTACTTTATTTGCCAACTTTAGTAGGCCAATTGTCTCAGTCAGGTTTTAGCCCTACAGATGTTTCTAACAAGAATTTTCAAACATAAACTGCAAACCAATACAGGGTGAGTCGTATGAGACTTCTCAAACCTGTATATTAACATCTTACCGGAGGTATTGTAGTATTATAAGGCAAGCTTGGGGAACTGTATATATGAACAAGCCTGCCCGAGGACATGAATGCCGATTACTGTTTATTTATTTGCTTATTTGTGATTACCAATCCTCTTCTCTTTATTTATTTGGTGGTTGTTTTTTATGACTACAGACCTTTTTCACTTTATTTATAAACCTTCTATTAGTCACATCGTTTGATTTTATTTGGATTTGATATCGGTTTGCACATTCATTTTGCATCTGTTTATTTTGCACTTGGTGTTTTTTGTGGTTTTATATTTATTTGTTTCCTTTTTTTCATGTTTTATATTTTATAGTGGGTATACATAGGGTTCATTCCACATGGAAAAAAATAAGAATGTGGCAATACATATCCTATGGTAGTTCCATTAAAGGTGAAACAACGTCCATAGTAAATATGCAACATTCCCATATTATAGTCCTTTCCAAACTGCAAAAAGCCAACTGTTCAACTTGCCCTTTTAAACAGTCAGTTGATGAAATATCCTAAATGAGATTAAAAAAAAAATGCTTCAAATCCACTCAGGATTATTATATCATGCAAACTGGAATCATTGAACCCCCTCCCCTGTGTTTAAAACTGTATTCTACAATCATCTAGTTTTGACATTTATAACTTTGGTGGCATTCGAGATGCTCTATTTCCAGGCTGCACTGACCCCTGTCTTGCTGGGATTCATTAGTAGAAAAGGATATTTCAAATTGCATGTGTCTGAGAGGGCCTGTGGTTCAGAATCTTTCTACGCTGCTGTGGAAGACTGCCTTTATGTTTAGTGGTCCTTCAGAAAACTGCATGGGTGAAGATTGCAAATACATCCAACGCCAAAGCCTGGATTTCTTTGTATGTTGCCCCTTTATGTGGTATTTTTTATTTTAGTATGTCATTATACAACAATCCAAAGCATTTACCATGATAGCCAGCCTGGGACTCCTCACATCCTGTTCACTGGGATAGTTAAAGAAAATCCAGTGTGCCCAAAGCTCTGTCTTTTGTTTGTCACTAATCTTTAAATAGCACGGTTTACTTTCTACCAGGATATGCATTTGCCTCTAGGCACTGACTTTTGATATGAGGAAGTCTCCACCCATGTATGGCTAAAAGTGATATTTTTGTTTATACATGAGTTCTAGCGTTGATTAACTTGTTCCCTTTCAATTCGAAGACGACCACCAACCAATACTTTTGGGATATATACCTGCCACAGATCAGGTATTCACTGAGCATTTTATGTCAGAGCTGCCGATAGGCCCTTCCATGAGTGACATCCTCGGTCCACCGAGGTATTTAATAGTCACTCCACGGAGATCTCGTTCTCTTTTGCTTCTCTCAGCCTGGTAGGTAAGGTGGGTGTAACTAACCTCTTTCCAGTTGTTTGATTGTCTCTTAAAAAGAGCCCTTCACTACACTTTTCTGTAGTTCCCTGGCAATATATTGCTGGAAGTCAGCTTGCCACTTCCGAGGAATCAGAACTCAGCAGCTGAAGCCTGAGCAAAACGCTGCGCAACTGCGCGCTGTTTTAAAATAAATAAAAATAATAACTTTCTTCAGCCTACATCACTCAGCAATTGTAGTCTGCTATACTTAACCTTGCAGCTTGCTACCTCTGTCGCGCTGCACCGGTTGGGTGCCTCGAGGCCTTGACTCCTTGGCGCTTTGATACTTTCATCATTTTAATGCTCCGTCCATCTGTGTCTTCGGTGCCTTCGACCCCCTGTGCCCAAGAGCCTCAGTGCTTAAGTGCTGCCTGCATCAGTGCCCTCGGTACCTTCATGCCCTATAGCCTTGATACTTCGGCTCCATCGACGTTCCAGAGCTTTGACGCCTCAGTAATTCAGCGCCTGCAGTGCATCGGTGGCTTCGGGCCCCTCTGTGCATTTTTTACCTCGTGCCCCAGTGCATCAGTGCCACGGTGCATTAGCACCTCCCAGTACTCCACAGACTTAAGGCCTCGGTGCTTTGACACCTTTGGTGTTCGAAAAACCCTGCATACTATTTCGGTGCCCTCATGCACTCAGTGCCCAGTGCCTTGGTGCCTCAGTGCCTAGGTGCAATGTCAGGCTTTCACCCTTGCATGTCCTGTAGGGCGAACCTTCCCCTACAGTACAAGCACATATTGTGTGTCCGGTGCTTGGGCTCAATCTGTATCAAACTACTACGCAAACATTCACCAGGTTCTACCAACTCAATGTATTAGATCCCTCTGCGCCTTCATTAGGTGCAAGGGTCCTTGAAGTCGCACTCTCACACCACCAACACCAGTTGGCAGTAGCGAGACATCCCTCATATGTTGTCCGCTCACACTTCCTCATGACGGCTTTGGTATACTTTTGGAATTGAAAGGGAATGATAGGTTACGGATATAGCCCATTCCCTGAAAGAGAAGACGACCTTCAAACCACATCAGGTCACATCACTTGCATTCACAGGTTCTATGCAAAAGAGAATGAAATCTCCACGGAGTGTCTATTTAATACCTCGGCAGGCGGGACCGAGGACGTCATGCCATGGAGGGGACTATTGGCAGCTCTGATATAAAATGCTCAGTGAATAACTGACCTGTGGCAGGCATATCCCAAAAGTATTGGTTGGTGGTCATCTTCTCTTTCAGAGAACCGGGGTTACATCCGTAATCTATCGTTTTGTATTCAACACTGTTCCAAATATTGCATTGCAATTTTAGATTGTCCTGGGCCAAACGACCGACGAAAATCTAGGCGATCATGGGATAGGAGCACATGCTTCACTACATTTTTGAATGAGCCTTTATGCTCTTCCCACCCCTCTCTCAACAGATTAAAGATGCTGCAAGGCTTCTGGCCGTACAAGAGCTCGAAGTGGGAGAACCATGTCAAACTCTGCGGCACCTCTCTCACTGCAAAAAGGAGGTAGGAGAGAAGTGTTGAGAATGTTTCTGCTCTTGGTTCACAAACCATCTGCAGCATCTGCTTTATTAAAATCTGATTAAAACATTCCACCAAACTGTCTGTTTGTGGATGATAAACAAATGTCCTTGTGGGACGTATTTTTAATATTTTATACACCTGAGGTAATGTTTGAGACGAGAAGTTAGTTCCACAATCAGTCAGTATCTCTTTGGGGATCCCTCCTCTCGACATAATCTGCACTAGTTCCTAGGCTATTGCAGCTGCACTAGTTGACCTCAATGGAACTTCCTCTGGTTGCAAAGGGCACACTGTCCATTGCAATGCACTCAAATGGAGTGGAAATGAGTGGGAGTGGGACCAAAGGGGTGAATTGCACTCAACCCGTTGCTACTTGTTGGCAGTGTGGGCATGTGGCTTCATATTTTGACACACCAGTATGAAGCCCTACCCAATAAAATTGAGTCAATATGTGTTCCCTTGTTTTATCAGCTCCGATGTGCCCCGCATCAGGGATATCATGCGCCAGCCTCATGACCTCAGGCTGACAATTGTGTTACAGGCTGTCCTGCACCCGTGGCATGGTTTACCCTATACAGTAATTGCTCCTTTATAAAAAAGTGTGGATATACTAGCTCCCCAGCACCTTCAACATCCTTGCCTTCAACAGACTGGACCTGTCCCCAAGCGTGCACCAGTGTGGGGTCGTTGCTCAGGTCCCACATATCCGTATATTGAGAGGGGCAGGAGTGACATCTGACCTGGATGGCCCAGTAATCTTGCCCTCTCAGTCACACTGCGTACTGACTCCCTTTGAATGGTGTCAATACCATCTGAGCTCTCTCCCACCAGGCCCCAACCTCATCTCACTAATGCACCTTCCCATTTCTCGATCCGTTTCTCTTTCTTTGTTTTTCTAGGATGGAAAAGGGAAGAAAACAAGTGAGCTTGTAACAGGAAAATCTCACCAATCGTTTCCCCTAGTTTGTCTTCCACGTCTTCGGCACTGTATTTTTTATTAATTGTTCATACTGTGGTCAGTCCCGGGATACTATATAGTAGGGTATATTAAGATTGTTTATATTGCTTAATTTCCAAATTGAGTGCCAGTATTATACCTGTAACTCAAAATAAAGACCAACATACCATTTTCTGTCAATCCCTTTTAATTTGGAGATCTGTTATGGATAGCTTTCTATTAAGACCATTCTGTTCCCTTTATGGGATGTAATAGTGTAAACTAGCATCAGAAAAAAAATAAATGTGTGCTATTTACTTGAATCTGGTGGTTAGGATTTCCCCCACGTGCCATTTATCAGATTGGAAACTTATATTATTACATTAATTCAGCAGAAGGGCAGAGAAGGTTACAGCCTTCAGTGAGCAGGTAAATGGTTGCCCCTCTGAGGGCAAAAAAAGCAGGCCTCATTCAAATCCTCAGCCCTTAGCTACACAAATAGTTGGTAACCAAGGAGCAAGTTCTGGCCACAGCAGAGCCTGCAGCTATTCCAGCCCAGTCGATCACAGCGGGTAAGCTGTGGAAACGAAACAGATTCTTTGCAGGAAACCTGTGTGTGTCACCCAATTAACCGTTTCAACAACAAGCCACATGCTGCTAAAAGCCATTTGAATAGTTACATTTAACAAGCAGTTTGATCTGAGCACTTTGGTATTGTTTGGGTCTGCTATACTCCTATTTGAAAGTGGATCCTGGAGGCGGAAGAACTGCTGTGCATTAGGGCAGTTTAGTAATCCATTATATCAGCCTAGGTCCCCTAAGGCAGATCTGTTAAGGTTAATATCATTTTTAAGCACCATGACATGCATGCTCCTTGATAAACTTTGCAAAGACAGAAACTGCTGGTTGTGGGTTTTGCCGTTAATAGTTTTAAAAGCCTATAAATGCACCTCTAATTACTTTGCCATAATATTAACATTTGGTTCCATTAGCATAACAATTGTGCTACTTCTTTTTTTAAAACTGTGTAAACTCTATGTCAGTTATCTCCCATTGCTATGATGCAGGTACATAATGTTTTTGGTACCATGTATAATTAAACCTCCTGAATATTGTAGTAAGACCCAATAAGATCATTCAATTTGCCTGCTCTTAACTTGTAAGTTTACTTTATATAACGGAAGCTATGGTAACTGGTCTTTTTTTAACTCTTTGCAGTCCATTTATTCAGCACGTCAGGTCCAGTTTATTTTCACATGCTCTACTTATTTCTCACGTGCTTTTTTTTCAGAGTAAAACAGATTTAAAAGGCATTGAATCGCAAAAGGACACTCAGTACTATATCTACAGTCAAGCCCCACCCTTTGTTCACTGTATATCATATACCTCTTTATAGACATGCATACTGATAAATCCTCTTCTGATCGTTCGTTTTATCACCAAACTCCACAATAATGCGATCCCAGTCATTATTTTATTACTATAACATCACAAAAAGCTTTGCAAATGTCCGTGATATTCTTTGAGCGCTGGATGCAGAAGCAGCTACCTTCTTTGTTATGTCTGTGTTATCTCTGTAGTGCATGGGGCTATCAGATAACCCTATTTTTCGGTTTCATACGGCTCTTATTAGTCTCACTCGGCCATTGAAAGGTTTTCTCGGCTTTTTCTGAAAAAAAAACGACTAGAGACCTGTGCTTTACGTCTTTTTGATGACATCAGACTGGAAAGGGAAAATTGTAATGTTGGACCTGGACAATCTGACTGCCTGAGCTGTGTTCTGTTTATTATGGCTTTCAGTGAAGTTACAATTGTATGCTGTAGCTTGTTGAAAGGGTTGTTCTGAAAACATTTGAATTGAAAGTGAACAATTTGCTTTTACAGATATGCAGACGAACTTGTACCAGAGTAAGAGTAAAGATTCACTACGCAATGTTTGGTGAGATAGAGGGGGTTTAGTAGATATGTAGGTATGATATGGCCTTGACTCTGTCCTATTGGAGCACCTCATTTCTAAGCTTCTTCATCGATGCCAAAATTTCTGTCTTTTTGTCGGAAGCTTGATGAGTTCATTGAGAGTAACAAATGAATATACTGTAGCGGACTGTGGCGGTGGATGAAAAGCGAGGAGTCAGCGTCTTAAATTAACAGGCACATTTATTTACAATACACAAAGGTCAGGAACCGTCGACACAATACAACCCCAGCCAGTCTCTCGCTCTCCTATATACAGCTCAGGCAGACCTGGTTGGGAACAGTCAGACATAAAATAATTCCTAAATGTAAATTAAGGGGGAGCATTGGGACAAATTGCTATCTTGGATATAAAAAGGGAAAATGGGAAAACGCTGGTGGAACATTTGCGTTTCATATGACAAATTGGGCAAAAGAGATTAAGGCTGAGGAAAAAAAATAAAATAGAGATAAAATGTTGATAGAAAATAGAGATAAAATGTTGATGGCAAAATGGATGTTTAAGAAACCAAAAATATGTAGACTGTTAACTAAAATAATTAGCAAGAAAGGAAATAAAATGGAAACTAAGATAAAAGGACAGAAATATGTTAAAAATAAAGAAGAAACATTACAGATAAACACAGATGGATCAAAAGACCCTAAATCTGGGAAAAGAGGATATGTTTATTATGTAAAAAAATTTAACTATGTAAAAGGGGAAGATTATCAAATCATTAATCGGTATTTACTGCAGAGCTGATGGCAATAGACAAAATAGAGGAATTTAAAGAAAAATATGTTGTGATTTTTAATAAAATGGTACTATATATTCTGATAGCCTGGATTCCAAGTCACTCGGGTATCTTAGGAAATTAAATTGTGTATTTTGAAGCAAAAAGAGCAACTCTAACTAAAGAAATGGACATACTAATAGGAATGAATCCTTCAGATGTGAATGCTGTGGCTAAAGCAAATATAATGGATGTATGGCAAGAGCAATGGGAAAACAGAGGAAAGGGAAGATCTTGTTATAAAAATCACTCAAAAGTAGGCAAGTACAAACAATACTAATAGACTAAGGTTAGGACACAAAACATTAAATTATCATTTATGCAGGACTGCAAGTCATGAGAATGTAGTAAATGTGGTGAACAAGAAACAGTGGACTATATATTCAGAAATGCAATACATATATTCAGCAAAGAAACGTGTTAAACAGAAACTTAAGGGAAAGTGAAATTGAAGTAACAACAGTAAATTATATTTTGAAGGTAGAAGGGAGAGAAAAACAAATGGAGAAAGATAAATGTATGGTCACGTTTCTAAAAAGTATAGGGAAATGATCATTAGTTGGCATATACCAACAACCCCTAAAAAGAAGAAGAGCGTGCACACTGAACAGAAAAGAAATACAAGAACCATTCAGAAGTGGATAAAGGACCGCTTGGGAAACAAGAGAAGTACCATTTTTGTCACTGTTAGACAACAAAGAGTAAACTTGTGGCAAACTTTAGTAAAAGTAAGACTAGGATTATTATAGGTTTATTGGATCAGAAACACATCACTGCTGCAGTAAATTAAAACATTGCTTATACAATCTACCTAATATATTTTGAGTACTGTGGAAATAATTAGAAAATAGAAGATATCTGGGTGGAGGAGGACTGAAGAGGATTTGTGGCTCTATTTTCAGGGTCACCGGCACTGTCACTGTACAAACAAAATAGGGTTACAAATTACCTCGCATGACGCAAGGCTCAGACGATGGTCATTTCCCTGACCTGGATTAAATGGACTTGGTTTTGGACACGTCAAGAAACAAAGACTAACGATGCTACAGAGGATTGGGTTCAGGTTGTATGCATTATGTTATGTCTGACATTATATATATATACAGTGCCTTGCAAAAGTATTCAGACCCCTGACCAATTCTCTGATATTACTAATATTACTGAATTACAAATGGTACATTGAAATTTCATTCTGTTTGATATTTTATTTTTAAACACTGAAACTCAGAATCAATTATTGTAAGGTGACATTGGTTTTATGTTGGGAAATATTTTTAAGAAAAATAAAAAACTGAAATATCTTGCTTGCATAAGTATTCAACCCCTGTGCTGTGGAAGCTCCCAGTTTGCACCGATGAAAGAAATTGCCCTAACGAGGACACAATTACCTTACCATTGGCCTCCACCTGTGAACCATTAAAGTTGCTGTCACATTTTCTGGATAAAAATCCCACTGTTGTAGGATCATTGGTAAGGCTGTGAATCTGAAGGAAAATTAAGACCAAAGAGCATTCTACAGAAGTTAGAGATAAAATAATTAAAATGCATAGATTAGGGAAAGGGTGCAAAATAGTGTTTGGATATCCCAGTGAGCACAGTTGGATCAATAATCAGGAAATGGAAGCTGCATCACACCACCCAGGCACTGCCAAGTAAAGGCCGTCCCTCAAAACTCAGCGCTCAAACAAGAAGGAGACTTGTGAGAGAAGCCACAGAGAGGCCAACAATCACTTTGAAGGAGCTACAGAGTTCAGTGGCTGGGAGTGGAGTAATGGTGCAACAGTCAACCATATCAAGAGCTCTGCCTAACACTGGCCTGTATGGGAGGGTGGCAAGAAAGAAGCCGTTACTCAAATGTGCTTAAGTCCGCTAAAAAACTGACGCTTGGGAGGAAATTCACCTTTCAACAGGACAATGATCCCAAGCACAAGGCCAAAGCAACATTGGAGTGGCTCAAGAACAAAAAGGTGAATGTCCTACAGTGGCCCAGTCAAAGTGTTGATCTCAATCCCATTGAGAATCTGTGGCACTATTTGAAAATTGCGGTCCACAAGCGTAGTCCAACCAACCTGAACAACCTGGAGCAAATCTGCCAAGAAGAATTGGCCAAAATCACTCCGACGCTGTGTGTAAAGCTGGTACATACTTACCCCAAAAGACTTAAAGCTGTTATTGCAGCGAAAGGTAGCTCTACCAAATATTAATGTGTGGGGGTTGGATATTTATGCAAGCAAGATATTTCAGTTTTTTATTTTTCTTAAAAATATTTCCCAACATAAAACCAATGTCACCTTACAATAACTGATTTTGAGTTTAAGTGTTTTAAAATAAAATATTGAACAGAACGAAATTTCAATGTACCATTTGTAATTCAGTAATATGAGAGAATTGGTCAGGGGTCTGAATACTTTTGCAAGGCACTGTATATATATATATATATATATATATATATATATATATATATATATATATATATATACACACACACACACACACACACACACACACACACACACATATACATATATATATATATATATATATATATATATATATATATATATATATATATATATACTAGTATAATATATATATTTTATTTAATACAGTAATTTTATGTTGCCTTGGATAAAGATGGTCAGCTAAATAAATTATAAAAAATAACAAAAAACATGTAATTAATGTAATGAATAATACTGTACTGTAATTAGTAAAATAAACAAATTAATAAAAAAAAATACAGTACAGTAATAATATATTATAGAAATAATAAAACTAATAATAAAAAATAATATAGATGTCAATAAACATTACCATGCAAACTTTCATTTCAGATTCAGTACAATCATTGCCTGTACACTATTTTAAATCTTTTAGGCCCTGGCCACACTAGCACTTTAGAACTAAGTTATTAGCAAGTTAAAGGTCTTTATTTTGACTTTTAATTAAATTAAAGAAGTCTTATCCGCCCCAGATTTTCCCTTTGTGGAAATGCCTATCTAACTGGTTTACTATGGCGTGGGCATTTCTTCCCCCCCAACATAAAAATTATTCCCCTTTTGATTACTGAGGCACTTTCTCATAGCTCCTCCGTTCTGCTCCCGTGTTCAACGAAAATAAACAACAACATTTACGAGGGGGAAAAAAAGAAAGACAAATGTGTTACATTACAGTGGTTTCTGGGATACAGTCATCCAGCGAAGTGTTTTTTTTTTTTTTTTTTTTTTTTTGCGTTAAACTAACTCGGTTTCATTACGGCAATCTGGACACTCTAACACTGTTGGGCTAGAGTTCAGGTAAATCGAGTTTGAACTTGGTTGTCGATTTTTTGTTGTTTTGTATTGTGTTTTGGAAAATAAAAACATTTGACATTCTTACCTGTTGTGGTCCCTCCTCTCTCATTGTCCAGTGGTCTGGGTGGTCACTTCGAAATCTATAAAGGGGGTGTGGCAGGGTGATTGCCCTGCACAATGGGGAATGTTGATGTAATTTGTATGTGGAAATGGGTTTTTTGTGTATCTTTTTAATTTGTGTGATTGAATTATTGTGTACAGACGGGTGCTCGATTGAGACTTGCTGCCTGCTAGGCTTGGGTGAGGGAAAGGGCAGCAAGTGATTGGCTGTGCTGGTTCTCAATCATCAGGTGGGCGGGTCTTGACCGAGTGTCCATCAGCATTTAAACATCTAGTGGAAATGGTTCGATCCGATTGCAACGCCATGCTAAGAGGGGAGTGGCGCATATTTGGGAGGAGAGCATCCGTTCTGCAGGAATGACAGCCGCACAACCCTGAAACTGCAAGCGGTGCTTGTGAAGGCAATGCCCAGCCAAGGCCTTATGAAGCAGCAGGAGTCGTTGTATGAATACCGGCTCATCAGTAGGTTAGTTTAAGGGATAGTGATCCCATGTAATGTGTAGCCAGGGTTACGTAGTGTAGCCGGTTCCTGGAGCGGGAAGCCTCGTTTATAAGGCTAGTGCTCGCCCTGTGTGGCACCTTTTATTTGTAGTTTTTTGTACTGTGTTTTATTTTGCCTTTTGCGTTACCATGGCTGGTAACATCACATGACCAGCTTTAGTTTCGTTTTGTTTTTGTGAATAAATCCTGCGTGCCTGTGCTGGCGTTTCAACTCCACCTCCGTGGTCTCTCTGTATTGCTTAAACAACGGTTACCCACACACGTGACATGAGCATCCTGTCACAGTGGGGAAAAGAGAAACATTAGTTCATTATGAAATATTACCTACCATTGTTAGGAGTCCCCACTTGACATAACTATACACCAATAGGTGTCTGCAGACAATTGATTTATAAGGATAATTGAACATATTTAGGAAGTATTGCTGTATCGCAACTATTGCATTGTATTAAGCCATTTCAGAAAATGATTAATTGTATTATATGCAGACATGATGAAACTAATTAAGTTTCGACTGTAAATTCAGCCTCCACTGTGTACTTTAAATATAATACAGTCCACCTGACCTTTTAATAAAATAATCGATGAAAAGATTGGTTGTCTCAAAGACAGGCTTTAAGATTGAAATCCACGTTTAATCTGCAATGCATAATACAAACTAAATTCCAATGGAAAAAAATAAAGAGAGAATACTTTAGTTTAACTTGCATGAATTTTGCTGTTACCTTTCAAAGCGCAATTAAAGGATTATTCTCTTTTAAGTTACATACCTGATTAAAATATATCATAGACTATACAATGATAAGGGCTACAGCATCACAAAAACATTAGGCTTATATTACATGTGTAATTCTGTAAACATTCCATCTATTATAAAATATTTAAAACACAAAATTTTTAAAAAAGCGTGTGTGGAGATCAGATTTATGTACATGTTGCTGAAAGACATTCTGCATACTATTTCTATGTTAATTCAATATTGTAATTTAACATTATAGCTTTAAGGAAATGGCACTTTCATTTTACAGTAAAAATCTAACATGGATTAAGAAAAGCACATGCTGGAAACATGTATATTTAACCTTCGGGTCATTTTCACAGATTACCTAAATTGCATTTTATGCTAATGTAATTTCATCTAAGAAACAATAAACAAAAAGAAACCAAGCTGGCATTTTTCTAATTGCGGGATTCTAAGACTGGTCCATATATATATATATATATATATATATATATATATATATATATATATATATATATATATATATATATATCCTTTATTATGACTCATAACAACCAAGACTTATTACCAGCAGTTTCCTGATTGAGCTGTGCTTTGGGAAATACTCCCTATCTACAGCATATGACTGACAAATGTGTTTTAACTTAGGCAGTTCAACATTTCCTTTTTTTTCTCTTAAGCGTTAATGAACAACTTATGTGAACATTTTTAAAATATGAAAGGGAACCCAAGCAATTTTCAAATGTAAATATAAAGACCTCATCGCCATAGAATATTCGGTATCAGCAGAAAGGGTATCATTCAGCTAATACTATTAACCTTCGAACCAAAGGAAAACCTAAGGGGTGTGTAGACAAACCACAAAGGGCTCAGGCTGACATTATCAGGTCTTGGATGTCATGGGCAGTTGTGAGTTTGGGGATCATAGCATACCCACAGAGCCACACTGTTCCTCCACACATAGGGATAGGCATTACAAAGATATTCCCCATTCACATGTTGAAATGGTGTGTTGAATGTGATTGTATCTGTTTGATGCAGTTCCAGAAAATCCATCTTAAAAGATGAACACAGCAAAAACAGAAATGGAGACCCCCCCAACAGTGCTTCCAAAAACTAGGTGATTAACTGAGAAAAGAAGGATCGTTGATACTGTAATAGTGTCTCTGCAAACAAAAAGGTAAGATGTAAGAAAATGTATTTTAAAGCCTTGATTAAATGCTGTTTTGATCTTTAAATAGACCCCACTGTGTCTGACTGTTGAAATTTTTTTGAACATCTTTAACCAAATGGCCATTAGTAAGACACTGATGCTATGTCCCTGTAGCAGTTTGAATAAAATGTTTCCTCCTGAGTGTGAGGACATGAAGCAGTGGGAGGGTAAGGTGGCTGGAGTGGAGGAAGTCTTCCGGGGAGAGTTATGGAGGCAAAAGTAGATGGATTCTACTAGAATCAATGGCCGGGTTTCTATGGAAAAATGAAAAATAAGTCTCACCTTTTTTCTCACACTATTTAGGTAGTACCTTTCGGATAGTTTGGGTTTCCATGTAGTTTTATCCAGAGAAATGATCCTTCCAAATGGAAATAACCTAATTAATATTAAAATATGGGAGGGTATATTATATATAGTATCTATATATATATATATATATATATATATATATATATATATATATATATATATATATATATTGTGTTATGTGAGTTCCAATTTGGCCTTGCGGGATGACAGATATCGTGCAGTGTTCTTAAACTGGGTTTCCACAAAGTTTTTAGTTTGTGTGAAGCACTGCAGCCTGCCTTATTGGCCACCATAGATTAAATTATCTATTCAGAGACACCAATATATTTAGTGAGAAAGCAGTCTGAGTGAAGTTATCTGGCAACAAACTCCCCATCCCCAGTTGTACTGCTTTCCTTAAAAAAGGAGAACATTTCGTGGTACCATTCTACTTATGAGATGTCTTGCTCATTAAAATAGTTAACACATTTTTAAAGAGGAGATGATTATCTATTCAGGGATTCCAAGATATTTATTAAGTAAAGTTTCTGACTGAGGAAAAAGGGACAATACAAATCCCCATCCCTAGTCTTGCTGTAAATCATTTGTTGTTTCCAAACTTCTGAACACTACTGTATATACTGCATATATATATATATATATATATATATATATATATATATATATATATATATATATACATACATACACACACACACACACACACACACAGTGCCTATAGAAAGTCTACACCCCCTTTTTTCACATTGTGTAGTGTCAGTGCTTCAGAGTTTCATGCATTGAAATGATGACTTTTTTCCACTTATCTACACACCATACTCCACATTGTTAAGGCTAAAAAGGGCTTTTATTGAGAATCAATAATATACTAAAAATACAAAACTGAAAGATCATAATTGGATAAGTCTCCGTCCCCCTGAGTTAATACTTGGTGGAAGCACCTTTGGCAACAATTACAGCTGTGAGTCTGTTGGGATAGGTCTCTACCAACTTTGCACACCTAGATTTGGCAATATTTGACCATTCTTCTTTACAAAACTATTCAAGCTCTGTCAAGTTCCTTGGGGCTCTGACTGGGCCACTCAAGGACACTTACCTTGTTGTTTCTTATCCACTCCAATGTAGCTTTGGCTGTGTGCTTTGGGTCGTTGTCATGCTGTAAGGTGACCTTCCATCCCAGTTTCAGCTTTTTTGCAGCAGGTTTTCCTCAAGGACTTCCCTGTACTTTGCTCCACTCATTTTCCCTTCTATCCTGACAAGTGCCCCAGTCCCTGCCGATGAGAAACATCCCCATAACATGATGCTGCCACCACCATGCTTCACAGTAGGGATGGTGTTCTTTGGGTGATGAGCTGCGTTGGGTTTGCGCCAAACATAACATTTTGCATTTAGACCAAAAAGTTCCATTTTAGTTTCGTCAAACCACAAAACATTTTGCCACATGGCTACAGAATCTCCTGAGAGTTTTTTTGTTTTGCGTACTTCAGAACAGGATTCAAGGTGGACTTTCTTGAGTAATGGCTTCCTTCTTGCCACCCTACCATACAGGCCAGATTTGTGGAGTGCTTGGGATATTGTTGTCACATGCACACTTTGACCAGTCTTGGCCATAAAAACCTGTAGCTCTTGCAAATTTGCCATTGGCCTCTTGGTAGCCCCTCTGATCAGATTCCTTCTTGCTCAGTCATCCAGTTTGGAGGGATAGCCTGATCTAGGCAGGGTCTTGGTGGTGCCATACACCTTCCACTTCTTAATAATCATCTTAACCATGCTCCAAGGGATATTCAAGGCCTTTTTTATACCCATCCTTTGATCTGTGCCTTTCAACAACTTTGTCCTGGAGTTCTTTTGAAAGTGCCTTGGTGCTCATGGTTAAGTCTTTGCTTTCAAATGCACTACCCAGCAGAGGGAACCTACAGAACTGCTGAATTGATCCTGAAATCATGTGAATCACTAGAATTTAACACAGGTGGAGGCCACTTAACTTGCTGTGTGATTTTGAAGGCGCTTGGTTACAACTGAGCTAATTTAGGATTGCATTACAAGGGGGATGGACACTTATCCAACCAAGCTATTTCAGTTTTTATTTTTAATTAATTTTCTATACATTTCTAGAATATTTTTTTACTTGGAAGTTGTCGGGTAGGGTGTGTAGATAAATGAAAAAAAAAAACTATTTTAATGCATTTTAATTCCAGGCTATAAGGCAACAAAAGCCTATTTCAGAAATTGTGTGCCCTATTCAAAAATGCATATCCATGCTTTATTTAAAGCATTTGATTAGTTTTGGTATTACACGACTTTCTTTGTTTACAAATACTAAAGTAAAAAAAAAAAAAAAATGAAAGTGTGAGGTAAATGTAATTTAGAAAAAAGAAGTCTTTCATGAACACTGAACAACAATGTGGGGGAGCACAGTTCTCCATTTTAGATCTACATACATTTAAAATGTAATTGACTGGTATGTTTATGCAGTACCATGGCTCATTAAAATCTGTCTGTCTTACCCTGCTTCAGGCCCTGGCAAGCTAAACAGTACTTACAAGCATGAATATCCCCAGCTTGTCTTGTTTTTGGGTCACTTGAGTTGTTTTTCTTAGTTTTGTAACCATAATTCACAAGTAGCAAACAGACAGCTGATGGCAGTGAGATGCATTTTTGACAATTTGATGAAAACATTTGCCATCCCTATTGTGTATTAATAGAAAGAAACTAGGCAACCTCAAACGAGTCAAGGTTTGAATGCTTTGTGTTTCATATTCAATGGGATAAAGCTTATAATGTACGCATGTAACGTGTAGACATTCATGTAAACATTCATTGTAAACATTTTTACTGCATTTCTTTTTTTTTTTTTTTGCTCAATAAAAAGACTTCTGGCTGCAATTAATAGCTACTATATCGATAGATAGATTTGTATATAGTGACTCCTAAAAAGCTGAGACATTCAGAGAGGGAGTAGTCAGTTTTGTTATCAAATAATTAAAAAGCTACTTCGCTAGCCAACAACCAATCCTGACCCGCCAAAAATTGTATATTGATAAATTTCTAGTACACTGTAATTTTGCAGTTTGCCTTGCCTTCCCGTGATTTAACAATGTTATCAAATCATGATACGGACAATGCTAACTAAGCATACCTGTGATTCACCATTTTTGTATTTGCTTGTATTTAAAGAGTAAGAAGCTTCAAAAGGGCTTTACATGTTGTTGTTTTTTTTTTTTTTTTTACATCTCCCTTACTATTTTATTGTGTTCAGGGGTTGGACAGCCTACCTCGTTTCATTCAAATCATGTGACTATGTGACCGTTCAACTCTGCCAGCCACACCTGCTCCACATTTATATAGATAGAAAAAGTACCTTAGGTGTGTCTGATCTGAATGGTTGTTCCTTCCTAGCACTTTTCTCCAGACATACTCAAAGGAGCTGAAAGCCAAGAAAAGACTGATTGAGTACCATTCTATAAGTGGTGTGATCATTTAAAACAGTTTTCTGGAAAACCCTTAAATAGCATGTGTTTTTTTTATACGATAGCACTACTGACATTCTGTATTCCTGGCCACTACATCAGGTTAGTATATGATGTGCTGCAGCAATGTTCCATGCCATAATGAGCAGCGAGATATGGTATAATTAATAAACCAGCTATACCTAACTTTATGAGATATTTCCAAGGTGGCCTCAACGGTGTCCAATAATGTTTAACTGCAATGAAGTGAACCGCAATTCTTTGTTGATCTAATACAGCAGAATGTTTGTATTCTTACCTCAGAAAGCACTGAAGCAAGTAATTGTAATCATGCTCCAACTCCTTCTATGCCACAGGACACAGGGGAAATCCTGTGTTTACATATATACCGGGAGTTTTTTAGACACTAATAATATGACCACCTCTGATTAAACACTGTATAGACCTCTCTGGAGCGCTGTGGCAGGAAGTTCAAACACTATCAAAGCAACAGTTCTTTTATGGAAAGCTTTGACTTCAACTATTTATGGTCAACTACAGGCCATGTATTGGGTTCTATTGGCAGTTATTTAAACACTGCTATGGAAATACTTTCTTTCTGAAGAATTGTATAAAGTTTGACTGTCTAGAAACATTTTCTGAATTTCCTGATTTAATATTTGAACAACTCAGGAGTTAAAGTGTGTCAATAATACTTAGGCCTAGATGTTTCTCTTTCCCTAATAAGTAAAGTGGAAGTTGTATATCCAGTTTATGGATATGCAATGTGACATTTTTTTTATTTAAGAATAAAAGGAGCATATGAAAAAGGTGTATTAATTATGGACCTGGCTGTATTTTTTCACAGTAAAACAAGGCTTATTTCACGGCACATCACCTTCTAAAAATAGATATTGAACATAATATTTATTAAAGCAGAAATAAAAATAGCGCTATCACATTCAAAATAACTTTTCTCTAGTTATTAACTAATGTTCTTAAATACTTACCTGAACAACAGTAAATGCAAAATGTTATGCCCACACATTCTATTTTCACCATCAATGTGTTCAGTCATTTATCGGCTGCCATGTTGCTAAATTTGACAGGTTGTGTGTCAGTAAAGAAAATGTTTGCTGTTTTTTTATGTGCTATTTTTTTTTTACACTGTTCTTTCAAAAATTGGAAATGGGAATCTTTAAGGCTCCAATATGTCCCGAATGCTGCTGCTCGTATCCTAACAAGATCAAAAGCTCATGATCATATTTCATGTACTATGTCAACTCCATTGGTTGCCTGTTAACTTTAGGATTTATTTTAAAATTGCAATGCTCACCTATAAAACTATAACTGGCACTGCTCCTTTATATATTGCTGACCTGCTTATACCCTATGTCCCTGCTTGCAGCCTGCGTTCCTCTGAGGCTGGTCTGTTGGTTGTCCCCACTCAGGGTGACAGGGCTTTTTTTCTGTTTATGTACCCAGACTTTGGAACTCCTTGCCAAATTATACTAAAAGTTCAGACTCGCTGGAGTTTTTTTAAACTTCTTTAAAGCCATATTATTTTAAATTGGCTTTTAACTAAATTGTACTTTTTCTTTTTGTTTGTTAAAATATTATGAAGTGTCTTGGGATACTTGCTATGAAAGGACCTATATAAATACAATGTTGTTGTTGTTTAATTACATACCTGCCAAGTCTCCAGATTTTGTCGTGAGACTCCTGATTTAGAGTATGATTGTCATGTCTCTCAATGAGACTCGAGAAAACTCCTGATATTGTAGATTACCAATTGTATTATTATCTTAAGTAAATGTTCTCTAACAAACGCCCTGCTTGCTCGCTGTCTTGCCTGCTCTACAGTTTCTCTACAGGGGAAACAGTAAAAAAAAGGTGTGTGTGTGTGTGTGTGTGTGTGTGTGTGTGTGTGTGTGTGTGTGTGTGTATATATATATATATATGTGTGTGTGTGTGTGTGTGTGTGTGTGTGTGTATATATATTAACTGAGCACCCACCCCCACCCGCCCAAGTTGTCAGGTATATAAGAATATGGCATCATGTTTTGATGATACAAAATAAAAATCAAGAGATAACGAATACATAAGTGAAGAGCTGTCTGTTTTCAGGTGCTGTTGGGCTAACTGGTGGAGTGTCCCAATTCTAGGCAATATAATTCTAAGAGTATCACCATGCCATTGCATGCAAAGGTTATTGTATTAGCAATGTTATGTGTCATCTTTCAATTGAAGGGAACGTCTCATTTGGGATTAATTATAAGTGTACAACATAGCCGGTCATAATGGCAAATAATATACTTGTGCATGTCTGTGAGAATGCTTGAACCCTGACCGAACAATCTTGTTTAATCTAATTTAGTCTGGACAGTGTCAAGCCCCAAATTAGTATTTTTTAAATGGAACTATGTGTGGGTTCCGATGCTTTTCAAAAGGCCATTGTTCCATATGGGGTGAGAAGTCATATCAAGTGACTGAATGCATTATGCATGTACTGTATTAAGAGGTGAACTTTCTAGTAGTTCTCTGAAAAGAAAAAAAAGAGACCTTTATTCATGTCAGCAAACTAAGGCTTTACTGTGTTTATACACACTGAAAATATACCAAGGTGGGAAAATAAGAAACAGTGTTTTTTTTTGTTTGTTTTTTTTTTTTGTTTGTTTTTTTTTTTTTCTATTTAGTAATTCAGGTCTCGTATTTCCAGTTCTTCCAACTCAAGAGTTTACAAGACTGGAATTCCTATTCAGAATAGGTTTGATCTGGAATATAAATATTATTCCCCTGACTGATTGTAAGAACAAGCTGCTGTAGAATATTCTGATAGTAATGGTTTTAAAGGAGTCACATCAGTTCCCAAAGCACTCATTAATTAGCACTTGCTAATAGGGTTGTGTACAATACGCTAGCTTAAGACAGGTGTAACTGTTTTAACTAAATACTGTTGAAATGCCTTGCTATCCAGTACAAAAGCGCTAATGTGGAAGCCCAGCTGCACAGCAGTGACAACATGCAAATAGCTATAACAAATAAAGACACACCCGCATTTCATATATTTTATCTGTGATTGCATGTGCATATGTAAGACATTTATAATTAATCTCCCAAAGCCCTGTGTGACTTCCCATTGAATTGTCACTGATAACAGTAATACTGGTGACATCAAGATTATTCTTTCAGCTAAGGTGCAACATTTTCCCATCTCTCTTGATGTGTGTTTTTAAGTATCTTGATATCACAAACATGGTCTTATAGCTTGTCTATAGGGTTTAAAGTGTTTATTACTCATTTATTTAAGCAATACTTTGTTTTTAAGTGCAGTGTACAAATAGGTCAATATTTAGAATTTGGAATGTTTACCTCTGAGTTCACTGGACCTAAAAACAAATAATCGTTATTAAACACCATTATTTTATTGAAAAATTCCTTACTTTTTCTTTGCTTTTTATAGCTGGATATCTGAAAAAAATGCAGACCTTTTTTGTACTTTGCTCTCTTTTGTGGTAGTTTCTATAGTTGCCGTAGTGATTGAATGTTTATTTTTATTTTTAGTTTAAACTAGTTCCATTTCATATGCTATAGAAACCATAGCTGCCGTGTATTGTGACATATCCTATGGCAATGGAGTGATCTGATTGGTTGTAAAGGTTGTGCTGGTGTATAATAATGTTTATTGTGAGCAACAGTTATCGCACATAAAACAAAGTCATCGTATGTTTTCCACAACCTGGACTTATTGCTGTTACAACATGTTTTTTTTGTTTTTTTTTTAAGAAAACATTTTACTGAATGCATCCTTTCTCCAGTGCAAAATAGTCCCTATACTTTAGCTTTAGGCCAAAGTAAGCTTGTAATAAGATTTGCACTATTTGTAAAAAAAAAAAAAAAAAAAAAACCTGTCTGTCACTATTCAAACAAGTATAAACATGTTAATGCAATAGTAATGCCTATTAAGGTGCTACTGAATTGCATAGCACTTAATGTGTAATTACTGCCAGTTGTAATCTGACTCATGTCATTCTGCATTACTTTAAAAAAAAAAGTGTTTCTGAAAAATACTTTAAAAGTAGCACAAACCATATCAGCCAGCAGGCATGTGTAATGTAGGTCAAGGCTTTATGCAAACCAGATTTAAAAGTGTGTGTTATGTTTTACTTCAAGAGCCCCTTTCAGCCTTCCTGCAGCTTTTTAGATCCCACTGGGATACCTCAAGGTGATATTAATGCTTTAGCTAATTGAGAGACTCAAATACCAAGAACTCATCAGAAAAACAGGTTAACAAAGTTTCACTGAGGGATAAATGAATTATGTTGACAGTCCTGTCTCACAGTCCTGAAGAGCCCCCCCCCCCCCCCCCCCCCCCCCCCCCCTTTGCTTACAAACACCAACATTTTTTTTTTCTCAAATCAATCAATGGAACATTCACGCATGTATATAATGTATAATGTCTGGATGAAAAAAACTTTTTGAGGCTTCTAAACATTTTAATGAAAAAAAAAATGACCTGCAGAAACTGTTTCTATGCATGGTGGGCCTGCAGTGTGTAAAGAAGCGGTCAGCTGATGACACATGCTTCGGAGGACAGAGTGTGTTTGTCTTTGCCCCCCCCCGAGTCAGCGTGGGCGAGGTAGCAGGGAGCTGAGCCTAAAAAATAATTGGCTATTCCAAATTGGGGAGAATTCAAGAAATGGATTATAATGGGCAGTCAGGACTTGATTTATTACTCTGAAATCGCAGCTTCATAGATGTGGCTTTAGCCAATTATGTTTTAATAAACACTAACTGGAACAATTATTCTGATGGTTTAAGCAGATAATATAAAAAAAGAAAGCATTTACGGAGATGGTAATTCAATTCTGATGCACATGTAGTTTGGTGATAGACAAAGAATGTTTTATGCAAACCGAAAGGCAATTTGCGAGATGAAATATGTTAAAAGAGAAAAAGAAAAAGCAAGCTGGCTTGATAATGAGGTCCTCTTGAACATGAGAAACAATGAAAGTATATGTTTTGTGCTTTTGACAGCAAGTGGTATGCCACAGATTATTTACACACACAAACCAAACTTAAAAAAAACTATTCAGCTCAATGAGATCTGGTTTATGTATCTTTAATTGTGACTTATGTATTTTTAATAGTAACAATAATAACAATAGTAATAATTACCTTGCTTTTATACGAGAATTTATAGTCAAATATACATCTCTGTTTGATGGTGGAGGGGGAATTGAGACTACTAGTACAATGTTGTTGACATAAACCCTATAATTGATAACCAGCCCACACAAAAAGAAAAGAAAAAACATTACTGTACAGATCTTTAATCCTTTAATTATTCTTTTTTAAATCAAGTGGCTGGTTTGATTTTATGTACCAAGAATTATAGTGGGAACCACTGCTAGACCTACATACACAGTATTATTGCAACACTTTATACAACAATTCAGATTATTTTTACAATACACAGGGTGTGAAATAAACTTTATCCACAGTAATCTTACAGTACTTCACTAAAGTATCAACTGTGCTGACTTCCAAATTCCCAATACAAGAACAGTTGCACAAAAGGAAAGCAACTAAATAATCCTTTAAACATCTTAGCTTTGAAGCTTTATCTTGAAATACCCATTTAACTGTTACTTGCACGCCATTTGCAGCCTTTACATATATACCTTCTCACACTGCATCTTGTTTGCTTTTTGACACAGAATTAATGGGATTGTGTCAAGCTCATTACTTAGCTGTTGGATGTGTAGTTTAATGGGAACCCATTGATTAAGGTGTGCCACCACTAATGAACTGATTTCTGCATTGTAATTAAAGGGAATGCCAGACTAAGGCAGCCACTCACTGATGAATAAGTATTGCTCTACATTTATGCTTAATGTGGGAGCTTCATCATTTCACAAAATCCAGCTACTACAGTAAATTAATATACCTTGGGTCTCAGCATTGACAGTTGCTTCCTACATTATAAGTCAATATGTAAAATACATAATTGCAGAAAACCGGAGAGAAATGTAGAATTGAACACCACTATCTCTAACACCAGCACACGTGACTTATTAGCAGGCTTTTTTTTTTTTGATCAATAAGCAATCCACATATCAGTGGTGTAGCTAGGGGGGGTGGTTTTAGGGGTTTGAAACCCCCTCCCCCCGAAATGCATTATTCAACATGGGAGGAAAACTATTTCAGGCACTTGCAACACTGTAAACCCCCACCCCAACCAATGTATCTCTGACCCATAAGCTGTTTCCTTTGCTGCCCACCCAAGCACATTTAAAAAAAAAAAAAAATGCAAATAAAAAAAGTCAGTCAAACGTATATCTAGTTGTGATGGGGCAGAGTCCTGTCATTTGTCACACCTGATTCAGCCTTCGAATCCTTTGATTGGACAATGCGTGTGCACGGACTGTTCAGAGTTGAAGATTAATATAGACCTTATGGCCTCAGGGGACAGCTGAAAATATAAACTTGCAGACTCTTATAAAATGAATGTTTTTAACAGTGCATTTGAAGATATGTATGGAAATATATACACTCAAAGAACGCAATGGTTATTGTAGCCTTTGGAAAAGAAGGTACATTGAAATTAGTTATTTAAACCTGGTTCATTGTTTATAAATCATGCACAAATTGCACTAGCCTGTTATACTGGGATAGGCCCTTGTGAGTGTGAATGGTTAGGTACACTTTGGATTCTTCTTCCGTCTACATTTGCAGGTATGCTTCTGCCAGGTCAATTTTACTGAATCACTTCCCCCTGATAAGTTTGCAAATATGTCTTCAGTTCTTGGCAGTGGTTATTGTCCTGCTTGTAGCACTGGATTGATGGTGACTTTAAAATCACCACACACCCTTACTGCTCAAGTTTTCTTGGCTACAGGAACAAATAGTGTTGCCCATGAACTCCAGTCAACATTTGATAAAATCCCTGTTTTCTCTAGTCTGTCTAGCTCTATTCGACCTTCTGCGAAATTGCGTATGGTACTGGACGCACTTTGTGAAACTTGGGTGCTGTCAGCCACTTCTGTAAGCACACTCTTCCCCTTTATATGCTTCAGCATCCCAATGCTGTCTTGAAACACTGGTGCTGCTTACTCCAGCAGCTTGTTTGTTTCATTTCAGTAGACTGTGCGACAGGCTGAGAGAGCTTTCTTAACAATATGCAGGTCTAACATGCACTGTTGATTGTTGTATTGCACCATTACTGGTATTACTCCAAGAGCAAGATCTTTTACCCAGTATGTGTCTTCTGCAGTACAGTAGTCTTCTTCAGTTTGACATTTTTAAAGAGCTTCTCGAATTGAGACACAACAGAAACTGCAGATCCAGTATCCAACTCCATCTTCACGGTCTGCCCATATACTTTGGGTGTGAGCCTGATTGCATTTTTGTCACCACCATTTACACTGTAAATTTCTAAGCCAGCCAGTCCATTATCACTGTCAGCATCAGCTCTGTCTTAATCTACAGCATGTACATTTTTATTTTTCTTACTGTATTTTTTATTTGTTTTCTTTTGCATTTTCATTATTTTTCCATAAAAGGCAAGCCCTCTGTATATGCCCTCTTTTATTGCATTTCCTACAGACTTCATTCTTAAATCTGCATTTGAATGGAGTGTGTGAGCCTCTTCTACAGCAATAGCATATATCAGCTTGCACTGTACATGTAGGCTTTTGCCACATCTTTTCAGCCATTTTATTTACATTTGCCACAGCCTTGACTACCGTTTGCAATTCAATTGTATCTTTAACAGCTATCTCTATTGATCTTGCTACTTCAACAACATGTTTAAATGTGAGATCTGCTTCTGTTAGCAGCCTCTTCTGTGTGCTTTCTTTTGACAGTCCGCATACTAATCTATCCCTGAGCGCATCGTACAGGCCGTCCCCAAACTGGCAATGCCCAGATAATTTTTTTTAAATCAGCAACTTAAGAAGCAATGGATTCCCCTTCGTTTTTGTTTCGTTTATGGAATCAGAACCTTTCAGCTATCACTAGCAGTTTAGGCGACAGGTAAATCTGCATAATTTGTACAATTTGTACACACCGAAAGTAGGTCATGCAGCTAGACAATGATTCTAAACATACAAGCAGATCTACAAAAGAATGGCTGCAGAAGAAGAAACTCTGTGTTTTAGAATGGCGTAGTCAAAGTCCAGACCTAAACCCTATTGAAATGTTGTGGTAGGACCTTATGTGAGCTGTCCATGCAAGGAAGCCCTCAAATGTCATCGAGTTGAAGCAGTTGCTGAATCTCATTGCTGTTCAAGGGGGTGCCACCAGTTATTGAATTGAATGTTGAATCATTTGTTCATAAATAAATGTTGAAAAAGTATCATGTTTCTGTGTCATTTGTTTAATCAGGTTTTCTTTATCTACTATGAGGACTTAGATTAAGATTTAATAACATTTTAGAATTGAAATATGTGAAAATCCTAAGGGGTTCACAAATTTTTTCTGAGCACTGTATATATATATATGTGTATGTGTGTAAAAATACATTGAATCAGCTAAAAATAAACTGGCCTGCTCATAGAAGCATCTGATTTACTGTAAAGTAACTTATTTTGACAAATTTTGGAACCAGACCTCAACTTACATTTTATTTTTTTTCAATACTTTTGCATCATTATTTTTATTTGTATCTATAAATACAATACACATTTACATTATGTCTATACATTTAACTAACAGGCCAGACAGACTCAACCAGTTTCAGCTTTTCACTTCATATGATTTACTACATTTTACAAGTCATATGTCTATTTACTATTATATAGCTAATATATGATAATATATAATATATCTATATATTGTTGCGATATATAACTTAAATCAAACCAGTTGGGCGTCAAAATAAATTAAAAAAAATTGTCGCCAGTGTTATTTTTTTATTATTTTCTCCCCAATTTAGTCATGTCCAATTATTTTTAGGCTCAGCTCACTGCTACCACGCCTTCGCTGACTCGGGAGGGACGAAGACGAACACACGCTGTCCTCTGAAGCGTGTGCTGTCAACCGCCCGCATCTTTACACACTGCAGACTCACCATGCAGCCACGCAGAGCTACAGAGTCAGAGGACACAGCTCTGGTCAGCTTACAGACAAGCCCGCAGGCGTCTGGCCAGACCACAGGGGTCACTGGTGTGCAGTGAGCCGAGGACACCCTGGCCGACATAGCCCTCCCTCTTCCCGGGCAGCGCTGGGCCAATTGTGCGCCACCCCGTAGGAACTCCTGGTCACGGTCAGCAGTGACATAGCCTGGATTAGAACTTGCGGTCTCCAGGCTATAGGGCACATCCGTGTGGAGCCTGGAGATTTGCCACTCAGGAGCCTCCTGATGTATAGTTTTTTAATAAAAGTTTCGGGAGTCAGCACTAGCTGAATGTTTGTGTGTTTGTGTACAGTATAGGATACAGTAAACCAGCCACGTTCATTATGAACAATTACATTTTATTTAGAAAATACGGGGTCTGCTTTAAATTTTATCATTTCTATGTATGCTCTTTTTTGGGAGGGGTTGTCTTGAAAAAGATGATGACTTTGGTTGACACTTAGTGTACATACATACACTTTGAAAATGGGATTTCCTAAAGATATTCTTTCCAAAAACACACATTATTAAAACATTATTATTGTTTTTTTGCTTCATATTAGGTTAGGATGATTTGGGATTTTTGACCCTTTAAAGGTCATTGTTATGTTATTTTGTCAGTGTGCACATGTTTGTGAAACTAATCTTGTTTTAATTTGTCAATAAAAAAATAAAACAAAACATAGCATATACTTTTTAAAGGTGTTTTTGTGTTGGTATTTCAGTAGTTTTGTGTGTTTTTTAGGGGGTCTGCAGGGTTACAGTTTCTATGTCTTTGTCTAGGCAAGGGGTTACAGAATAAACAAAAACTAATTTACTGTGACTACATGCATTTTGTTGAAAAGGAAAGCAGCCATGTATCTAGGTGTCTGTAGTTGTCTTGTTGAAAGAGGTCGAATGTACATACATCTCAAAAAGCCTGCTATTTTTTGCACACTAAGAAGGTACTTATTATACATTCTGTTGATAAAGGAAAGCAATAGTATACTGTCTTGTGAAATGACAGGGCTTTCTATCATAATAAAGCTGAGATATATTTGGAGTATCTTGTGATGTAAAATGGTACAAATGTACAAATGGTACAAATCTTCCTTTCCTTGCATTAGAAAAATATAACCAAGGTTTCTAAAAAAAAAAATAATATGTTATTTTCCTTGTTGGTTTATTTGCTATTCAGTGTATTAATGCTGCACAGTAGTACACACAGATAACACCTAATAAGCTATGTCCCTGTATGTGTTTTTTTGTTTTTTTTTTTTTTTTTTTTTTTTTTTTTACAAGTTGCGTTCTTATTTAAAGGGCTACGTGCTTTTTTGTACACAAACATCTCTATCACAATAATTACCTAAAATCCCCCAATAAAACTCAAAGAATCAATAGTATGTCTTGCTGATGTGTTGGTTTCTCTGATTGCTCACATCATACTTCACTGTACTGTAGTGTACACAAGCGCCCCCCCCCTCGCCCGCCTCCATCACAGTAATCTCCAAAATAACTAGTAAATCAATTATAATAAATAAGTACATCTTCCAGATTCACTGTGCATCGATCGTTACCCCATCACAGGCGAGATCCCTTATACAGTCATTTTTATAACATTTATAACATTTAAAATGACATATTAGGACTTTGAAATGGTCAAAATTCTTGTTAAATAAACATTGAACCACTATCTTGACACTTTCTGGGTGAAAATAAGGGCCAGAGATGCATTTTAATGACAAGTCCGGTTTTAGTCCTGCCCACCACTCCCTGCCCAAATCTGATTCTGAGTATTCGTACCAGTATTGGTTTCCGAGTGATAGCAGGATTCAGAGTATGAGCAATGGGTTCTTTGCACAGCCTTAATAGTAATACAATGTTATGCCATTAAATATAAGGAATTAGCATTTTATTTCTGCCTTATTTAGATTGTGTACTCTTCTGTGAGAGGAAAGTCTTTGGGCTGCTTAAAAAGTCAAATACTTTTAAAGGGGTTATGGAACATTTTATAGACAAGCTTGTGCATTAGCTGGCGATCAACATGTAATTGCTAACAATATTGACATCAGTGAAATGTGTTTTTTTATCATTAAGAAAAAATCCTCTGCATTTTGGATTTAAAAGAACTTACAGAAGTAATTTCCCTGGCTTAGAATCATGCATGGCGCCTAAATAATGAGTACATCACTTTGATATTGAATTGCTAAATAACTCCTTATGTGATCGATAATGCACATTATCATAAATCATGGTGTGCATTCATAATATTATGCAAAACTTCAGCACAGGATTGCACTGGAGGAGTGGAAGTGCATTTTACATTTAATGTGACCTATTGCTTTGAAAAAATAGATACTCTGCAGGACTTTTTTTTTTTCCCTTCTAATTATGAATACCACAGCAGTGATTTGCACCGGCTGATGGCAAATCCATAGGTGTGAGATTTAGAATGGTTATTGAACGGTTTACTTTTGAATCCATAGCGAGGCACTCAGCATTGCTGGACAGTGAACATTGTTGTTGTCTCATTTCAATGTTGGCCAGGAAAGCAGACCATTCATTTCAAATGCAATTAAGCTGGCGTCTGGTAGAGAAATTAGCAGTGAGCTCCTTATTTAGGAGACACATAAGCCTTTTTAAAAGGGCATTCATACTGTGATTAGTCACATTGTGTAACATTATGCACAAAGGGGTGGTGTGGAGGAATCAAATTGAATTGCAATGTGTTTCAGCCAATTAATACACACAGTTTGCAGAACTTTTCATTTAAGTTTTGCTTTTCCTTCTAAAAGTTTACAATTAGTCACTACAGTGTTCCGCCTGCGCCTTTGCTTTAGCAGTGCTGTAGTAATTGCCACTGAATCATAATTCTATGGATATGAGATTCAATATAATTAAACCTCTTGACATATTGTTTGTTGTAATTTGAGACACTCATTCAGGCTTTTGATTGTGACATGTTGTCTTCTATCAATCAGAGGCGGAAACCCACCTACGTGTTTTGTATCCAAACTGAATATGTGATTCGATAGGTGCAATATGGACAATGTCTGCATTGCTATTCCTGAAAAACAAAAAATACTTGACAATCACCAAATATTTTTATAAATTCTGTTTTGTAACTAGAAATGATTGAAGTCATGAAGTTTTTTGAAGAAACAAAAATGTACAAACATAACTTAGAATGCATACAGTACTCGTCTGGTTTTCTTTTTTCCAGAAGCAAGAAAAACATTTCCCAGAGTAAATCTGGTCTTTACTTTCTACAATAGTATTTATGTGTACATATTTTCACCTCTCCAAGACTCAATACTATGAATGGTTTCTTCCCATTTCGAACTCCCCAGCTGAAAAATATCTCCTGATATATATTATAGATATTTTTCCTGAGAAAATTTGAAGGAACATATTTCCTTGTATCTTTTTCAGTAATACATGTTTACCTTCCTGGTGCCAGTGGTTTCTTTACCATGACTGGTGGTAACCAACTGCTTTCCTCTTAGTTCCAAATGCAATCATGGCTTAAATTTTGAAACGGTTGTAGATGCCACCAAATGCCTGGACAGCACATACTTCAGTGGTTTTATCTTTATGATGTACCTTTATTTACGCTACTTGACTTGTGGAGTTTCCTTAACTCTTCTGTGTTAGTGATACTATTGTTTTGAGTTTTCAGCCCAAAAGTTGTGGTGCACTAAACTGTGTTAAAAAAAAAAGAAAAAAAAAAGGTTGGTACATTTTTATAAAAAACAAAGTTGACTCAGTTTGTACATTTTTTATTGTTTTTCCTCATTGCATTATTATAAAAACTATTTCTCTGAACGAAAACATATATTATACTTCGTATGAACAGTTAATCTGGATTCAAAGACATGCATTAGACAATCTTTTATTTGCATTTTTATTGTGCATGGTGGAAAATTGTACAGTATATAAATCAAGAGATTAGGTAACACATATGTGGACTGGGAGAGCTCATATCAATAACTATCTTTACACATTAAAACTTTTTTTTTTTTTTTTTTTTTTTATGTTGCAATCCTTGCGTATTGCATCTAACGGTTTTGATTGTGCAGCTGCTAAGGCACCTGCAGAATTATTGCAAGCTGGCATTTTGATTCCCAAAGGAACCGTTTAAAATCCAGATTGGACACCTGTCAGTGATACCAGTTTATGGAGTGTTATTATCCTGTAGCTAATGATTGCTAGATTTCAACCAATCGAACAGATTGACAGAAATAATCCATAAAGGAAGAAGTTTATGTCAATGCAGCACAGCAAAAGTAAAAGCCCTGTAAATTAGTGTCTGCTTGGGATTATACATTTTATCCTGATTAGCACATACAAAATGTATTGTGCCAGTTATCTTGAGAATGCTGACAATATAGTGAATTTTCTTAAAATGCTGTCAAAAAGTTTTTTTGCTAAGGTCCCAGAAGTAGGTTCCTCAATAACAGGCCCCGTTTGACAGACTAGGATGCTGAAAGCTGTCAGCCTAGGAGTAGGGTGGAGATGACTGTTAAGGGGATTCGGTGCTTCATGTGTTTTGCCTAATAGGAAGTCTATGCTCAGCATTTCCTCAAGCAAGAGAAGACAGTTGAAATCTCTGGGCACTTAGCTACAGCTGCCTTTCAAAGATTTCCTGTCAAATCATGTCTATAAGGGGAGAAAAGGTTTTCAAAAACACAATTTTTACCTGGCAGTATCTTCAGTCTCACAGGAAGTGAAAAGAGTTTATAGGTCTTGTCTCTAAAAGGCAAATGGCAAATGACTAGGGCTAGCAGTTCAGTCAAAGAGACAAATAGATTGCAAGACCAAAATAAATGCTGACTATTAAAAATTTAGGGTTTAAGGAAAAAAAAAAGAAAAAAGAGAAATAAAAATATATACCTTTCAAATACAAGCTTCAAAATGATTATTTGGGCAATATAAAGTGATAACTGTGTTAGGGATAGGGTTGTTAAAAATATGTCTTCATAAAATAACCTTTAAAAAATAACCTTTAAAATCACAGAAACAAACAGTTTAAGGACTGTTTAAACAAACAGTTTAAGAAATGCCTTCTGAAGGACCGAGAGGGTAGAACTGCTTTGTTTTCTGCATAGTTTTCAAGTCTGCTTAGAGCTGTTACGCCTAATAAACACTCAAAAGGATTATAATATATATTATATTATATATTATATATATATATATATATATATATATGACAATTTGTTTTTTTTTAGTCAGGAAATCCAATACACTTAGGTTATGTGAATACATTTGATTTTTTTTTTTTTTTTTTAATTTTGTTATAACCTTGTACATGTGCTCCCCCAAAAATGATCCTTAGTTTTTGGAGGTTATTTGCTGGCAGTTCATATGTATTGCCTTCATTTGTTGGCTGCTCATGTCTTCTTTACTCCTATGTACTGTACTAGTCCTGTCCCTGATTGGCCCTATTCTGAACTTCCATCTTTGAGACATTATTGACACCACTCATCCTACTTTATTTCATTGTCACAGTACCAATCTGTTCAAATTAGTCAGGTATCCTGTTCTTCCCCGCTTTTCATTTCCACCGGTGTTAATACAAAACTATGGAACTTCAGTCACATTATACTGACATTGCTATTTATTTATTTATGTATGTTTCTACATACTGTATAGTGGTAGGTAGTTTGCTGCTCCACCAAATAAATATTGGTTATTAAGGTTCTGAATAATACCAATCTTTGTTATTTGGTTACACTTCCTTGTTACATTTCTATGTAATGTGTTTTAATATGCAACTGAATTTCAATAAAAAGGATTATTGCATGTTTATGTCAAGAAAAATAGATTAAAAAGCGTTACCTATTTGCTTTGATTTGGCTTGATTCTTCTGTGTTATTCTTACTTTTTTATTTTTTTAAAATAAAATAAATGAGTGGCTCTATGCAATATTTTATTCACTCTCATTCCATTGAAATGCTTTGTTTTCTCTCTCTCTCTCTCTCTGTGATAATATATGTATCCTTCGTGTTATGAAGTCAAGTGTTGATGGGTATATCAAAGTAATTGTATGTCATTCTTTTTTAAATGAAGATGTTAATTTCTTTAATGATACATACCGTCTTATGTACTTCAGTGTGAATAATTTCATATGCAAATTGTTTATATGCAAATGATCACCATGCCACGGCGTCAAGATGCATGTAATGTTTTGATTGTTCTGGTCTTGAGGAATCTTCAAACTGTGGCAGCTCATTTCAATAGCAGGGCGAAAAGAAATGTTTTGAGGTTGTTTAATGACTTTTAATAGCTTTCTACTAGTTAGACTGTGTCAATGATGATTTGAAGTATGGAAAGCTGTATCATTTTGAGAAAGCGCGTAAAAAAAAAGCATTAAGTCAAGCAGTCGAGCTTGAATTAAGGCTTTTACTTTCAACAAAGAAATTGTAGTTTAAAATAAAGTGCACATCAATATCATAGTAACAAAACATTCAGAATGCATCTGTGTAATGTTTATTAATATGCAACTGAACTTTATTGACATTCAGTTACATATTAATAAACATTAAATAAAGTTTTAAATAAAGTGCATACCAAAATCATAGTAACAAAGCATTCAGAACACATTTTATAAATGAGACTGTAGTTTCAAATAGTAGCTGTGTGTGAATTATCCATTTTTAGGGTATACTGTAATTCTAAAATGTGATTGTTTTTTATATTTGGAATAATAACTGTACAGTAGTTACATATCTTGCTAAATAAAATCCATTAATTTATGTTATTTATTTAAGGTATAATACCCAGCAGGAGTTACCAGAGATTGTTTTTGGCTGCTTATTTTTATTTCTGCTATTTTATTATTTTTTTGGTTTTATATTATTCCACTGAAGGGAAAGTAGTTCCCCCTTTAGTGCGTAGGGGTATTATTCCAAGGGTCCAAGTTTTAATTAAGTTGTGTTGCCATTATAATTGCTTTTAATGTTATAAGTGCAATTAATACATTTCTCAACTGCAAAAAGTGAGTTTAATTAAAAAATTAAAATTTTTTCAAAGGGGACATGCAATTAGTTTAATTGTCAGGCTTTTCAAAAGTATATAGACGGGACTGTGACGTTGTCAGGTTAATATATATTATGTATATATTAATATATTATCTATATATATTCTTATATATATTTATATAGACTATAAAGAGAATTCATGAAACATTTATCATGGTTCAATTAACTTGATCAAATCCTGCTTTCCTGGACACTGTTACAATTTGCCTGTTATTTTATATAGTGTGAAGGATTGTTTAGGAAAGGAGCAAAATGTGAAAGGAGAATGTAAACTAACTGGATTGTAAACAAAGATAGTAAATAATATAATGTGCTTAGGATTAAAACTAAGATGGGATAATTGATAAACTGATAAATGATAACTGGGTGTTAATTAAATCTGGTTTAAAATAAACATCTTGTTTGGATGAGACCATTCCTGGGGGGCATTAGGACCCAATAGAGGTTACTGGACTTAGTACCAACTCCAGGTTAAATCAATTAACTCATTAAGTATGTTTAAAAGGGTGTGAGTGTGTGTGTGTGTTTCGTGTGGATGATAGTAGGAGTTTGTTTGCGAACTATTGAAAAAGGTATTTTGGATAACGATTTGGATTATGATTTGGTTTCGGTGATGAGGTAACAGGCTTAGCCTGCCTTGTTATTAGTTAGGGAAACATTTGTTAAGATTGGGCCCGAGATTGGGTTAGGTTTTGTTTTGTTTATTTTGTTTTGGTTGTAAATAATAAACACACGCTACAGCGTTTCCTGGCATCCTGTGTCCAAAGTGTTTATTTGAATAAGGAAAACGTGTGACCAGAGAGCAATCCATCACACTATATATATATGTGTGTGTGTGTGTGTGTGTGTGTGTGTGTGTGTGTGTGTGTGTCTGTGTGTGTATGATAAAACAAACCTTAAAACATTCAGTTTGTTATAATGGTGACACAATTGTAAAAAGACACAAATATTGACCAACATGTTAAACCAGTGTATATTGACCCATCACTAATGAGCTCCAATTCATCCATTAGGCTTTTTAAAACTGTTGCTTCAAACTATATATCAGGGCTAATCATTTTCACCTACTAGATGTTTATGTGATACATCAATATATTGTGCATGCTTTGGCAAAGCCATTGAAATGAGGTGCAGAATCTGCAGAGATAGCACTATAAGTCCATCCAATGCAAAAGCTATTTACAATTATTCATTATCAGAATAGGTTTAAGGGAGATATTCATACTGTTTCCATGAATATCTTAAAAGAGGCAAGGCAGACTTTAAACATTCACTCAACCCATGCAAAATACATAGCAATCAATTGTATACATTTTCCTTATGCCTATACTGTATGTCATAATGTCATAAAACTGGTAGCGTCATAATTTCAGAATGTTTCCTCCTTTCTTTAATTAACTCATATTTTTTGAAATGAGAAAAAAAATATTAAAAAATGAAAAGCAAAACACCTAGAGAGTGTTTTACAGAGCTTGAAATAAATATTGTAATTGCCTGGCTGTAGTTTTGTAAAATGAAGAGGTGTTTTGTAAAATAAGGATAGTAAAGTCTTACAGGCAAATACACAAATAAAACACCAGCACATTATGGGCCTCATTTATAAAAGGACATACACATTGAGTTAGCATGCACGTAAAGTAGTGAGCCTAATATGTGCTATAAATCTAAATTTAGTGCCCCATTTACTAATAGAGAACTACACAGTATTTGGCTAATTTACATACCATACCATGCACACTACATGTACTGTGAGTGATAATTTAATGTGCACTATAATGTAGACTTACCCGTGACCAACGTGATATCAAAAGCCCCAGCAATCCAGGTGTAACTTTTGGCCAGTAGCTTATTATATGAATTTGGAGGTGGCTTACACTGACCGAAAATGAGTCAACAGACACTGCACTCGGCAGCAGGACAGGCAGAGGCAACGTAAAGTGAAACTGCATTGCTTATCTTTTAATTTTACCATGTATTCATTGTGTCATGTAAAAAAAAGCCCTTTTCCTTTCTCCTTTAATGCATATACAATAAAAGTAATGTTGTGCAATGGCATATTTGTCTTTTTGTTCTGCTTACTCAAGAAATATTGATTGATGAGATGTAGCCTCAATTCTCTTCCTTGTCGGCATTGTCACCCTGCAGAGCAGGCTCCATGGACCAGGGTTACAGTGCTGTGTGAGTACAATCAATAACACCCGTCCTTTAAACATGTCCTCTGTGGGAAACGTAATATAATTCCCTGTGAGCTTTAGCAGGGCTTTTTTGTGTAAATTGCAGTTTATTAAGAAGCCTGCTGTTAAAGCTGAATGACATAGTTTAATATAAATAGTTAATAGGCTAAAGCAGGGGTGTCAAATATACGACCTTTAGGGCAATTTTTGGTGGCCCACCCATTACTTTATAAAATTGCATTGATGTACTGTATCGTTTTGGAATTATTTAAAACAACCCGCCTCTTTACTATAACATGCGTATTCAACATGTGCATTCTGCATTGTATGAGTGACAGTCCCATTAAGCCAATCACAGCTCACAGAGGTAGTAAAATAGCCAATCAAATAGGACACATGATCCGTTTCCTGATGGACATAATTTTGATTAGGATAGCAGAGCGAAGGCTTGTTTAAACTATTTATTTTACTTTGTGTAAAATTTAAAATCAGTAGCAAAAAAGTAATTGGAGATGTCATGGAAGCGAAAGGTGGTTAGCCAGATTATTTTTTCAGAGAATACATTTGACAACAAGGCAACATGTCTAATTTGCAGTGCAACAGTTACGGTTAAGAAAGATTATACCATAATCAGGACTGAAAAATAGGTTTAAATAGCGCGACTATCAGTGGTTAAAGCCTGGTGTCCAAACAAAGTAATTATCGCTCACTTTAACATGCACAAAACAATTATCGCCGGTGTGAATGAAGCTCATCTCATTATTCAGAGCGGGGTGTCTCATTTATATACTTTATCACACATTACCTGACAAATCACATATTCATTCTGACTATTTCGCTCAATAATGAATAAAATTGCAATAATAAATATGGAAGTTATTAACGTGCAGTAATTGCAATTAAGTTTAGTGCCCTTTCATAAATAAGGCAATACATATACTGTAGAATAGTTTCCGTTGATTAACAGTTGCATCTCACACTTAAACATGCAAACTGTGTATACATTTAACAGTCTCCCGATAACCGACAGTGGCTATTATTATATTATTATAGTTAACTTCCCTCAGAACATCTAAAATTAATCATATAACTGATCAGCTAAACATAGCATTACTTGTTTACAGTAAGTAGCTCCTTCATCCACTGAACTAATCATGTACAAAGGTGGAGCTATCACTAAAATAATGAGTAACAATATACCCCATAATAGTTTGTTACACTGTTATTCACACTTTTTTTTTTGCATAACATGATTGCAATTATCAGACAGAAAATCAATTCCTTGACACAGTATCCGTCAGGGTTAAAAACTGGGAATGCCTATCAGAAGCTATCATTAATTATGCAAACAAGCCTCGCTCTTTTAAGGCAGAAATCAGACAGGAATAGAATCTTATTATTGTATTTGGACTGACAACATTTTTCATTATTATTATTATTATTATTATTATTATTTATTTATTATTATTATTATTATTTATTTATTTATTTATTTATTTGGCAGACGTCTTTACAGGCAGTACAAAGTTACAATGCAAGATTCGTTGCAGTATAGTTTACAGTAATTACAAATAATACTACTAAAATACAATATCAAATAGGATGCAACAAGATAGGATTGCAAGCTATATCTACAATGACATAATAATAGTGCAATAGTGAAAGAATAGTGTATTAGCTAAAGGTTAGCTGCTTAGGTCAGGCAAGTTCAGTGAATAGTAATAAGAGATAAAGAGATCTACAAGTACAATCTAAACAGGCTTTACCCCGATTTGGCTGTTAAACGCTTTCTCTTCACTAGCCAATAGAGACAAGAAAATAGTAGCCCATCCTAGTTTATTATAATATACTTATCTGTTACACATTTCCAGCGTATGTTTAAAAATGCACTGTATACACACACATGAATATAGCTTTTTGTTTTCAAGTCACTAACATACTTTGCATAAAATATTTTCTAAACAAAGTTGTTACGTCAGGAGAAAGGCAGATCAAGCACATCCTATAGACTTAATTTGCTAAACTGCAAATTAAAAGCAGTATCCACTGGTACATACACACTTTCTCTTTGAAACCACCAGCAGGAATTTATTTTAATGTGCAATGTTTATAGGCTATTTTGTTGTGTGCTCCGATAGCTTTTTTTGGGTAAACTGTTTTCTAATTAAGCTTTATTGTGGTGAAATCTGTAATTTAAAGTTTGAAATTGGAAATATGTCCTAGAGTGTAAACTTAAATTAAGAGCAATTTCACAAAACTGAAAGATATCAAATTATACTAATATATCACTAGTATAATATGACACAGATGCCTTTAACGTGAGTTTTTAGTACAGAGACCGGTGTGATTGTACAATTTCTCTGAGGTAATTATGAAGGTTATGTATTTCTGACATTTGTCATATTCCCATAGAACTCCATTATGTAGGGATGACACATTCTGTCTGAGAAGATAGGATATGGTTGCCTGCTATATTTTTTCAAGGACTAATTTAAGCCTCAATTTTCTAGTAACTGTCATTGCTTCTTTGTTCTTTTGCTTATTTACAGAAAAAGAGTAGCAGCCTGTTCATTTGTTTTGGTTGCCAGGGAAACAAATGGTCATAAAACGTTGCATTCAAATGGCAGAATCTAGTTGATGATGGTCAAATATTATGTGCCAGTAAATGAGAACTGTAGTTCAGCTGTACTATGACCAATGCATATATAAATCTGTATAAACCAAGATCCTTTAGTATATGACTAATAATCCATTGCTGACCTCCAGACTTTATTTAGGGATGCACTATTAGAAACAATTACCACGCCTGTGGAGTGATAGAATTTGTGATTTTACAAGAAGAAAAAATATAATTTGTTATTTCATTTACATATCACTTATTTAAGTAAGAAAAACAAAATACATATATCCAGTATATGCTTTTTGAAGCATTTCGGTAAAATGATGTTCTTCAGAAGAAAGTGGAACCAGTGCTAGTGCTACTAAGGCTTAGATAAGGTAAGGTTCAGGGACAGAGGTAATGGATAACAAAATATGGGTTATCAGTCCTTTAAGAACCCACTAACACTCCATTTTTTTAAGTCTGCCATCAGTCTCTGGTAAAAGTTAATACCCCAGAAACTCCAATTGTAGGTTACTACCTGTTTTAAATTGTCTGGTGTCATTTCATTTGAAGACAGGAGTGAAGATGCAGACTGCTCTCTTCCTAACTAGACCCCTAAATACAATGGCCCTGCAGATCCTCTGAGAATATGTGGGGCTGTATAGTTGCTGGCAATGGGGACATTGTTAGGTAGTGTGACAACTGAGTGTTCACCCAGTTATATGTCTTTCAAATTCATAGGCACCTGCTGGACATTATAGGAAAGCCTGCAGGGATAACTTGATAACCAGAACGAACTGAAAAAGAACGGCTGTACAGCAACCCCAGGAATCTGAAAACACATAAGCTTGGCTCGCTGAGCCCACGACAGGCTCTGCGGAGCAGCAGTCAAGTAGAAGGAATAAGTTCTTGCGCAGTAAAACCTAGAGAAGAAGTGGCAGAACAGGGAGCTGGAGATAGAGCCCAGTCTTAGTTAGAGCAGGAGCTGCTAAAGAATAGTGTGTGGTTGGAGATCCCCTCTGACTCATGCTGTGAGAACCCCTCCTCACTTACCCCCAAAGGTTGGACCCCCAGCTCCCCGCATATTCCCACTCCTGTGAGACAAACAATAGTTCATGTGCTCAAGCATAACATATATAAGGGGATATTCTGAGCATTTGAGGAATCAGAAGACTGCAGTTAAATACATGGTTTCCATGAGGCGATACCAAAGGGGTCAACCAGCCTTATCATAAGATGGACATGAGAGATAGAAGGTTATCTAAAGAAATGGGAATTCAGGATGGGGAAGTGAAGTAGGGGCCTAACTCTTGGATATGCCATGGAGCATCATATAGACTGCTGGAGTGGCCAGAAGAATCAGAGAGGATACTGACATGAGATGGTAGTATAACTGGATTCCGAGATATATGATTTGATTGTGGAGCCTGAGAGGTGTAATATTTCTCGTGCATGGACGATAAAGGCTATGAACCAATTTTGATTGAATGGATTTGGCTGAATTTGGTTTTTTGAACAGAAAGAGGAGAACGAAGACCAGCCTATAGAATAAGAAGATCTTGTTGATGGGGTTAGAGCATTTTAACTAAATGTGGGTCACGTGATTTTAGAGTGACTGCTAAGTCTCCGCAGTCGATGACGCGGTGATCCATGAATTCGGTAGTAATAAGAAAATACGTAAGCTTGGCTTAACTTCTGTACTTTCTATGATATTGCTACGAATCTGGGTAGAAAGAGAATGACCGTGAATGGGAGTAGAGGCTTGAGAGCCGGATGCTAATGAAGAAGTCAGGTTGTATACCGAAAGATCGACTGATGGGACTGAGGCAGGAAGCTCTGAGGGAGGAGGTGGGGTTAAAGCTGCAGTGGTCGAAGATGATAGAATGGTGGCTGTTGTTGATAGTAGAAGGACGTGGTTATCTATATATCATCGAGCCTGGTATTAATGGAGGCGATGACACCTGCTACTTGTTGCATCAGAGTTGTTGAAAAATTCCTGGTGAATATCGATGCTTGGTTGTGAGACAGGAGATGTCGGCTGGGCAGCAGCTCTTGAGGCGGGAGCAAGAGCGGAAGGATTGAATACCATGGGACTGCGAACCGGCTGAGCAAAGGCAGACAGGCTGGGAGGAATGATAAGCTCTGCTGAAATCACTTTGCAATAAAATTTGAAAAGAGCGAGCCTGTCCAGACTAGATGGAATGATGATGGCTTTTTTATATAAGGTATTGAGGAGTTTAGAGATGGTCCTATCTTTATACTGGAGTTGTAAAGGACTATGCAAGCGGGGACACTTGGAGCAGCGGCCGGCTTTGCAGATTTGCTGTAGACTCTACTGGGTCTGGATAGAGCAGGTAAGAAAAGTGAGGTAAAACTCGGGATCATCTGAGTCAGACGAAAAAACGAGAGCACAAAGTTTAGACAGTGCTTAGCAATGGAGTCAAAAAGTTTGCAGAAAATGAACTGAAGCACTAGACAGCGAGCTGTGTGTGATTCAAACTCTAAATAGGAAATAGGAGATGATTGAAGGATCCCTGGCTCTCACCCTTCCAACCCCCCCCCCCCCCCCCCCTTGCAATAGACCTATAGTCTATCCCATAATAAATTACTTGTCCAGTTTGCTGTATGCATCTGAGTGCAGCTTTCCATATTCCAATCAAAATGACTACTTTAAAGATTAAATATTTCCTTCTGATGTATTCCCAGTTACATTTGTGAAACAAAATGAAGGATTGTTGTCACCCAGTTACATTGAAAAATAAGCAACTAGGCTTCACTGAGTTGGCATCTTGACAAATACACAATCATAGCAATCTTTGTCTCGCTGTTCAACACTAGAACTACTTAGAACAGCCACATCAGTCACTTGGACGCATATATTTTTAAACTGCTTTGTTATGAAAATGAAAGACATACTATCAGATACAGCTGAAAAGGTTTACTTCATATCTAACATTTGCATTGCAGAAACATTGTATTTAAATGGAAAATTAAACATAAAAGGCTTTATTTTTTAAATGAGCGCATATACAGCATGACTACAAACAGTAAAAAAATATAATGAAACACAAATTTCAAAAGAAACGGGTATGTACGTGTACAGTTGTGAAAGGGTATATGTACACATAAAACTACAAAACCAAAATCATTGTTTCTAATACTACTTAAAAATAAAATATAACACTACTTCCGGTATGAGGGCGGCATTGTACTCTATGGAGGAGCGTACGCGTCTGCCAGCTGACTGTCCCTGCATCCAGGAGCTGTGTTGTAAACACAGACGCAGTTCCATTGAACACTATTGTGTAAACACGTGTAAACTGGTGCATACAAACCTGTAAAACTGAAATGTTTCTTTTTTCTAAAAGTAATATAAAAAAGAATATATAACATACGTTTCATATTAGGCACATGAGTTGTTATCCAATTGTCATTTCAGTTTGCTGTTTGCATCTGAGTGCAGCTTACCATATTCCAATCAAAATGACTACTTTAAAGATTAAATATTTCCTTCTGATGTATTCCCAGTTACATTTGTGAAACAAAATGAAGGATTGTTGTCTCCCAGGTACATTTGAAAATAAGCAACTGGGCTTTCATTGAGTTTGCGTCTTGACAAATCCACAATCATAGAAATCTGTCTCGTAGTCAGTCTACAAACAAAGGCTTGAAAAAAAAAACAAAAAGTAATATAAAAAAGAATATATAACATACGTTTCATATTAGGCACATGAGTTGTTATCCAATTGTCATTTCAGTTTGCTGTTTGCATCTGAGTGCAGCTTACCATATTCCAATCAAAATGACTACTTTAAAGATTAAATATTTCCTTCTGATGTATTCCCAGTTACATTTGTGAAACAAAATGAAGGATTGTTGTCTCCCAGGTACATTTGAAAATAAGCAACTGGGCTTTCATTGAGTTTGCGTCTTGACAAATCCACAATCATAGAAATAATCACATTTAGATTATTTCTGTGTATTTTGACTTGCCACCCCCTGTCAGCATTTCAGAATATGACTCGTGTAGTAAAAATCTGTTTCTAAGAGAACACTTAGAAACTGATTGGCCCACACAACTGCAAGTGCCACTTAATGTAAGGGTCAGAAAAAAAGATCTCATGAATGTCTGGAATGCATTACAAACTGGTGATTACTTCATAATTAATTGTATTTAAAATCCATACAATTTGTAAATGTCTATCTATTACAGTATTCATATATATTATTTTATTTTATGAAGACAGCAGTAAAATATTCTGGATATCCTTGTTCTGCTGGGTAAGGTACTCGTATAATTGCAATGAGTACAGTACCACTAAATTAGATTGTATTGCAATATTTATCACTGAACTCTAACTTGTCAGCAAGAATAACACACATTGTAAGATTTTTTTAAAACATACTTTTTCTCTCAGATTTAAAAAAGGGCGAGTGGTGGGCTTAATAATCAATAGGTAGGTTGATTTAATATTTTTGTCCATGGCTGTTTGTGACAGGAAGTATTTTGGTCAAAGCAACCTTCTATATATTCCTTGACAGACACTTGCCTCCCTTGTCAAATGGGAACAACAAATATTCTGATCAGTTAGTGATGCTTTTATAGCTGGAAACACTCTTCACAAACTACACCACTGACCACAAATGAAAGCAATTTGTCATCAAAATATGCTGAACTGTTATAAAAATCTAATAACATTGAGCCCCATAGTGTACAGACACAGTGTTACTTTTTCTCTTTTGAAATCAACTTCAATTAATCAAACAAAAACTCTCAACCCACACCTTTGTCATTTGCCTACTAATTGAGTGTCTTATTAGCATTTGGTTTTAGTTAGGTACTTGTATGGAAGGGCTTTGGCCATGTCTTTATTCAATGGAGAGCAGAAACAAGGTTGCTTTTCATCACCTTTTCACTTTGTCATTTTTTATCTACTGAAAATATGAGCAAAGATATTGTGTGCTTTGAAAAGTATATACAATTCTAAACAAAATGACTATGTGCTTCTAAATAGCTAGCCTCAAATACTTCAATAAATGAAATTGAACAATACTACGAGCAAACATCTGATTTAAACAGCTCTATTCAATTTAGCTGTTTAAAACTTACTTTGGATTTTACTTCACTTATTAAAAAAATGTTGTCTATATTTGAACACATGGTTGAACACAATTTAGTGACATGGGATTTTAATCATTTACCACAAGGTCACAAATATTTAAAAACAATAGTAAAGAAAGGCAGCTTTTCTAAACAATTTGTAATTCTGTTTAATTCTGTGACTAGGTTATTGAAATGGCTAACTATCAATAATAAAAGTTACCTAATTAGCGTCCAATAGAAAGGATACTAGATCCTGGTGTTGAAAGTCAGACATATTTAAAATGTACAGCAGGCGGAAGCACTGTTGGTGAACCGACCTATAAATGTAAATTTAACACAAAAAAGTGATAAATACGTAGGGGGCCTTCTGCAGATTGGGTTGCAGATGACAGGCAGCCCCAGTTTGAGCTTAAAGTAAAATGAGATTGAATTTTACAGACTGGTTTTAAGTGCAGATTGAAATTTGGCATTAGACTTGGAATACATTTCCTGTAACGTTTAGCAAAATGATAATTTGCTAAGGGGGATTAGGGTTTGCAATGAGTTTCAGTGTGCTGTCTGCTGGGCATGGTGCTCATGTTGCTGTGGAAAGTGTACGACTGCCATAGCACTTCATCTAATCTATTTAGTCCTGTATAACTTGTATACCAATTTTCTTTTTGTATGTTCTATTCTTTCACTGATGTTACATAGACTGAAATACAAGCGGTCTCTGTAAAACTTGTATGTTGTATAGATGTGGAAATGTGTGCCATTAATTGGAATATGAAGAATTTAACGAAATGTTTGAGCAACATAGAATGAAAAGGGACATTTTTATTATGATTGTTTAAAAATAATCCAACAATGGGACAACTTTAGTAAACTCATTCTCACTGAGTTCCTCCTAGTAATCCATCTAAATGCCTCAGCTCCTGAAGAACTCAATTTAGCATCTGGAATCTGGAGGAGATCAGTGTCCATGGGTTTTAAATTCCAGACAGGGGAGTATCCAGCCACAAGGTCAGAACAATATGGAGGAGTCAAGTCATGAAGAAAAATACAGATGTGTAAAGGAACTTTGGAGTAAATTATCTGGACCAGTGCAAGGCTAACAAAACAGAACCAATTTGTTGGTTATTGTGGGAGGTGAGTTGCAAGCTGCAAACTGGAGATGATAGATCTGGTTACTCCTGTGGGAAAAATATTACAATAATCAATCCTAAATGAATCTCAGCTTCTCTCTGAGAGAGACAGGGTTGGAAGCCTAGTTAATTTTCCCAAACAGTAAAAGGAAAATCCCTAGTAACAGCCCAGACATGAGCATCAAAAGCAAGCTCAAGGTCAGGTATCATACCAAGCATCCTGGTGGTTCCTCATTCAGTTCCACAACTGTCTAAAATCAATTGCAGTGATGACTGGGATCTCTTCAGGTGCCAGGAACCTCTCATCATGAATTCCATTTTATTTGAAGTAAGCAGCAGGAACGCTTGACTCATCCAGTTTTTGATGTCCGGATACCAGGCAGAGCTCAGGAAGAGCTTGATTATCACGAGGTTTGAAATACCAGCTTAGAAATGAAGGGACAAGCCATGACATTCAGTCTGGTTTCCGAGGGGTAAAACAGAAATAGTAAAAAGCAAGGGATCCAAATATAAGTGTGGCTTTTATTTGATGTCTGACAGTTAGAAACTTGAACTTCTATCAAATGTTCAAGGCACTGATGCCTTCAGTGCCACATCTAACATCTTACAGAATATTTATTATACATTTGACACTGATGAAGGCACTAGCTGAAATAGTTTCTACTTGACTACGTTTTAGCTTATAATTTATAATTAAGTGTTTTTAAAGTTATGGATAATGGATTCAATGCAAAAACATTTGCTAAAATACAATTATGCTTGAAGCTGCTTTTCTAATTTCTACTGTGAAGTGTGAATAAGGCACAAAAACACCAACCTAATCATCTACATTTCCTCTTGTGTTTCCCTTATACAGCTATGGCTAAAAGTTTTGCATCACCTAGAATTTTAGGATTGAGACATAAAAAAAAAAAAACTATATTAACATCATTTAGATTTTGTGCAACTGTTGGCCAGAGCTGTAGGCAGTTTAACATTAAAACAAAAAATTGGTGTCATCTATAAGGAACCCTTCAGCTATTGTAGTATGGATAAAATCACACTTTTTTTTTTTTTTTTTTTTTTCATTAATTTAAGTAATGGTAAATGTAGCAATATTGGCTTTTTAAATTAGACCAAAGCCACGAAAGGTAGTTGTTTGGATTTTTTTTTTTTTTTGTTAATAAAAATGTTTATTGTTTATAACACATCTGCTTGATTATTTGAGGCAGATGGATGCTCAGGGAAAATGTTAAATGAAACTAAATGGGGACCCTGCCAGGACCATAAAGAAGAATATCAGATTCAAACAGTAGGTGGTCTGCTGTAGAGCCATCCATCCAATATAACAAAATAGAAATTGTTTTGTTTTTATTTATCCCACATTTGGTTTCTTAGTACACCTTCTCCAATTAGTTTAGTCTGTAATATAACAGTTTCATTCCACTTCAGAGTAAGATATGGTGTCTGTAACAAGCATTTAAAAAGAAATGACCTTACAGCATGTAGAAGTACCGCCTCTCTGATTAATTTTGTACAGGTTAGGATCCTGATCCAAAATATGATCCAATCAACTTGAGGCTCATAGTTGATATTTTAAATTGCCTAAACCTTGACCTAACCCCCAAGCCAAGGGGATCATAATTAATTATCCACAATTAACCCAAAACTGATGTGATAATTTTACTATATACTATATTTTTCCCTATGTTAAACCACCTGTCTAAAACAATCATCGTTATTAAACCACCTGTTAAACCACCTGTCTAAAACATCATGTCTATATATATATATCGTTATATATATATATATATATATATATATATATATATATATATATATATATATATATATATATATATATATATAAATATAGAAATTGCACACAGCATAAATAAAGTGACTTTTCGACTCAGAAAAAATGTAATTTTAAAGGCATTAAACATTGGTGTATTTGGATCACCACTGTTTATCACAATGAAACTTTTTTTTATTTTTTTTATTTTAGATATGCGTGTTTTATACATTGTGTTTATTAAATCTGAAGCTGTCAAGTCCTGGTTTTAGACAAAACTATTTTGTCCTGTCTTTTAGCTAAGCTTTATCTTTTGACCTTAGATATGTCATCTGTATTTGACCCATGTACATCAAATTAAGTAAATCATTAGAATTGTTTTTAGTCAATCTTTTAGCCTACCTTGTGCATTGTCATCAAGTTTTTATGTAACCTCAAAACAATTAGATAAATAAATTAGAGATGTAAGGTTATTACTACCTAATAGTATAGGAAAGATAATATGAAAATGTAACCGACTCACATATAAATAAGCTCTGTTTATCTTCAATAAATTAAAGAGGTGTGTGTGTGTTTGTGTGTGTAAATATACTGTGTACTTTTACTATATAATTCACATTAAAATTAATGACTGTTCCTCCTTCATCCAAACAAAGGATTTTCTCCCCTTTTTTATACCATGTGGCGGGAGCCTAATTATCATCAATTATTCAGTCAGCTCCAGCCACAGTCTCACTTGTATTTTGGCAGTGATAGGAAATTAACCCCATCCCTGCCAACCACCACCAAAACACCACACCAAATTATTATTTACAGGCAGGGCCCTGCCTTGCCACATGCTGTAATTCAGGAATTTGTTTATATTCATTCATGAGATTGCCTTGATGAAAGTGTATAGCATTATAATACTCTCCCTGCCTCTCGTTCTCTCTAATTCAGATAACTTTATGGAGTAGCACACAGCTCAGAAAACCCTTTTCCATTAATTTCCTAACAATGTGTTAGTTATATGATGTGGAATAATATCTACTGGGGGCTTGACCATCAAGCTTGTTTCACTTATGGCCTGACCAGATTTGAACCCAGGCCTGCAGAAGTAAAAGGCTACTGAATTAACCCTACTGTGCCACCTATAGCAGTTTATCTTTTGATGCAAAAGTCATGAGGGAGTTCACACCTGGATGCAATTTCTGGAAGCAGATATTTGAGTACCAGTCCTTGAAAGAGCTTTTGCCAGAGTGCTACGGTTGCCAAATAGCAAATACCTTCATAATGTGAGACTTTTCATTTGTCATAAAGATTGCTTTTCCACTAAAAGTCGTATATAGTTGAATAAGAATAACAATGTTGTTGGCTCTAAGACAAAAGTGTTACTCTCTCGACACAATGTTATCATCTAGACACAGTTTTGTTTTACATTTTGCATTTAAGTAGATTTTTGACATTCAGCAGCCTTTAAGGAGACACACCACCTGGCGGGAGGCTTTGATGTGCATTTTGAGGATTAAATAATTTAGTCTGAACGCAATGCATTTCTAGCCAAGAAGAAAACTATAGAGAAATGTTTGCCTCCTGCAGTTCGGCACCACGGTAGTCAGTACCTTTTAGCCTACCAACTTAATTTGATTTTATACATATTTACCGACTATTTTTCTTTTCCGCAGGAGAACAAATTATTAACAAAGATAGAATGAAAAGGCCTCATCAAATTAAAATGTAAATAGGCTGCATCTCATTTGGAATCAAAGAGGCCATTGCTGATATTCTGCTGTGTAGAATGGTATTGTATTTTATTATTAAATACTTAAAGATCAGAGGCTTTGTTCACAGACTAGCAGCAGGATATCTCAAGTTCTAGGCTTAGTATGGCCAAAAGGAATACTTTTCACAAAACAGGGATTCTTTTCATTTTTTAAATTATTTTTTTATTATTTTTTACTAAGCAATTACTGAGCGTTTTGCGATCATTGTGGATTTTGTAGTAAAAATAAAATGACTAAGTGTCATGATCTGAGGCAAATTTGTGTTTCAAAGCAGTAATAAGTCAGTGCTTGATTAAATAAACAAACAGGTTAAATTGAAAGAAGAAAGCACAGCATTACTGTCTTACAATGTGTAATTTCAATTTATATGTAACCTAGTTCCCTCAAAATGACAACAATAAATAATGAGGCCAAATGTTCCTTTGAGGAGTACCAGTGCATTCCATTTTGGAGCCATAAAAAAGACATACTGTAGGGGTATATTCAGTCAAATACACTACTTCTCTATCCTGCTTTATTTCCGTTTATCATGGCGTTATTAAATTAGATTTCTAAAAGCCCACAATTTAAAACACTGCGCCAGAAGTTAGATTGAATGGCGCCTAATAGCACACTTTAAAAAAAAAAATCTTAGGCTTTGTTAGTAAATGTCATGCCACATAAAATAAGTTAAAACGTTGTTAAATAACCTGTTCCATTCCTTTGTTTTGTTTCACCTACCCATGTACAAATATAGAACATGTCTTGTCAAATGTCCATTTTGGTGTTTAGAATCCTCTGAAAGCATCACAAATCAATTGTTTTGCTTTATTCTACTGCAATGTCCAATGTTCCCCCAGGAAATAAAGATGACATATGACAGTTTATTGTAAAAGTTTCATGACACAAATAGAAGAACTTTGGCCCCATGGTCTGGAATCTTGACACAGTCATCAAAATCCTATCACATGAGACTGACAGAGAGCCTTATGAGGTGTGGGATTAGAGAACCAAAGAAGTTCTAGGAAAACCTGTCCATACATCATATACTGCACACGCTACTATGTTCAGTAAATGCACAGTGTAAGTCTGTAAGGTGACCTACAGTGCACTGTATCTTGATCTTAGTGCAAGCTACTTACTTGCTTAAATGCAGTAATCTTTCAGAGCTTTTAATTTGCATTAGTAGGAGGCCCCAGAGTGTGCACTAATACCACCTTCAATCATAGCTATCGTGTGACCCCCTGCAGAAAAGTTTGAAAAATATTATTATGTATTATTAGTGTATTATTACCCTAATGAAATCTGAGCTTACTGTGAACAAAATAACACCATTGTTACCCATGCCAGCAATGAAATGAGTGTCCAAAAACATATTGCATGAGCATGATATTCTGTCATGTTACCATGGCACTGCAGTGAATTACGAGGGCCTATCGGTTTATTGTATACCACTGTGATATATTGTGAAATCTGAAAATACTGTAGCTGTCATTGTGCTAACATTGCCCCTTAGGACATCATCATTTAGCAGTCATGCTGAACAACACGGTATCTCATAGAAAGGTTACAATCCTGCTTTTCATATATGTATATTACTGCTAAACAGAAGTATGTCTAGCAGCAATTAAATCATCTTTTTTAACAAATGTTGTAATCAGGGGCACCAGGTTTTCTGTTGAAAAAAAATCCTTTAAAATCCTGATTAACCCCTGTGTAATATAGAGTATGAGAAATATACTTACTGTGTACAGCCTTACACTGCATGTTTTAGATTGTTTGTCTAAAAAAAGCCAAAAAACTACATGTAAGTAAAGCATTGTAAACATAAACAGGTCTGTTATTATTATTAAAATTGTTATTAAACTATCTTTGCAGAAAAACGTATTGTTTCAACGTTATATATTCTTTAAATAATAACAATAGATAATATGCTGTAGTATAGTATTCCATGGTAAATGCAGAGCAAAGTGTACAGTAGTAAAACATAGTAAAAGCATAGTAAAGTACAATGTGCAGGGTAAATAACAGATACGGTAAAGCTTTAACTACTTTTAATCAATTACACTCCTTGCTTCTCTACATACATAATAATGTAAACATGTTTTGGGGCCCAGGAGGGCTGGGGGAGTATGGGAAGGGCACGATTAGTGTGACTTCACAGGTTGTGCCGTGTTGTGGCTGGTGGTTTTTTATTGTCATTGCATTTGCATCTGCAAAAGGTTAGTGGTTATACAGCAGTGGGAGAATGCCCCTGGAGTACCTGTGAAAGTGTTGGGCAGTGTGTGTAGAGTATTGATGCCATAGGAGTCGAAAACTAAACTCACCTTTGTGCAGTGTTATTGCACATCAACTTTAAAAAAGAGAGAATTGAGTAATGTGAACACAGTAGAAACTTTCTGAATATATTTGTATTACTTTAATAACGTGATTTGTTTTCTTATTTTCAATTTTCTCTTTTTTTTTTAATACTTAAATACTTTTTAATACTTAAGTGTACACTGCAGGTCAACATATATATATATACACGTTTTTGCTCAAAGAGACAACTTCCCAACATTTTGGTATGTTTAACATACCTTTGTCAAGGGAAAGTGTGTTTGAAAACAAACATTGGTGGTATTTATAGGCTTTTGATGCCATGGTAACCACACATTTATTTCTCTTTAAATGTAATGTCTTTGTGATATCATTTACTATGTAGCTAATAGTGAAAATTGCATTTCGTTAAAAGCATGTTGTGTTTGTGGCTGGTAAAAGCCCCAGACAAATTTGCATTAGAATAATTAAATTAGACAGTAATACTTCGATCACATCTACTTGGCTGCCAGATTATAAGAACACTGGGAATTCGGAACCACTGATGGATCATTTGGACTCCATTTGGCAAAAGTGCTAGAAACACCCTGCTCTTGGGAACATCCTTTTCCAATAACATTTATAGCTCGAGAGGGAAACGAAAAGCACCATATGTTAAGAGCTTCCTGCAAAGCTTCCTGATAAGAGGGGAAATAATTCAACTTGTCACATCTGCTCACGGGCTAGTCAAGTAGGATTTATCACTAATTCAAGTGGGTTTTAAACTGCCCTAATATCAACCAGAGAGGCTTTACTTCCTCCGTAATCTTCTTACATTTTTATAAACAGCTTTGACGGTACCACGAGGAAAGGAGTCTGTTGCCATATTCTGAAAAAAGGGTGCTCTCTAACACAGCGATAATCACTGTTAATAGGTAGAGGGAGTTATGTTATGTCAACCAGGGCAAAGCTGGATTGTGTGTTCAATGGTCTTTCTCGTGAGTATGATTAAAATATATCCCACATGAAGCCATGCGATTCGGTCAAGCAAAACAAACATCCGGACAAAATGTTGTTTTAAAGACACAGATTGCAGTGAGTTATACAAGAGGATGTGTCTTTTATTGGTCAGTTGGTAATTTTATAAAGTATTACAAAATGTGGGTGCCTGTAAAACGCCTTTAAAAAATTAAATCCATTTCACTCATATGAAGTCACCATGTATTACAATGGCAATGATCATCCACCTTTTCATTTCAATGGGAGATATATATATATATATATATATATATATATATATATATATATATATATATATATATATATATATATATTCACTGCCATTCCATATTGCACGGTTGTGACTATTATAACGTATTAATTGTGATAAAACACATAGTTAACTTACCCTGTCCACACTACACAATCAATGGAACAACACCTTTATGGAATTGTATTTAACGAAGATTATGGGATTTAAAAAAGGTAAATGATATTGCATAAAGTAACAAGTCATATTAGTAGATATTAAGGGCTATAAATTTAAGGTCTATAAGATCCTCATTTACAAAGTTTTTACTGTACACAAAACATGATTACTGTGAGCAGTTCTGTCCCTGTCCTATTTACTACCTATTTTACAGTTGGGTTTTTACTGGAGCCAAAACATACATACCTATATATACTTCGAAATTAATTAATTCATTTTTAAGTGATATATGTATTTTAGTAAAAAATAAATAAAAATAATAGCCTAATATATATTAGGGCATATTAATTTAAAATAACATTAATGTGTTTGTACAAATTACATTATGTAAAAATATAGATATATACCATGGACTTAAACAGTACATTAGTAAAATTAAATTAATACCTAGCAGGCATTATTTTTTTAGTCTGTCCTACATGTAATACAAAACAAAACAAAACAATGCCGATGCATTGTAGGGTTCACTTTGTTGTAGGACATGTAGATAATGAAATATTATTTTAAATTTAAACTAAATTATTTCAGCATTTTATCTTTGATCTCTCATATTTTTATCCCTGCCACCACCAGTAAGTAGCTCCTTCACCAGTTGTCAATAGAATAAATACTGTGCACAACTTCAGACCTGTTGCCACCCACAGCTTGCATGCTAATTAGAATTTGTTTGCATCTGATTAGTTAGTAAATAGGTAGTGACACTTTTGGAAATTCCATGTGCAGTCATCTCAAATTGTGGCCAAATTATAATAAATTATATAACGGGTGTTTTTTTTTGTTTGTTTGTTTTTGTTTTTTTACTGAACCCAAGCCACAAAAAAGTGTTTCATAAATAGTTCAAATGTAATTGTTATCACACTATTAAAATATGGTCTTGACAACAACAAGTAGTATGTCACATTGCAGTGCTGTGCTTTCCAATTAAACAATTATACTGATGACAAGGTTAAATCTGGTAAGCCTAAGCCTTGTGCTGTGGCTTATCAAAAATGCTTCCAAAGCTGCACTGTTCCTCCATTCATATTACTAATTCACTGCAGCTGAAGCTTTCTATTGACATGCCAAAGGACATCTTTGAAAATGAGTTTGCAATATAATGCCTGCCTTTACAGGACCAAATGTCAGAATAGCTAACCCTAACCTATAGGACCTGTTCAATAAATTCAAAACAGCTTTTGTGTATTTCTTCCAAAACAGCAACAACAAAAGGATTGCTTATCTTCAGTGTTCAAAATGGTAAAATGTCTACTGGGTGGGTAGGTTACTTGTTAAGTTTTAGAATGTCTGCGTGTGCAGTGAAGATTATTTTTCAAATACAGATGGTTATATATTCAGTCAAGCATAGTGGTTGTGTTAACAACCAATAACAAACGCAAGGTTCAAGTTTAGGTTGGTTGTTTTATACAGATATACATATGCAGATGTTTTACTGTGCTGCAGTGGTACTTTTTTGATGTCACAGGATGGCTTGAGTGGTAACGTCAGACCCAGGAGAAACACACAGTGCTGCGAGGTGAAATGGTGAATGTGCTTGCTTGCGCTGGTTTATTGTCAAATAAAAAGGTTGGACAAAACAGAACATGGCACTTTGGGCCAAAATAAATAGACAAACAAAACGAACAGACACTAACAGACAAACACTGGATGAATCAACAAAGAAGCACCATGCTGGTCCTCGAGCACGACGTAGCAATTGTTGTTGTTGTTGTTATTATTATTATCTACTCATTCTCTCCCGTTCTTTTGCCCTGAACACACAACCCAGAGTGAGTGAAATGTGCATCTGTGCATATATATGTGCATATATATGGTTGTACTGGGATTCAATTACTAATTAATTATTCACTTGAATCCCAGTACGTGAAAAAAAAATTGTGCAATCCCAATCCTCACATACTATTACATACTTTTTCTGCACGTGGAGTGATTGTGCAATCACCATGCCTAAATACAACTATATATTTTAACACTTGTGCTAAATATCTTACACTATATCCCGTGCATCAATATATATACACCAACATTAAAAACACCACACTAAACATATTAACGTAAAATACACACAGTGGCAGGGCACACTTCCACACAGGAGCAGGCCTGTTTAGTTCACTGACAGAATGACAAGAAGGCTTTAAGGAGAGATTGTGTGCCAGCTACTGAAATTGCCATGTTGATTGTAAACAACACTGAAGACATTGAAGAGGCCTTGAATTGTTTAAGTTTCCTTTAGCATATCTATGCAGCAATATTGAGTGTTTGAGTGACAAGAAATATTGAGTGACACATTTTGTCCACTTTATTTGGACATGCGTCTAATGTCGGATGGGCCACCATATGCCCTGATTACAGACTTGACAGGACACGGCATAGATTCCACAAGGTCCTGGCAGATGCCCATTCAGTCTTTAATATTCACACAACTGGTGCGGAGCAGTTGTTGTTAAAGTTCATCCCACACACGCTCATGATTGATGAGTAATGTTTTGAGTAGTCTGCCACCTGTCCTTGCGCTGTGGCACCTGCTACCATGCCTCTTTCAAATACTATTACATCTTTGCCTTTACGCATTTCGTATAGACTATTTGCAAATGTGCTGCTTCCACAGCTTTATAGTTCTTCAGAGATCACGTGTCAGCCTAATTTGCATCATTAATTCAGAGTGATGGAAAAACAATATCATATATATATATATATATATATATATATATATATATATATATATATATATATATATATATATATCAAAGCTGATAACAAAGCAAACAGACACACTGAATTCAGGAAACAAAAAGTACTCTTTAACAAATACAATTGCATCATACTGTATATGGGTGTACAGCTTTTGAACATCATTACACTATAGTTCCTTTGTGTGTTGTGCCCTGCTAAGTAGATAACATACTTAATTCTGTAATGCTACTTTAATACATTTGTTGTTCTAAGATTATTACATTTGGAAATCCCTCAGTTATGCGTGAAATTGCAGTTCACTTAAAGTTTACAGTTACCCCTGGTGCTTGTTTGTCAATGAGATTTAACAAATGAATTAACGGAACCTGCCAAATGTGTGTTACCCACAGTTGTATGGAAAAGCCAGACTAAGTCAGGCATCATGTTAATACTGGTTGTCTCTCCTTTCTTTCAGTTGTGAAATATCTCTAAACAAAAAGGTGGAAATTCAATCATTTTGATGTCTGGTACAGATAAACAGGATGCTCGCAGGTGCATTTGTCATAAAACATGTCTGACTTATGGGACACACATTAAATTATACCAGCCTTATTCACAGATCTGCTCGTACACAGACCCCTTAAAGCCAATATGCTACTTACTTTTGGTGGAAATGAAGGAATATGAACTACAATCCATTTTGTACTATATCCACATGGAGGAATTGTAAGTACATGTTGTTGTTGTTTTTGTTAGATTTCGTGTGTACTGTTGGTGTTTTTTATAGCGGTTCTGCAAGCTGTTTGTCACTCACCTGTTCCTCTGTTTTTTCCTTTATATTTTTGTGATGAAAATATGAAGGACATTGTACTCCTTGTGCTACTGTATAACAAGCACAAACACCATTCACAGTGAAACAGATTGCTGCACTGTTGGCAATTCATCAGGGGACTGCATTTGAAAGACCTTTTGTCTGCTTTTGTGGCTGCAAATTGTAGTAGTAAAAGTAACAAGGTGAGACTAAAACAGTTGCTAGATTTATGTAACCACTTAGCTCTAAACTGTGTTCATTATATATTCCATGGAAATCATCCAAGATAATATATGGTGGAATAAAAATATTCAAAATGCTTCTATTAGTAATCTAAATGACTATTTATTTATTTATTTCAAACCATAATCCATTAGATGGTAAGGTCACAGGAAGGGAAAGTTGTTTGTCAAGAAAGAATTAATACGCACACAAATCTGTTGCTTTAAAATAAAACAATAAAACATTTCTTATTTATGGTTGTTTATTAGTTATTATCGATGACATTGAGAAAGATGTCCCCCCCCTGTCCCGTCCCCCACAGTCATTTGTTTTTTTAGTATGATCTGTATATTACAGCTTTGGGGTATCTTTCTCCAGCTCTGTAAATTAATTATTATACAGCCATAGCTTGCTCTGATATAATCAGTAAATTGGGTACCTACCAACCACTCCAAATGTGTGGATTCACAACAGCAAAATAAACATTCTTTAACACAGATATTTCGATAATAAAATAGGTTACTTTACGTGTTCAATGAGTTAAAAAGTATGTTTCCACCATTCACTAAACAGATTACACATTTAAGCAGTGCTTCAGTTATGAGAGTTAAAAATAATTTAAAGAAAAAATTTCTTCAAATTCTCAGCACCGTTTTGCAAGTTTCATTCTGCAAGTTCTTGTTTGTGGTAAAGAGAGTCTGCTGCCAGGGAAGTTCGTACTTTTAATTACTTTATGATTTCAGCTACGTGCCAGATGGCACTGGCTACGAAAGAAGGACTGCGATACCATTGATATGTATATATATAAATATATATACACACACACACACACACACACACACACACACACACACACACACACACACACACACACACACACACAAACTGTAACTAACTTGATTTGAAAAACGGCTTAAATGATACAACCGGATCTGTACACTACTTGGTTTGATTGAATGAGTAGTACACAGCAAGTTTCAATATGAAAGCTGGAAGTTAATTTAAATGAAAAAAATGACAAGTCTTTAATGAAAAATGTTGTAGCTTACATCACTAAAGTAAAATCTTGAAATTCCACTGCTTCAGATTATAACCACTGCTTAAAAACAGTAACAACATTTTATTTAGGGTTTGAACGTATTCATACCGGCAGGAACATTACCCTGCTAACTTCCCATAATAATAATAATAATAATAATAATAATAATAATAATAACAATAATAATAATAATAATAAAACTGTCTGGTTCTCTCGCCTTTTTTCAAGGAATTTAATTTAATAGAGAATTAAAACAAACTAAGCTAACACCTAGTTTAAATTGTATTTGTATTTTTTTGTAATCTCCACAAACTGCCCAGTGGGTTCTGTTGCTGTCACATCACTGGCAGTGTTAGATATTAATACAATGCGGACCATGAGTCAAACCAATGTTCATGTAGGGTGCGTAGGGTTGCCAACTTGCCCCATAATTCTAAACCACAATTAGAATTGTCGATTTTAAATCAACAAGTGGGTGTGAATTGCATGAGCAGATAGGTGTGTGCTTTTAGTAACTAGTTAGCAAAACAATTCAATTCCTTTAGCATCACTTCACACAATTCCCTCACTTTACATGTTAAAATCAATTCATTTGCGGTTAGAGAGGTAAGTTGAAAAACCTGACCTGTCTTAAAGTGTCCTGGAATTGTGGGACCAGTTGGCATATGTATACAGGCATATTTTTCTTCTTTTTTTTTTTGTTTTGCGATTTTATTTTTCTGCACGTATATGATGTAGAATATGTGACTGTAAACATCTAACACTAGTACAATACTCTTTCAAATAAACTTGTTATAATTTTGAATGTGCGCTTCTTAAGAATGGTATTATTGTCATTGCTTGCACCCTGGCACCTCTTTCTTTACAAATACAGCATATTGTCTTTTGGACAACCTTGAAGTGAAACTAAACGTCTTAAAAAAATAGTTTTATTTTTTTTTGTCAAACAACTCAAGCCAGACTTGGTATTCAACATCCATGTACTGTTCCAAGCACTTTTGATAACCCCCACAAGCCACGAAAGTCATTAAACTGCACAAATACTGCAAAAACCTTTATAAGGGTAGCCTGGGAGGTCTCTGTCTGGTCGTGATGGTCGACTGACCAGGGTTGCTGAATCTCAATGATCACAACTTTCCTCCCAGTCCTCACTGGCCAATGCAACACTATCTGTGGGTCAGCAACTTGGCACAAGCAGGTGTATTTGAATTATTTCCAGAACATTTCTGCAGAAGAAGCAGGTTAACCTAATAAAATAACTAGAGGGTATCTCTTGAGTTTTGCACATACCATACTTTGACACCAATCAGCTGTCAGCAGAAGTGAGTCAGCAAAAAAAAAAAAAAAATCACTATAGATTATTAGAGAAACCAAGTTGTCCATGCCAATCAAGTTTGAACAGTCACTGGAGGTTTTAGGTGAAAATGAGAATTTGAGAGAAAGCTGTATTCAAGGGAGACATACAGGACACAGGAAAAAGTGTTTTATACATCGCTCATATATTGTTACCTTACTCAGTACGTTTGCTAAAAAAAAAAAAGAATATTGGCATTCCTGAATAGGTAATCGTCTGCTCTTTAAATATATGCAAAACATTTTAATTGAAAGACAAATGAGAGTGTGACATTTATTACCTATTACACAACACGGACTATACCATTTTTTTTTTGAATCCCTGAATAGATAATAGTCCCCTCTTCAGAAATAGGTTATACATTTTAAAAAGATAATATCCATACACTGGTAAAACATTCAGCTATCATTGCTGTGCGACAGCAAGTATAAATGCATACTACATGTACTTTGCTATTAAACTGTAGTCATTTTGGTTTTAAGCTTTATACAGCGGTTCTTGCTGTTTGTAAAAGAAAATGCACAACAAGGTAAAAATGAGTCTCACAACCTCAAAGAAAAACACTAGAGATTAATTAAAATCCCTGAAACCTGGAAAGCCTTTGCAAGTGATGGTGTTTGAAATTTACAACTGGTGTGACCCAAGGTCTCATTTAATGTTAATAAGTGTCTGTTAATGTTCCTTCGGCTATGTTTAGAGCTCCCAGTAACACAAGGGCACAGGCAGATTAATGGCATCTTCAACAGGCCCAGCAGGCAATTCATGAAAGCTTTAAAATCTGCAGTGTGGTAATGAAAGTATTGCATTCATTTACTGTGCTTGGGTCAGTGAAATCTGCTTTTTCCTCCACTCCAAAACAAATTGATGTATTTGTCTGAGGGGACAGAGTCAGCAATGTGGGGCTCGGAAGAATTTGCAGCCTGCTGGCAGGTCTGTGGAAGCTGCTGATAATTGACACAAGCTTAAAATGAGAGTCTCCATCATTGTATGACTTCGATAGTTTTGTCCATGGGTTGCCTAATAACTGACTGCTACCACATGTTCTCAGAGGAAAAACAGAGAGCACACATTTTGCTTTGTTTTTTTTCTTTAGGTTCTTTAGTTTGCTGTTTTGTTATAAATATTAAGACGGCAAATAGATGCAGTGCAGAAATGTTGCAGACACACCCTTTATGTTTTTAAAGAGCATTTGGTGTTCATCCTCACACCTTATAACCTTATAGGAAGTTTCTTGAAAAATGTTTTGTGAGTAGGTCACATTATGTCAGATACACAAACCTTTCACTCCAGGTTTGCACAAACGGTTTTGTTTAAGGCAATGTAGAAGTACTAAAAAGTTTGTATCAATGTCTTCAAACTGGGAATGTTCCAAAACTATCAAAGGAACAAAGCATTGCTTTCACACAATCCAGGGAACTGTGAATCTGTAGCTTTAGAAGCAGCCGTATATGCTCTGATTAATATCCTGTGTGAAAAGTAATTTGCCATGTAATAAACGGTCATCAAAATCCAATAGACATATCGACACTTTTATTACAGCCTAAAACTCCCTTTTCATTATTCAAAAATATATTGCTGTCAACCACCACAGAACAACATTGAACAGCGTAAGTAAACCATGAGGCGGGGGGACTACTGATGCAGAATTCTGATTGTAAACATACCATAAGCAGATGTGTTTGGCAGTGAGATACACTGTTTAGAAGTCTGGTGAAATTGTCCAGCTCGAGTGCAGGGCACGCATTCATCCAGACCATATTACTATGGTGGATAAGGTGATTGTTTTTTAAATCTATCTCAGGCTTTAAGTGCATATACGGCATGTTTAGTTTTTTTTTAACGGAGATTTGGCCGTAATTAGCTTCTTATGCAGTGTTGGTTTTAAAACCCTGTAATTCCACTAGTTGTTTTGCATGGATAACAGCTGCTACATAGTATGTGAGTAACTAGACCCAATCTTTGGACCAAGCACACAGACCTAGCAGGCCTAATGTATTGCATATAAAAATGTTGTCTTTTGACAGTGGATTGTAAATACACTGTATTACAAAGGGTGGCAAAGTGTTGTATCTTTGCATCTTCGTGACATCAAAACATTCAAATAATTCGACCAAGAAAAACATAAAGGGCTGTGACTGAGATCAAATGATTCTTGGTGTTAGGTCTCCCTCCTCACCTGTAAGGGCACTATATAAAAGAAACTGAGTACCCTTAATCAAATGGCATGACAATTTGTTCCTTAGTGTAGGTGGAAGTCGGTCATTTAGGAAGGGGGCGGAGCTACGGCACCCAAGTTCAGTGACTCGGACGGGAGACGACGTGGCATCCGAGGATTGGAGGAGCAGATGCGCTCATTAACCTAGGGGTCATGAGTGAGGGTATATATGGGGGGGCATACTGTAAGTGATCTGTTCCTTGGTAAATGATCAGTATTTTAAACCTACAAGGAGTCTGTGTTGCTGTATAGTAAACTGTGAGTTTTTGTCTTGTGTCTGTTAGTGTTTGTCTGTTTTTTAATAGACTACTAGTATTGCAATCTGGAGCTGTAGCGATAGCCAGTAGAAACCCTGACATCACTTTCACCCATGCATTTTCACAGAGAACTGTAATACACCACTAGCACTTATTCACTATCACTAAGAACTGTGTTTGTGTTTTGTGTTTAGTGCTGATGTGTTAAACTGGACTTCTGGTTGTGGGTCAAACCCGTGGGATTTCTACAAACAAACTGATACTCCCCACTGTACTCACTTCCATCATTTATTATTTACAGGTGTTTGCCATAAGGCTCTGGACATTGATGTAATTTCATTAAACACCCTTGCACCTGTTAATTATTGTCTGTGTGATTAATCCGCTCTGCACTGCACTGACCTGTATACACGCACCACTTTGGCACAAAGGCCCACGGTTTTTTAATAACCATGGCTTTGAAGACCATGTTCTGCTTTGATTGTGTAAGCTACAGCTTCCTGGTTACTTTACTCCAGGAAGTGATAATGCACAAGGAGGTAGCAGTTTAAACATTCTATTCAAAGTATTGTATTTCAATACCTGCACACACAAAAACACTTTATAAGGAGATAAACAGGAGAAGACATGTGCATATGTAGAACATTAGCACCGGGACACAATCTTTGAACCATATGGTTTGCGGTTTCGAGTCCAGCCCTTGCCTTTCCATTCAATTTAATGGTCTGAAATGCCAACTCATTACTTGACAGTTTTATTTGTTTTTAATAGTGCATAACCATTGGCCATGGTGTCAAAACAACCTATAAATGAGGTACTATAGAGAAGCCAGTTGACTAAATGAGGTCCATCTATTGTAAATGACTTGGTGCACCATTTGTGGCTCTAATCAAATTTGCGATGGATGAGTGTGAGGGAGTCTGTTCTAATCATTAATTTAGTGTTTAGTGCTTGTTGTGGATGCCAAATAATATTATGTGTGACAAGAGCAAATTTAAAGCTAAGAAGAATACAATGTGATGTATTACTAAGATAAGTCACATCCTAGAACTGCACTAAAATGAAAGCCTACAGCGGCAGCACTTGATACAGTTTATTTGATTCTCATCCATCAGGTTCAGTGTTAGAAACTGAAAAAAATACAAAGTCTAATGAATGCAAAGATATGATTTACGGCATTTTAAAGACAGCCAGAGTGATATCAGTCCAATTCCTTTTGATACAGAAGTGATGGGAATTACTCAATTTTAATTTTGCTTTACTGTCCATGTAAATTGGCCAAATCCTGGGGTCCAACTGCGTTCAGGTGAAATATATTTCCTGAGCACAGGCATTGAGAGAGCTCAATAATAAACCATGGATTTGGGAACCTGTTATTTGTTACACAGTGTGTGTTAGGAAATATTCAATTATTTTTGTGGTGACTGCAGAATGCTATCCTAAATCAGGGGCAAAACAGCCCTTCGAGTCTGAAGACACTAGCAGATAAGGCTTTATAGTAAGGTTATTGTAACACAGGAAATGTAATCTTTTTAATAGAAACTTTTTTTTAACTTCAATAATGATAGATTGTAACTACTGTCTCTTAAATTGGAATGTTTTATTTAGTTTGTTGTTCTGTTTCTATTACATTATTGCTTTCAAGTGATGGTTGAACCTCAGCGACTATAGTAATGTCTATCATTTGATCTTCAAAAAATAATAAACAGCTGCCTTGCAGATGACCTGCAATGAAGTACAATCACACAAGTTTCTTAATGATGAATACTCTTTCAAATGAATTTTGTTGATTTCCAATAATGTACCCCAATCTGCCACAGGAATAGTATCTTCATGCAATACATTACCATATCTGACAATAGACTGCAGTAATCTGAAGAAACTTGGTTTTAAACAGGCCTACAACGGCAAAAAGAAGACTAGCCTTGGATGCTTTTATTTGTTTTTATTAAGGTACCTAAAAAAAATGGTTTTACGTTATTGTTCATAAACATGAAAGATAAACCCAATAACACCAATTAAAAACCTTTTTTCTTGTTTGTTTTAAGTGTCGAACTTCCAACAAACCACTCCAATGGTAATGTATTTCTAAAATAATAATTTGTTTTGTGCAAGTGTTGGCAAGGCATAACACAGAGTTTTTTTACTATAAAATATTTGCTGAACAGAAGCATTTCACAAGAGATGTGATAGGAGTGAGCCTGTAATAGAAAATGACAACAAATAATAACAGGTTACCTTTTTTTCTGATGGCGATGTTTTTTGTCAAGTTTCAAACTGTGTTCTGCCTTGCAAGGCTCTGTAAACTCTGTGCCCTGTGCCAAACCAGTGTGCTAGCCAATCACTGTTCAGTGGTTGCTAGACGATGATGGTATTCTATGGTAGTGTCTTGGGTTATTATGGGATAGCTGTTGTTTTCTTCAGGAGCACTTAAAAAGGTCAATTTTTGTAGAAAAAAACATTCAAATTTATATCAAAATATCTGTGTTCTCTTACTCTAGCAAGGGAATTGATCATTTCTTTTTAACAATTTGTGGTCTAAATCTGTGCCCACAATCTATCATATGAAGTCTGTATTTTTTAATTCTGGGCAGCAAGCACATCTGCAGACCACTTAATTGAATACCTGCCCACAGACCTAGTGCTAGGTCTTTGTAAGGGATTTTTGGGGTGAATATGAAAGCACTTCACTATTACATGGTTCACAGTCTTACAAAGACTCACATTGCTTACATGTGCAATGCAGCATAATCTAGCTCTAATCTATGTTTCACATGCATACACAAATTTATATGATGTAACCCCCTGAATCCTCTTAGCTCTAATTAGGAGGCAGCTACCAACATTATTATCAGACAATTAACACATGACACACAGAGCACTTGGCATCATCATCCAATTGAAAACAACTACCAGTAAGAGAGCAACACCAGAACTATTCAATGGCTTTATGCACTTTGTATGATGGAGACAAATAGATGGAGACATGGAGACTAAAAACAAAAATTAATCACAAGCTTTCAAGACCTCAAAGGTCTCTTCTTCAGGTGAAAGTAGGAAAGAGAGATAGATGTCTTGTAATTTCACGGTTTCTCTATAGTTCTTGTCATTTCACTGTTTCTCTTCATGTGGTCTTGTCATAAATACATTGTCAAATATGAAACCGTGAACAACCTACATAAAATAAGCGTGGTATATATCTGGCCATGTGGGATCCTATTTTTACCCGAGCACAGAGTATAATGGATGCAGGTTTTAAGTACAGAAGAATTGGGTAACAATCTACTTTAGAAAATACCAGAAACAGTAAATATAGCCCATGCAAATGTACAATAGACATTACCTTTCTTATAATTTCATACCATTATTATTTAACTTTTTAATAATTCTGTTGCTATTTTTTGATAAAAGGTCAGAAATTCTAAATAAACTTAAAAGCTACTCTCATCTAGTTAAAGTGGTGCTGGTGGGATGGCACTAGTTCACATCCAGGCTGTGCAAAGAGGCCGAACTTTGCTGGAGACTCCAAAGGGGGCCATCGCATTAGCTCTGACGATCCCGGGGTGGGGATGGAGTTACCAATTTCAGTAAACTTGCGTTCAGTCCATTATGTAAAAGTGTTTCCAAAATTCGGTAATACTGAACCCACAGGTTATTAAAAAAATCTGCAAATCACAAGCTATACAGATAACAGACTGATAGATATGAATGCATATGACTGTGAACATTTTTAAGTACATTATGACCATTTATTACAAATATTGCTTCATAGTAGAGAAAGATTGTATCAGGTAAAGGTACTCAGTTTTGTGTTATCTCTAAAGGTATATTAGAAAGTAAAGAAACAATAAAAAGGTATCTGAAAATTATTTCTCTGTTATTGGCATTTATTAAAAGCTTGTTTTCAATATGCCTGAACGTACGTCTGGGAAGATCTAAATGAAAGCTGGATACTTTCCTAAAAAAAACAGATGTCGAGATACCTCTGATATATTGTGCTGGATTAATAGAAATGTTGTTGTATTTAAGCAATACTGTACATTTCACAAAGAAACTGTAATTCAGCCAAAAAATGTGCAACAAATATGATGACTGCTTGACTGAGACCCAGACAAATATTTCCTTGAGTACATAATTGACTTTCTGGTAGCCATTTTAATGTAATTTTGTGCTTTAATCATATCACATTGTTTTTAGAGTAGCTGCAGTCTGTGCTACTTAGGGTTTGATGTTATCTTGCCAGACAAATACATTATTAGTATTCAAGACAGATTGATTTATTTTTACCTGTTATGGCTTTTATTTCTATAAGATTCATAAATGTCATTAATACTGTTAGTGCAACTTACACAAATAGTGTTTATTGAAGATAAGAAACCTCAGTAGAAATACTTCTCCACATGGAGGCCTAACATCTGGTTATCATTGGCCTAATTATTGAAATAATGAGATGTTAATTTCACTTCTCATATCGTATGCATGAGAGGACAAAGTCTATGCAAAATGGAACTTTGTGACAAAACTAATAAATAAAACATGTAGCTGGCAATAAATATTGAGCAACTTGAAAGAAAACAATGCAGATAATAAGAAATGGCTTTGTGGGGTTCTAGCCTGTGTCTTAAGGATTTTGTGTTCCTTTCTAAGGCTTTAGAGAGGTACTGGTAAGAGAGTTACTCTTTAGAGAGAGATACTCCTAATAAACAAAGCTATTTATTTCATTATTTAAATGAACAGGCCCTAAATAAGGACTATGTTCAAAGGGCATAGGGTTTAATAGGCAGGTTAAAGTTAATGTACAGTATTCATTCATATGTGCAATATGTTTATGGTTAACATAAACTACAAATCACAAGCATCAGGAGACGAGGGTGAGGAATAGAGTTAAAACTGTTACAGGATTACTTTCAATGCTATATTAACAAATCCTTTAAAGGTCACTGTAACAGGGTAGCCGAGAGTGACAGGGTAGATGACAGAACACACATACAAATAAATATTTGAACAAAAAAAACAATGCTCACATAGCAAAATAAAAGGTTTAACGAAAACAGATCTTGAACACAAAACACAAAACTGACACGTAAACAAATAATGTGCTGGTCTGCCCAGCATGAGTAGCACTTGCTCACTGTTCTTTTTACTTTCGGGTTTTGTTTTTGATTTGCTTGTGATCGTTCTCTCCCTTTGAACATTCTGTATGGGTTTAGTGGATGGGTTTTTAACTCCATCCACGTTGCCACACAATAACACGCAAAACACTTTGTTTTTTTAAACACAAAATGAATTGTTTTTGAATCATACTAATATATCGTGTTTTTAACTAAACACGAAATAAATAATAATACATTTCACCCATTCTACAATAAACAAACAATGCATTTCCTTTTAAATAATAAACACAATAAATGTAAATAATTTACATACAGGGTCACACTTTACATTATGTCTCTAATTATTCTGTATTTGCATTGTAGTTACATAGTAAATACTTGTGTACAGATGCATAATTACACTGTTATTATGCATAGTTACAATGTACCTAATGTGTAAATCTTTTTGCACCATATATGTAAGTACACAATGGTATCAGAATAGAGTTAGGATTACAGTAGTTAGGGTTATGATATTGTTAAGATTAGGATTAAGGTAATCTCTTGAAAAAAGAGTTACACATTAAGTGCATTGTAACTATGGGCACAAATGTAACCCAATTTAAAAAAAAAAATGTATATGGGAGATGTTTCTCTTCTTCAGGAAGCGCTATGCAGCCTAATAACCAGCGTAAAAATAATGTGGCTTCATACAAATTTAAAGAGTGAATTGATATTGACATCTCCAGCAGCGTTACATAATTTTCATGTCATTTCCAACAGATAATGTAAAGCAATCATGCACTTTTTGTCATTAGCCCTATCTTCTGTGATGTCATTAAACAGCCTTATCTCAGGTGCCATGACTACAAGAAAACTCGGCAAAGAAAAGTACATTTTAGGCTGCTATTTGAAGAAGGGGTAGTTGCATTGACATCCACCATTAAACAAAAACACACAAATGGGATTAAAGACGTTTTTTGAACTTTGTACTTGAAGCATGGATGTCTCCATACTATTTCACATCAGTTGCATAGCAACCTGATTACCGTCTTTACCAAATAACAATGCAGTGGCAAAATGCAATGGCTATGGGAATGGTTATGTATAAAGCCACAGTGCTAGCACAAGGGCAGCTAAGTTGGTATGAGCGATTGGAAGCAAGTCATCCACAGTGGCCTTCCATACTTTTATATTGAAAATATATAATTTTGATATGAAACAATGCACACTGGCAGGCAGTCCATTGTAACAGGATCACTGCAAAACAATCCATTGCATTGTTATTTCTGGTAATATGTCTGTATTCCCTGAAACGTTTCAGAGATTAATATATATGTGCAGAACTATGACTGGTAAAATGAACACTCACATATAGTAGGCACGCACATAAGCAGCTGCTAGTGTCAAGAAAGAGTTGGGAATTGGAACAACTATTTACTGGGTTCATATTGTATATCCAGCAGGTCTATAAAACAGGTGCACAGGTTTACAGCAATTAAATTAATTTAGGAGTCTAGACAATAATCACTTCATAATTGCACCTTAATGGATTTTAAATTGACTTTCGTTAACAGCTTACCTATCTCTTCAACTAGCAATGGAGCACTGTAACGAACATGACCAGCTGATTGGACAAATTGGTCATTGCTGACATTTCCATCAGCGCATTTGGTAGTTTTAGAATTTAATGTTATTAGTATGTGCTAAGGCAAATACAATACTATTAGATACACTGTTGTTACTGTGGATCACTTTGAATTATAGGTAAAAGTGGATACAAATTTTGATTCTACCAGAAGTTCCTTTCTTAAAGTCCTGCCATTTTCTCTTTGTTATGCAATAAAGGTTGATGGTCTGAACTGACAAAATGAGGACGAGCAAAAATGTACTCTACTGCTGTGAAAAATAATTGCATGAACAACAAATATTTAATAATTGGACAGTTTCTACCAAAGGAGGGATATAAGGTCAGCTGGATTGAGTTGCCAGCTTTGCTTTTTCCCTCCAATGTTATGGTAAAATGATAATTATTCACTGGGCATTTCTAGAGTACATAGATAAAAATGACACGTTAAGGTCAAAAACTTAAACTTTAAAGGATGTCTTTGTTAACTTAGCTGTTAGTAGCCTGGGGCTTTGAAAATAAATCTTATTTTCGTTCTGCACCAATAACTACATAAAATGACCCCAAACATGTTTTTTTTTTTTTTTTTTTTTTTTATTTTAAATGTATTTTGTGTAGCTATTGTAATTGAGGCTGTGAAAGGTCGTGAGCAATATTGGTGGTCTTTAAAAAAATTCTGTCAGATTCTTCTAGTATTTCATGTTGTGATATGTATTCGCCAAATGATATTCAAAACATGTAACACTGAAAATATTTCTCAATGCATTCGGTGAAATGAGTTGACAAAATGATGTCGATGCATATGCCTTAGATTTGTCTTCACTGTGTCACTTCCACTATCACTCTCATCAGCATCTTCCTGCCAGCAATCAGGCCCTGGCCCTCCCTGGAGAGCTGCAGTATTTGAACATCTTCCTTTCACTGTTTCATGGAGACAGACACTTGACCACAGACATTTTCAGCTGGTTTCACTCACAGCACAATTTTAAACCAACACCATATTTCTTCTGCAGTAACTTTCCATTAGATCGTTACCATCTAAATTAGCTTGGATCAGAATTTCACTCGTGCAAAAGGGAAAAAAAAAACACATCTGTGGCTTGAGAAACCATCGATAATTTAGCTGTCTAGGAGTACTGTTAATTCAATGACTATACATAGTTATTTCACCGTGAATCCAAAGTAAAAAATAAATTGATACATTTAATAAAGAAATGTATTGCTTATGACGACCAGTCAATGTAATGCCTCCTGTGGAATCCCAGTGAAAATCTGTAACCGCACAGCCGGGACACACACCTGTGCTGCCCTAACTGTATGACTCACCCTGTCCACCACTAAGCTGTGCCTTTACCAGGAGTGCCTTAACTAGGTGTGCCTTAAGAGCAAAATAGCAAAACAAAAGAAACATTTTAGTGTCCAATAGGTATTTTATTTTAGTTCAAAAACACTATTAGACCTACAGTAACAGAGATTTAAAGCTTTACACAGTCAATTTGAAATCAATTTATTTTATGTATTTATTTATTTTACAGTGTACAGTAAATATGATCATTAATTGTCTTAGCCTTTTCATTAACCCCAGGATCTCTGCAAAACTAGTTTAACTGAAATCATTGATGCTAGACTCTGTGTCCTTCATCTATGTATCTGATGCCATGTCAGAAGAAAAATTAGTATTATATTTGGCACAGGGGTTTTTTTAGGAACAGGTCACACAAAAATATCCCTGTTTTGTAATGTAATAAACAATTTGAATACATCTGTAGTGATTGTGTAACAACTCCTATGCTGTTTTGCCAGAAGGCAATTTTGCCTTGACACAGATACATTAATTTTATTACAGTATCTGAAAGGTATAAAGATTCTGCTCCTGCTTCGTAGCAAATCACAGTCTCCTGTGTGGGTGTAAACAGCAGGCTGCATTAATAACTATGGACGCAAAGTACTCTATTTTTTTCACGTGAAAGAGGACTATTGCTAATTTTCTGCAGTACTGTGGGGCTATATTGTTGTGTGTTCCCACCTATTTATCATTGTCACTATTGAGAGTATTTTTATTTATTTATTGTCCTGAGGTAAAGTTCACAAAGATACAGCAGTAAAATGCTGAAGTATCAGATTACAAATAATAAAGACAAAATTGTATAAAGATTCCACACAATCACATAGCCACTCTAAATTGAGCATAATATGAAGAACAGCTCATCAATCCTGAGGCAAATATTATGTTCCTCAGACAGTCTAACCTTTTTGTCTAGTGCTCTTCTGATTTCTTTCACAAGGGCTGATGTCAATGTTGTGGTGTTTGGCGGGGGGGAGGGGGGCGACCACCAAACACCACAGACCTACTGCCAGACCTACTGCCTAGCAACCATGTCTGTTTAGTCCACCTGGTAACACTTTCAAACGTCTCTTCGCATGAACAAGGGCTGGAATAAGACTATTCAATAATGATTACTTAAAGTGAAAGTCACTTTTACTGCAATCAGCATATCCACATTAATTGCTTAACACAAGTATGCATTTCATAAGAAACTTGATCTGATTACGTTGCCTGTGGAAGGCTAGTTCAAATTACAGATATTTCCTCTTTAAGGGAGAGGGGCACAACTTACACAATTACTGTTATAGTATATGAAGCTAATAAGCAGCAGTTTTTTTTCTGTAGAGTGGGAACTGTAGTACAGTCAAAGCAATTCAGAGTAACAGCGCATATTGGTTTAGGGCAGCATTATCCAGTAAGGAGGATCAATTTGTGAAAGACTAGGAATTGCAAATTGTCTTTAAACAGCCTAGGCTTTTTTTTTGTTTTGTATATTAAACAAGTTTTTTTTTCAAAGTTTAGTTTAAAGTATTGTCACACAGGTCTTTGGGAATCACCTGAGAAAATGTCAATGCAATGTTTTCTGGCACCAAAATGGAATGCATATCATATCTGATCCTGTAATATACGATAGGTTCTATTAACTGATTTACCTAATTGACACATGGTACCAGTTGAACAGTTCAGATGCATTTTACTATCTGTCTAAAACAGTAAATTCAGCTCTTAGGACAGAATAGATTCAGTTGCAGATAAAAACCAGGCACTAGAAAAAACGAGGGGCATTGCTGTAGACCTGGAGGCTGTTGTTAGGTGATTCAGATTCATCGTTTACATGCTGGTTGTCACAAAACTCATTACAGTACTGTTAAAAAGATGACTTTTTTTTTTTTTTTGACGACCTTCGAAAGCAGCTTGTGATGTTATTTTTTTACATTTTAGTCTTGGGTTAACACTCCCTTTCAGTGCAAACACCCCCCAAAAAACTGAATGTTGGATTACTTTGGCATAGGCTGAGAAAATACAGTAAGATCTGTTTTCGGAATGTTGTTTTCCAATAGTCAAGTACTGTATTACAATGCTTTGTTTTGAATACGGCACTTTTTCTGCAATAATTTTGACTGATTTTCTTTGTATAGTGCACATCCACTACTGTATTTTAGTGTTTTAAACACACTGCTGCACCTGTAGCAAGGAAAAATGTAGTCTTGTAGCATACAGGACTACATCCCCCAGAATGCCTCAGGGTTGGAATTAGCCAAGATGGGAAACACCTTGGGACACCCTGCTTGTAATTTAGGCAGGTGTATATAAGCAGGTCAGACAGCTTGTTAGCTACCTGCATGAAGGCTGTGACCTGTGGGAAGCCTGTGGGGAGAGACCTCTATGAAAAGGTATTTAATACTTGAAAAGGTGTTGGTTTTGATGATCGATAAACTACTTAGCCGTCCGTGGTGAGGCAGGGTTAACACTCCTAGCTTTTGGCTTATTTATATTTTGTTTTGTTAATGAATAAATATACAGGCACCACCCTGATTTTTGAACCCACCTGTTTTGAGTGTTTTTCTTTTTACACTAGAAGACAGTGGAAAGGTCCCGAACTTGGATTTGCACAATATATAATATATACATTGTAACATAGCCTCTCTCTAATCGGCTCGTTTGCCCCTTCAATCAGCAGGCCCAGACACATAACTTACAGTTTCAGCTCTTATTTTTTTTTTATTAGACACAAATATATACTAAATGGTTGGGACTGCCAAGCCATTTTCCCAACCTAACTTTTCACCGGATAGCTCAAATGTTTACCAGTCACACATTTACTTCAGGTACACACACACAATACATTCTTCACTATGCACACAGCCCTCCTTTGCTGCACACACAGTATTTCACATTGTTACCAGCTCCCTGGCAGTTCTCTCCCTAATGGAGCTTCAAACTCTCTTTTTATATTCTGTGGCTGTTCCCAATTAGCACCAATTACCTAATTTGGGAACATCACATATCGCCACATATCCTCCCCCATAGCACAGCTGGCCATTCCAAGGCCACCTCCCCCCCTCTCCTTTAAAACCAAATCACCTCACTACAAGTCCCAAATTGTCCATTCTTTGCACTTGCGGTTGGGTTGGGAGGCAGATCAGTCCACATTTTGGTGCCTCCGGGAAGGGACCGAGAACCAGCGACAGGGGACCAAAACGGGGTAGCAGGGGCAACTGGAGTGCAGGACAGTGACCAGGAGGTTGCAACAACTGGCAGAGGTGAGAGCTGTGGAGCTGGCACAGTGATGTCTGATTCTCCAGGGGAGCAAAGCAGAAGCCAGTGACGTCTGCCAACAGTGCAGTGACATCTGGGGTTTCAGGGGAAACATAGTAGGAGACCAGGCGAACAACTGTGCCTGGTGGTGCATCAACCTGGGATCTAGGCCCAGAAACTGGAGGTCCAGAGACAATCGCAGAGGTATGGGGGTACAGGGTGAGGAACCTGACCTTCCTACACCAGATTGGAGTGCAGGGGTGGTGGTTAAGACTGTGGTGGAGGTGGTCTATTCACCCCCTCCCCCTTCTCTGTAGCCTGTAGCTCCTCCTCATGCTCTGCAGAAAGCAGAGCTTCTCTCTCTCTGGGTCTGCACCCAGCAGCAGTTCTGGTCCTGGCCGTCACAGCTTGTGCTCCGACAGCAGCAACTATTGCTCAGCGCAGGCAATTCCTGTTTTACCACCGACAACAGCAATTCTGGTTCTCAGGCCTAGACACAGAACTTGCAGTTTTAGCACTTTTGTGCACTTTTATTAAACATAAAATTAAACAAAACAAAAGCCTTTGTCTACTGGGAGACGTAGCCTAAACACATGTTTCTTTAACTAAACTTTTCACTAGACAGCTAACTTGTTTACTGGTCATACATTTACTTCAGGTACACACACACAATACCTTCGCTATCCACACAGCCCTCCTTGGAGGTGAAATGCACACAGTATTTCACCTTGTTACCAGCTCCCTGGCAGTCATCTACCTAATGGAGCTTCAAGCTCTTTTTTTATATTCTGTGGCTGTTCCAAATTAACACCAATTATCTCATTTGGGAACAGCCATGTTCCCACATGCATTTGGCAGGGATAGGAATTAACCTCATCCCTGCCAACCACCACAAAAACACATAACACCAAACACTTTATTTACAGACATTTTGAAATTTTGAGCTTTGAACTTGAATTACTGAGTCTACAAAACTACTGATAATCTGATATTGCAACACTAGGTGTCTGTAACACCTTGTAGTGGTCTCTTGCGCCATCTGCCAGATATTTACAGAATTACACACAACAAACCCAGTCACAAAGTGTCAACAATGTCTGGAAAACGGCGAGAAATGCTCTGTGGGAAAGAAGTACTAGAAATTATATTGAATTCCAATTTAAATTCTTCTACTGAATCAGGTGTTAGACAAGTATCACTGACCTACGTTTTCCTCACTGCATTCATTCACCCTCACCATGTGTTTAGAATGTTTAGAATATCTCTCTCTCTCTCTCTGTCTCATTTTTTTGGGGGGACGTGTTGTTGATCCTGATAGTTGTTTATTGATTACCTGTTATTTTTGTCAATGCCTATTTGTTTTGTTTATTTACTGTAAGAAATAGTTGTTTACATGTTTTCATTGTGTAATAAATTGCTAATAGGCCTACTAACAAATGTGTTGATGTGTGGAGTGTAAATATGAAAAATTATGAAAATTAAAAAAAAAAAACTCACTCCAGTGGGCCCATCAAAACATTCTAAAACTCACTACTCAAAGGGTTAAAGAATATTCTGTTATTGTTTATATTTTCTCAGACCTAGATGGACGTGTTTTTTTTTCTTTTACATTAGAGTAAACCCTAATGGAATGGGATTTCGAATTTAGTCCCAAGTGTCTAATTGCATTGCAGATTCTAGATATATACTGTCCTTTACCTTTTTAATTTTCTCTGTAATTTACAGGCCTCTCGTGTATAACAGTAAACATTGTAACTATTAAAATGGCATTGCAATATTTACATGATCTAAAACATATACAGTTGCATACAAAATTATTCTAACCCACCTGCCAAATAAAAAAACAAAGCTTGGCATCAGTCTGTAACCTTTGACCAGATCCTCTACAAAATCTAATTGGTACATATTTATATTAAAGGTGGAGTCGCTCAATAAAACGACTTGTTACTCAATACATTTGCCAAACATCATTCCACTGTTCTGAACAATCATGGTATTGAGAAAAACAGACAGCCATACTAGAGAGGACAGTCATAGGAGGTATTACTGTTAAAATATTCCTGCCAAGTTTCAAGATGCACCAACTGTCGAGAGATACTGCTCTTTGGACTGGAAACCTTTCTTGTATTGGTTGTTTGTCTCTGTTACTTGTGCTACTGACTGTCCTTTTAGCAACTGACTACTTATTGAACAGCTGTAAGAGAAGAGTTTGTAATTTCGAACTCCACTGTGTATAAATAGATCTGGACAGGATATCTGAAACAGTAGCTTCTGGTTCTTCAAACTTTTGTCTGTATTGTACTGTGTCTTCAATTTCAGAGAGAGTACTATCGAAACCTGATAGCTTACAAATAACTTTAGAAACCTTTAAATATTATGAAACATTGATTTCTAAAACATTTGTATATGTATATATTTGAATAGCTATATTACTGTCATAAAACATTACTGTAATTACTCAAAATCAACAAAAAGGTGCAACAGATTACATACAGCCTGCTAAGACCTTTATAATTACAAAAACAGTGACTGAAACAGTCAAGGGCCTATAGTTGCTTTTTATAAGCATTCCGAGGAATGTACAGTGTTGACGAATTTTTTTTTTTTTTCAATTTCCTAGATGCTAATTTCATACATACCATTGTTTATCTAATGTGGTATACGCGTTTGAAAGCATGTGACATATATTGTATGGTACCATGTTTGCTGTAAATTAATTGAGAGTATTAATTACTGGCCATGAGTAATTATTCGTTAAAATTACAATTTTCTTACGGTTCAAAGGTGTAAAAGATATACAAGCTAACTTCACTATAACGAACCCCCATGGGATCTGGAGAAATGTTTGTTATATCAGGGTGTTCACTATAATATGCTTTGGCAGTTTTCTGTATCAGAATAATGACAAAATAACAAATTTGAATTAAACATCAATATATAGTACTATTATGAAGATTGCTTTTCAACATTTAACCGGTATTGTGACAAGGTACAAGTGTCACATGTGTGGGTAACCGCATTGCAAGACAGAGAGACATGGGAGTTGGAGTTGAAATGCCAGCACAGGCGCGCAGGTTTTATTAAACACAAAACAGAAAGTTAACAAAAGGATCGTGTGACGCTTCCACATACGGAAGACAGGCAGGCAGCAAGTCTCAATAGGGTGCCTGTCTGTAAACAATCATTCGATCAAACATAATAACACCAAAAAGCACACAAAACAAAAAGGAAAGAATATACACTTACAACACATGCTGAATACAGTAATTGCATGTCCTTTCTCTTGAAAAAATAATCGAAAGTAGATTGTTCCTCATGCCCATTGCTTGGTTGCAGTTTGTGTGAAGATGACAGACGAGGAAAAATTGTAATTGCCATGCATGATTCATACTACAATAGGTCATCTTTGAATTAGCTTTATCTCTGAATTAAACAATCATGGTCTTTGTTTTCACTGAGGGAATAACACACTTGACACTGGAGAAAGTTCAGTGTCAGTCAGTACTGAGATCATTGTATCTGGGTCGAGCTTTACATGATTGTTCTAATAAGGCAAATTGATTGTTACTGTTGGGATCGTTAAAAATGGGTGTTCGTTATAAGATAATAATACTAATTTTTATATAGCACCTTTCATAGTGGACCACCATAGCAAAGCGCTTTACACGATACGAGACCAGGGTATGTGAGTCACTTACAACAATGCCTCACCTGAAAGATAGAGCACAAGAAGGTTAAGTGACTTGCTCAGGGTCACACAATGCCTATGGCTGAGCTGGGATTTAAACCAAGGACCTCTTGGTTACAAGCTTGTTTCTTGAACCACTGGACCACACCATTATAGTGAAGTTAGCCTGTATAATACTTACTTTAGAAAAAGGTTGATAAATTTGTAAAAGTTTTAAGCAACAGTCTTCAAGTTCCTTCTTTTATATATTTTAGAAAACAAAAAAAGTTAATTGACTATTTCATGCATTCTTTTTAATGTTTGCCAAGTTGTCATTTTATATTTCTATTTTTGTTCTTTGTTTTTACATGCTGTACTTTTTTTTTTTATTTTCTTTTTTTTTAGCTTTTTTTTAGCAACCACATCTGAGCAAGAGGTACTGAGGGAAATGTATCCACGTGGTTCCTGGTATTTGATAGCCCACATTTACAGGTAAGACAGCATTTGACATTTACCCCAAAATAGGAAGCAGTAAAGTCTATAGCTAACCAATGGGTGATAGATAAGACCTGTCATCGATTTGACATGGAGTACACCTAGAATGTCATCCTGTGTGGTGATGAATGGATCTGTCATTGAAAAACATGTGAAGGTTTAACTTGCTTTAGCCCTTCCACTCCAGTGAGCATTCGACCTGTTTGAGGTCTGACTTTCGGCTTGTGTATCAGGACAAATCTCCACCGAAAGTATACCGTATTATATCTTTCTAAACAGCTGAGAATCTGGAGTTTATTAAGAGAACAACGTTTTCAATCTTTGATGAAATATACCCTATGATTACCTAGTTTAAATATAAAAAATATTTTTTGAAAAGTACTTGAAAAATCAATTTGATTTAGAAATGTCCCCATAAGTGTAATGTAGTGATCACCTAACCTAAAAACTGTAACAGTATCAGTGGTAGCCACAACTCTCAGGAACTGGGATCAGAAAGAATTTTACAAATATCATGTCTGGGTCTGTGAACCCATCAACATAGAGTATTTTTTTTTTATATATATTATTATATATATCATATAATAATATTATATAACTTTTTTTTTCAGGTCTAAGCATTCTTGGTTATGTAAAGTAATTTAGTGTGCTCTCCGGTAATGCTGCACTTTACAATCATGGTATATACAGTAATCAAAACTGAAACCTAAGATACTGAAATGCTGGACCTCATAATAAAATGTATCTCTATTGGCCTGGGGCTTTAGTGAAATACATTATGATTAGAGAGTCATCCCTGAAGTTTATTCTGTGAATATTTCACTATTGTTAATATTTTGTGAATTTATTTTGGGGTGTATAAATATTTTGGACAATTTAGTATGATTTCTGGTAAGCTTAAAAATAAAACTCACTTGTCTAACTTTCTGTCTAACTTTAATTTCATTTTGAAAGTATATAAACCATGCCTGATTGGTTGTTGGAGTCTTTGGAGATGTCAATCATTTGGTAAGCATCCAATGGTTGTTTAAAAATGCATAGAATGGGGGTCTAACGTCGCCATTACATCATCATTTATATACAGTATGAATCATTTCTAGAGCAGGCGTAGCGGAAGAGTTGAGTGCAGTTCTATTCACTATGCTTTTCTAAAATTCGTCTTTTGTTTCATGAAGTTACTATTCTTTTAAACCAGTAACTGCCTTCATCCCATGATTTTGCTGTGATTACCTGGTTGCTGGAATGACCACGTAACTTATTGAATCAATACAAAGAAACTATTGACCACTTGCTCCTGTTGAGTTTTTCATGTATCACATACTGTAAACCACTGTATCATTTTAGGCTGTCATTTTTAAATTTGTTTAACCCCAGAATCCAACCTGTCAAAGCTGCCAGTTAAAGCCTTGAACTTGTCATGGATTTTCTTTGCATATTGTTAGTTGATACTCCCTTTCAATAACCGTGCTCCTATGACTCAAATGATTATATTTCTTTTCCTTTGCACTGGTGGGGATTATAGCCCAACATCAGAGGTCCAGCCATGCTGGCTTCATCCTCTGTGAGGATGGTTCTATATGAGCAAGAGGGAACCTTGGCCAAAACCTTTTAAATTCCTTTTCTCATTTCCTGTCCGGTGTTCATTTTGTCCTTTCACCCGTTTCCCAGCCTTGGCGCCCAGCCATGTCTTTACTCTGAAAGGCAGTTCCCTGAGAGCCAGGGGATGACCCCTGACCTTTTTTCATGTTTATTTCTTCTTTCTGTTTCCAGTATTCCAGTGGCCCCTCGAGGAGAGTGAAGCCTTAGATGTCTGGACGCACCGACCTCCCTCAGCAAAGAAGATCTTCAGCAAGTCAGGGGGAGACCTCTGGACTTCTCTTTATCTTTTCTCCTGCTATCCTCTGTGAGGGCTACTCTCCAAGAGCCAAGGAGAGACCCTCATTTCTACAGTAAGTCACAAACACGCTCCTCCTCTTTTAATACCCAGAGGTTCTTCCTCTGCGCAAACCCTCGCTTCTCTAGCGCTTTAATTATTAATTGCATTAGCTTACATTGCTGTGTCTTCAGTGTGTTTAATATTACACAGAAATATAATACTTATTATAAAGCTATAAGCAACATAACAATTTAAAAGGGTTGTAGACCTATAGAGAATATGGATTTGAATTTAAATTTGCAGAGAAACCAGCTTGTGTCCTGAGAGGATGCCATCCAGTGAAGATAAGGCCAGAGCATCAACTGGTTAAGAGATAAAAATTAAGGGACAGCAGTTCTATTATTTATAGAATTAGAGTATTGGTTCAGATCACATGGATTTCTATGTTCAACTGTATGTATAGATAATTAGCAATACTAAAACGAACTTGTAAAATATCTTCATACAGTAGATATTTACTGTCTTAAAAAGGATTCAGAGTCCCCACTGTTGCCACCCTATCCAAAATTGCCTCGGTCAGGAAGCAAAGGAGATATAACTGGGATATTTTAACTGTATTGACTGTGATATAGTGGTATTCTAAAGGAAATGTGTGCTTTTATAGATATGCTGTGTCCTAACCTGACATTTTACAGAGTCAGCAGCAGAGACAGATGCTATCAGAATAAGCCCCCACCGGAAAAGAAGTTGACTTCTATCAACTTCCTAATGCCAACATGTAAAGTTTTTTTTTTTTTTTTTATTTTCATTTAAAATGTTTTATTGGAAAAAGGCCATATGAGCTATAATTAGCTTGTTTACAACGGCATCCAACAGCAGCAAATTACAATCACATAAAACACACAGAATCCACATTTAAAACGATGCACAACATCATATCCATACACAGGACTTCTTCAGATAATGAAACACATGTTTTAATTGATTATGGGAAGTCTCTGATCTAAGTTCCATTGGCAATGCATGCCAATCTGAATCTGCAGCAAAAGTAAAACATTTAATTCCAGAATCACTTTTTACTAATGGTTTTTTAAAATATTTGGTACCACAACCATTTCGTAAGCTGTAATCACAGGTAAACTCCTGGAATAGATTACTCAAATAAACAGGCAGTTTGTTAAGCGACCCTTTAAAAAGAATTAGATTCCTGTGAAAGTTCCTTCTATTATCACGTGACAACAAGTTTAACCTGGAATTCAAGGTACAGTGATGTTCTAAAGGAGTACACTGAAGAACAAATCTACAAATCCTGTTAAACACTGTATCAATCTTCTTCAGCGACTCCTTACTAGCAGTCATATAAATCACATCACTGTAGTCCAGAATAGGAACATAAGTTGCTTAGCTAATTTAAACCTTGATGTAATTTAAGCAATGACGCTTTCCGATTTTTCTCCCAATTTTACTACACATTTCTTTTATCAGATTTAAGAGTTGAATATTGACACCTAAGGATTTAAAAGTCAATCAACTCTCCAAAGATGTATTATTAAAAGTAACAATAATACAATTGGAAAAATAGTTTTGTGTCATTTTCTCTGAACTAAATAACATGCTATTTGTATTTTTTTCACTTAAAATCAAACTTCACAGGTATGACAGAGAATGTATGCAGAATAGGAAACAGAACTGACATAGAATAAAGTGATGCATTGCCATACAACAAAAAGTATGCAGGAGTTATATGATTCTAAAAGGCATTGTGACGGAAAAAACGTCACTGTATAGAACAAACAAAAGCATAAAGATGGTTTGCAGGTTTTATTTTTTTAATATAATGCATTTTTGTTATTGTTGTAATTATTACTATTAAGAATGCATTTTTGTATACAATATACAATAGTACACATGTAGAGTGTTTATATAAAACAAGTAAAAGGTTACAAGTAAACTATCTGTGTATTAGTGGGCGGGGTTGTACCGCATATATACACACAGTGGTTTAGTGGTTATGAGAGAGGGGTGATCAGTTTGTTGGTTCGTCTGGGGCAATGGCTTATGCAGTTTAAACATTGTAACCAGTAGGATTATTTATAGAGCTTCCACGTTCCGAAGCCAGTGTGTTACAGTAAATAATGGTGGCAATAGCAGTGCTAGGGGAGAGGAAAGTGAAACTGATAGCTTGTACCTCTGTGCCTCAAGCGGTTTGTCTGCAATTTGTATTCTGTGAAGCTGTGCAATGAACTGTTTGTATCCTGTGCTACATAATAAACATTCTATTTATCGATATATATATATATAATATATATTGTATCTATATATATATATATATATAGTAATATATATATTATATATATTATAATTACCAATGTCAGAGGTACCAAAAGGTCGCAGACCAACTGGTGACGTGATTGTAGTGGAGAACAGGTTTCAGGTTTTTCCACTCCTTCACAGGCACGCGCAATATAATCATGCACGTAGATGCATATGCTTATGTATTCAGCATGACAGTGGGGTGCCTATACATTGTATGCAAATGACTTGTAAAGCTTTATACTTTTTTTTTTTAAAGGTAAAAAAAAAAATTATTTACACTGAATGAAATGTAATATCTGCTGTCCTTATTTCTTGGAACTTTAACTAGTTTTATTTTGAGTAATTTAGTCTTTGGAGTAAAGGGCTTTCAAAATATGCACCAAAATCTCCACAGCATGCAGATTTGCAGATTTATAAATATTTGCCCCCATGTCATATCTGTACTAATCTTCAGGAGTGCTTGTACTTGGTCTCATATACAATAACCAAAGGAGTATCTACATTAACTACTCTATAACCAGTTAGTTATTTTCTGGTATAACAATTAAAAAAAAAAAAAAAAAAAAACTTCAGAGGTACTGCAAAACTAAATAACTTCAGGCTTGGATCATGTCTTTCAGAAGGTGATTACATAAAGTACAACACCTACATTATTCTTTGTCTGATTGCAAAATGCAGCAATGTTTTTCAAGAGACACGGTATGCACTGTGTGTATTTTCAATTAGGAGCTTTATTAATGCAGTGGTGTGTTTGTAACACAACAGAAAGCTTTTTTGCACCGTGAATCCAGCAAATAACACAGGCTATAAAGTGATGCAGTATTTAAAATGGATTCTAGCATGTTAGCTGGTATTCTATTTACCCTGAGATAATGCTTTAAAGTTGACCAATTGTGTTAAAAATGTTCCTGTCAATCAGTTTTATAGTAACAAGTGACTGGATCAAACCTGACATGCCAACTGAGTGTAGATTATATGACATATATATATATATCCTTTGGGTGCCATTTAACCAGTCCTCTAGATCACTTAACCATACAGTGCATAGAGGAATGTGCTGTGTTCCATTTGCTGCTTCATTAGGAATCACACTGGTGCCCATTTACTGCATGAGCTAAGGGGGTTGTTACAATACAGGTTTGTTGCGTGTGTGGGTGATCACTGGATGAAGGAGTCAGGACGCAGAACGATGCGCTTGACACTCACAGGCAAGCTCACGTGACACTACCAACAATGGTAGCTCACGGAGGACATATATTAAAATGTACGAAAGGCAATATAAAACACTGTCTAAAAACTGCTACTCTGCTAACAAGCGGAGGTCCCACTTAAACACCTTGATGTACTTTAGTGGATCTAATATCCTGGAACTAATCCCTCTTCCTATACAAATTCCCCCGAACGTGGATATACACACAGTCGTTTGCAGTTATGGTTTACTCTTTGTAAGCAAAATAAAACCCTGATCTCGGTTACACACACCAGTTTTCATCTTACAGGTTTCTTTTGTCTGGGTAGCGTGGACAGTCTCCATTCCTGTGGCTGATGGCTTTTATGGATTTGCAGCAGCAGTGCTCTGAATTCCCATGGCTTTGAAGCAGCCTCTTTTCAATGGTCGTGGGGTTACCAGGGCATGGCTCACCAGCCAATCAGGGACTCCCGATCAGCCAAACCCCTTCTCAGCCTCCTTGTTGTTTTAATTGAGTGACAGAGCCAGTGCCAGGGCAGGTCCTGTCACAGTATCGTACATTGGTTTTAAATACTTTTGTACTGGACATTTAATTTATTGTTTTGTGTTTAGTTATATTGACCCCTACAGCTAAATTATACAATACACTTGTTTATGTGTAACTGGAGGGAACAAATACCAAAATAGGGAAATGGAGAGTCAAGCTTAAGCCAGAGTATGAGTTGTGTGGGGGAATGGGAGAAGAGCATGCTGGTGTCTCATTTGTAGTCAGCACGCATGCAAATTCATTTGCGCAGTTCTAATACGTTTTTTTCTGCCATCTATGAATCTTGTCTGCCAAAAAATGTCACATTTCAATGGGGTTGGTCTGAACATATTCAGTTCATCTTTCATTCTTATATAAGAACATGTATCTCACATTCATATACAGTAGCTTAACTTTAGGTCTATTATACAAAATCTAGGTCTGTTATACAGAACCATTGTATTGTCATTATAGTGCTTTGTTTTGCCATTGCATAGTTTATTATGTGGTAACAGGTCACAATAAATGGCAGTGTGTCTTTTGGAATTTCACTGGGGTAAAAAATGTGGTTCCACATTGATGCCCAAAATAAGCAAACCATAATGTTTTATTAAATTGATTTCTAGTGGAAGGTACTGTACTCTGAACCGGTAAGGCAATTACCTTAGATGGCATATGGTTTTGCATGTACTTTTTTTATTAATTGCCTTCTTAATGCATCTGTATTAATGCATATTTCATGCAAAGGTTGTAATTTTCTCTAATTATAGGCTCTGATGTTATATAACCGCGCTTCTGCATTATTTTATTCATAGTCCATAATACAGGTTTTGTCATTAAATATTAAATAGGCATCATTTTAATAGATTCTGTTTGTGATAAATGGCCTTTGATTAATTAATTAAATAATTTTAAAAAGCAATTCTTTTTCATTCATCAGGTTTAATGTCAGTGGTTCTGCTTTCAGTGCCTTCATAAATGCAGTAAAGTGGCCTGTAGGAATTGCAGCAATAGAGTCTCCTGGTTTTAATAAGTGATGGCTAAACAACAAAACCTGCTTTTATTTGTTTTTGTGTGTGTATATATATATATATATATATATTATATATATATATATATATATATATATATATATATATATAAGGCCCTACCATATCAACTTTACTAACTTTAACTGATAGATAATTAAACAATTAAGACCAATTGATGCTCACTCCTGACATAGGTATGCTCCCCAGGGTCTTAAAGCCATCCCATATCCTTTCTAACATAATACCTTATTTTAAACAACACATAACATAAATCCAAGTCGGTGATTTAACCTAATACATACATCTGTGGGAACCAATTTACATTAATTTATTAACTGTAATTTTACTTTTAAACACATTACATTATTTCACAGTTTGTTTACTACCCAGTTGGTTTACATTGTCTTCACATTTTATTATTTTTGTTTTCTTTGAAACCATCACCACAACCGTTACCCAGATGGAGTGTGCATTCATTAGAGCCACGGCCTCACGGCTGACCAGTTTTGCTCCGGAATGTACACTCCCTCACAATATATACAGTGCCTTGCAAAAGTATTCAGACCCCGGACCAATTCTCTCATATTACTGAATTACAAATGGTACATTGAAATTTTGTTCTGTTCGATATTTTATTTTAAAACACTGAAACTCAAAATCAATTATTGTAAGGTGACATTGGTTTTATGTTGGGAAATATTTTTTAGAAAAATAAAAAAACTGAAATATCTTGCTTATTCAACCCCCACACATTAATATTTGGTAGAGCCACCTTTCGCTGCAAAAACAGCTTTAAGTCTTTTGGGGTAAGTATGTACCAGCTTTTCACACAGTGTCGGAGTGATTTTGGCCCATTCTTCCTGGCAGATTTGCTCCAGGTTGTTCAGGTTGCTTGGATGACGCTTGTGGACCGCAATAGTGCCACAGATTCTTAATGGGATTGAGATCAGGACCTTGACTGGGCCAGTGTAGGACATTCATCTTTTTGTTCTTGAGCCACTCCAATGTTGCTTTGGCTTTGTGCTTGGGATCATTGTCCTGCTGAAAGGTGAATTTCCTCCTAAGCTTCAGTTTTTTAGCAGACTGAAGCAGATTCTCTTGCAGTATTTTCCTGTATTTTGCTCCATCCATTCTTCCTTCAATTGTAACAAGATGCCCAGTCCCTGCTGATGAGAAGCATCCCCATAGCATGATGCTGCCACCACCATACTTCACTGTAGGGATGGTGTGTCTTGAGGCATGGGCAGTGTTAGGATTGCGCCACACATAGCGCTTAGAGTTTTGGCCAAAAAGCTCTATCTTGGTCTCATCTGACCACAAAACCTTCTCCCACATCGCAGCTGGGTCACTCTCATTCTTTCTGGTCAACTCCAGACGTGTTTTCCGTTGGTACTTTTTGAGAAATGGCTTCTTTCTTGCCACCCTCCCATACAGGCCAGTGTTATGCAGAGCTCTTGATATGGTTGACTAATATTTTGTACTCTTTCCCTAATCTATGCATTTGTATGACTTTATCTCTAACTTCTGTAGAATGCTCTTTGGTCTTCAATGGTAAGGTAATTGTGTCCTCGTTAGGGCAATTCCTTTCATCGGTGCAAACTGGGAGCTTCCACAGCACAGGGGTTGAATACTTATGCAAGCAAGATATTTCAGTTTTTTATTTTTCTTAAAAATATTTCCCAACATAAAACCAATGTCATCTTACAATAATTGATTCTGAGTTTCAGTGTTTAAAAATAAAATATCAAACAGAACGAAATTTCAATGTATCATTTGTAATTCAGTAATATGAGAGAATTGGTCAGGGGTCTGAATACTTTTGCAATATATATATATATATATATATATATATATATATATATATATATATATATATATTATATGATGAATATAAGAAATATAATACAGTAATATGTGGACTTAGCTGACTGATGAATCCTGAGTGATACCATTTGTAGAAAAAATATTTGGAAGATGAAGAGCTGGTTTGAAAAGCCAAACTGCGAATACTCGCAGTCAACCATTCGTTTTTTTTCGTACCATAAACAATTTAAAAAGGCAATTTTGTTTTGGTCCAATTTAGGTCCATGTTAGGCTTTGGATGACCTTTATTGTTATTTTTTATTCTTATTTTTTCCTCAATTGAAAGCAAGGAAAACGACATGATCCATAACCTGATTGGTACAGATATGTCAAGATTAAGTGTAATTATGAGTGGAAAATGCTAGCCACAAACTTGCATCGTGTAGCCAATACAAATACTGTAAACTTGACACACAGAATAGCAATACAGAAGACCTTGGTAAGCTTTTTTTACTTTTACTTTTAGCCTCCGTAGCCTCTTATGAGAAGCCACCAGTGAATTGCAGTTTCTTTATTAAAAATGTTTTGTGCCTTGATTTTGTTATTTTGTTTTATGTCCTCAATCCTGGGCAGAAAGATGACACAGAAGACACAATAAACCATCGCATTTATTGTGTGTGTGCATTGGAAACCTGAGAGGTTCAGCCAAGCAGATCTTCTTCTGCCATTACTTGGGCATGGTGGTTAAACACAATTAGTACTCTAAATATTTCTGATTCATTATTTTATGTTTATTAACAGGGCCCTGTTCTTAAGCCATACATGTTTCAAGAGTCTGAGCTCCAATCTGCTTTGTGCATGACTGCTCATGAGAAATTAGCAAATGATTGATCCTGTCCTAGTGGGACCCATTTTTAATACATATGATATTTAAATAGGGAAGCAGCCATTGACTTTGTAATCCCTTGTGCAACACTTGTTCTATCAAACGACGAGAAAGAAAAGTCAAGTACAGTATTTGTCAGGATGCCACGCTTATCTGCCACCATCCCCACAGGCATAGGCTGTCAACGTATGTAGCTTCAAGCTAGCTGGCTTTCTGATGTTGTTGTGCACAATCCCAGAGGGGGGCCTTCGGAAGGACTTTTCCATTCATCCAAAGGCACAGATTTCAGCTGCATTTTACAGACTCCTCGTTGCACAGGATAAACTGACTGTCTGCTGCATGGGCAGGAGCTGAAGGACATAAACATGTTGTAATAGTTTCTGTCACAAACAATTGCAGCTTTAAAAGCTCTTTTCACAGGTGGTTGAACAAAATGAATGACAAATGCATTAGTTGTACACCAGCGTGTTTTCTGCTCTTGTAAACAGAATGTTTTGCTTCATAAAATGTGTTAAAAACAAACAAACAAACAAATAAATAAATAAATAGACTCCTTGCTACTCCGTTTTGGATTTAAAAAAAAGAAAATAATACTTGCTGTTGCTCGGGCCATTTATACTAAATTTTATTTCCCGGTGCTACTTTTATTTAATAATCAATTTTAATGTCATGGAAAATGAGTATCAGCAGCATGTGCTTATGAATCCTATTCAGAGACATTAAACTCTTTAATTACATAAAGGAGGCAGCGTGGCCTGCTGGTTAAAGAAAAGGGCTTATAACCAGGAGGTCCTGGGTTCAAATCCCTGCTCACCCACTGACTGATTGTGTGATCCTGAGCAAGTCACTTAACATCGTTGTGCTCCATCTTTTGGGTGAGAGGTTGTTGTAAGTGACTCTGCAGCTGATGTATAGTTGATACACCCTAGTCTCTAAGTTGCCTTGGATAAAGGCATCTGCTAAATAAACAAATAATCTATTTTTATGCAAGTAGTCACATATTGGTGTAGTACCTGACTTATTGATAGTTGGCATGTTTAATAAAGTCACCAGCATGTATTACCTTTGGGGCAAGCCTGAGCAAAGTGAGTTAGCTGGAGATGTTACACTGTCAACCTTTAACAAACTCATTGCTTCAAGGGGGAAGTAATTGCCTATACACGCCCTAGTTATACTGTCTATCTTGCTCAGGCTTGGTCACAAGACAATCCCAGGGACAAAATATAGATTTGACTGCCATTCATTTTAAAACGGTATGGGTCATTCAATTACATTAGCCAGGCAGTGTGTGACAAGAGGAAGAAAAGCATGTCTTCCAAAGATGTGGACCACCCTTGCAGCAATCATCCTGGACTCCAACAAAAAACAGACATTCCTTATAAAGAATGACTTCATGCAATTGATTATTGTCTGAATGTCTGCAGACTATTGTGTCATAAATTAGCAGGGCGGTGCATGCAACACCTACATTTTACAACTAATGCCTTTTTAAGTATGTTTTAAATGAATCTGTTCTTAAATGTTCAAACATGCTGTAAGGGCTTCCTCTTATTTTGTAAAATTGCTTTGTGATTGGTCATCCAAATAAGAGACTAGGTCAGGATGACATAATTTTTGAAATGCTTTAGTAGTATGTGAGGAGGGGACTGCACAGTAACAGATTATTGTAAAATATTAATATATTGCAGGCATGAATAGTTATAATGAATTGAATATAGTCCAACACTGTTTTGTATTATGGGTTTTTCAAATTGGAAACTGTACAATATCATATATTTGGAGTTTTTTTGATTGGTCTTGTTAGATGTGTGCATGCTGAAAATGAATGCATATTTTATCAAAAACATGTTAGTAGGAAACCTATAAATTTATTTCAAGAGAAATACAGACATTATTTGCCCCCACATAAACATTGTAGCCCCAAATCATGTATAGCATCATACACGACAGATGCCACTATGAACATCATTAAAATTGTAGCGTTTTTTTCAGTCTCAACTCTTTTTGATAGTGGATTAATGTCCAGGGGTAATGGACAAATGCCCCCTCACATGTTTGGGTTAAAGGCATGCAGCCATGTGTAAAAGGGAAAGGGGGTAGTCAATTTGGTAGTCTGACCATGCCAGCTCAATTTTTAAATGAAGATCACCAATGCAGACAGCTGAGAGCTCTCAATCAGAACTGTGGTGCAAGCAGGTGGTGTGGCCACTGGACTGCGTGTTCTGTTGTGTGTGTGTGTGTGTGTGTGTGTGTGTGTGTGTGTGTGTGTGTGTGTGTGTGTGTGTGTGTGTGCGTGTATGTTCTATGATTGGTTGTTTATGTTCTGTTAATGTTCTGTTAGGCACACTAGACCTGCAGAGCAGTGCTAGTAGCCTTCATCCTAATCCGCAAAAGGACGCTCACCGAACTGAAGTGCACCATCGGGTCTGTGACTGTTCACACGTGAAGAGCACCTGAGAGAGGAAAGAAGTGTATGAGGGGTTCTAGTTGGCTGTTGGCCAATAACAATGTATCTGTTCATCTCCACCAAACAGGGGAGTTTACCCACTTTCTGATTTACCACTACAGCACCTACGTCAAAGTATGCAGTTCTCCGAAAAAGGGACGCCAACACTATTTAACAGGCATGATTTGATTTGGGGAACGAGATATGTTTCCTTTTTACCAATCATGGGCTCCCCTCTTAATCCCCAAGTGGAATTGTAGCTAATTGCCTAATAGCTGCACCTGCCATATCCCCAATTAATATGTGCAAAGAAATAAAAATAAACAAAAAGTGCTACACATATTTATACAAATAATTCAAACAAACTCAAATCAAATTGTGAAATAAATCTCAAAATCAAACAAACAAGTGAATACAAAATGAAATAAATAATAAAATCAGTGAAGGTGTGTATATCAAAACCACACGTGTTACACATGTCCATGGGACAGTTCTCCTTAATATTGCAGCTGGTATCTGCAGTATGTGTGCTCTTAACTACGGGAAGAAAGGAAGAAATCGAGTATGTTACTTGCAGGGGCAACTTTGTGCATCAAACAGCTCTTCCACAGACAATATATAATACACAGCAGATTAAATTCATACAAACATTAGTAAAAATACTGCATACTGTATATATTTAAAAGGTGTAGTGGCGCATATAGTTTTTACATATG